>NC_141164.1:6438500-6774500 GCF_053477565.2 Lygodium microphyllum | reverse complement strand
ATTTGTCGTGACGGGAGTGAAAGGGTGCCCGGATACAGGGACGAGACACGCGGATGCAACCGGGGCGCGTTAAGACGCGTAAAATTGAAAAAGGACGCGTTCACGCGCGGGACGGGCGCGTAAAAACTCATAAAAATAAAGAAAAATTAATAACTCCCAATTCGGACGTCAAAACGAAAGGGTGTAAAAACAAAAAGTGGGCAGGACGGTAGGGGGAAGACAAGGAAAATGTGCAATGGAAGTTCCGGGAGAAAGACAGGGCGGTCACGTGCAAAAAACACAAAAAAGGACCAAAAAACGTAATTAAAAATTAATATCGGAAGATCCTTGCATTGGAACAAGGTGCAAGAAAAAGGAAAATTGTACAGAAAGACGTGCCCAACAATCCTATCACATCAAAACATAGTTTCGACTAAGATAAGACGCGTTCACATGGGAAAAACCCAAAAAACAAACCCGAAAATGGGATCGGAAATTAATATTGGCCGAACCGTTCGCCGAAATGACATGCAGTAAGAAGAAAAAATTTCCGCAGGAAGGAGTGGCACAGGGATGTCATGTTAAACCGCAGTTCCGGTGGAAGTAGGAGGGGTTCACATGCGAGAAACTCCAAAAATACGCCCGAAAACTCATTTAAAAATTAATAAGTAAAAATCCGGAAGTCGAAAGAGGGGGGAGGAAAAAGGAAAAAGGGGAGGGAAGGCACGGGGGACACGGCTGTCAAATCAAATTGGAATTCCGATGCAAACAGGGCAGGTTCTCATGGAAAAATGTCAAAAAGACGCACGAAAAAGTCGTAAAAACCGGAAAATTAATATTGGACAAACCGTATATCGGAATGATTCGGAGTAAAAAGGAAAAATGTCAGGGGAAAAGTGATTGGCAGGGCTATGACATTAGATCACGGTTCCGAAGCAAGAAAAGCGCATTCACATGGAAAACCGGCTAATTTACAGAAAATGCTTCAAAAATTAATAACTCAAAAACCGTGCACCAGAACAAGGGTAGGTAAAAAGGAAAAATGGTCAATTCAGAGGGAGGAACATGGCTATAAGATTGGATTTGGACTTCGGTGAACGTAGGGTGCATTCACATGGTAGGATCTCAAAAGCAAGGAATGAAGGAAAACTACAAGGGAACAGCCCCAAGGGTGGGTGGAAGATAAATGAATGGGTGGGAAGGGACCCCATCAGGGTAACAGCAAGTCATGGTATACATGCATGAGCAGGTTGAGGCATATGCAGAAGGGTATGCAATGTAGACGCGCAAGGACGCGTCCCCACACATAAGACCGTAATGGATAGGGTTAACCGAGCAACAGGGACCTAGGACCATGCCACAGACCATCCACTAATGTCCCCACACTTAAAACATGAACGTCACTAAGAAACAAAAGTTGTAGGGTTAGAAAAACTTGGCCCAGTTTGTTGAGGATCACGGTTGAGTGTCGATGGCACATCATGTATTGTTGTTGGCTCTGCTGGAGGTACCAAGGCATCTTCTCGGCACACGTCCGTCATGGCAGGGACCATGTGGCAGCACCCAGGGAGGTAGCTGGTTGAAGAAATCGCAGGAAATTCGTCGATGATGAGGAATACTACACTCAACTCACAGTCACTCAAATGAAATGAAAGAACTCTCACTCGCCCCATGACTAATATCACTCGAGGAATAAGGATTGAAACCCATATCTCATACCCGGTTTAGAAATCAACAGGGGAATGGTGCAAAAGGAGTATGCCAAGGTGCACAGTTGATGGTGCATTAGTGCGTCGAACCCGTTTGGCATAAGTGCAAGGAGGAAGGCAAGGGAGCCTTACAGTGCAGTGTACAGAATAGGGTGACATGTCTTGTGATGACGGTAGAGACCCGTCCCGTGGGTGCATAGGGAAACGGAAACATACCTTACTCCAAGTATCGTAACGTCCCTCAATCTCACCTCTCGGTAATTGATTGAAGAAACTCCAATCACACTCAACCCACCCTCTGTCTCACGCTCGGTTGATAGATACAGGAGGGCAGCCTTTTCCTGAAACCCATTGATGTTATCCTCATAGTCACTTGTGCAAAGGTTGTATGCCTTGTGCACATTTGATGGTGCAACTGTGCATCCTGCCCTGTGCAGGCATACAGTGCGAGAAGGAAGGCCAGGGAGCCTTATGGTGCAGTGCACAGAAACAAATTGTGCTTTGTGCATTGAGAGGCCCATCCCGTGCGTGCAACACTTCATTCACACTACTCACCTCTCATTTGATTTGAAGGGAAAAGACTCGTCTCTCGGCCCACCCTCTGTCTCACTCGCTGTGGATAGTTACAGAGGGCAACCCATACTCACGTCCCCATCCGGTTAGGATGAAAGCTCACATCACTCGATTGTTTGTCGATGAAGATTGCGTCGTCAGTTGTTGAAGAGGCGTACCCAGGGAGGTAGCCAACAAATCGAACATTGTGTTGGATAGGACATGTCATCTGCTAGAGGACAGGTAGACGCTTTGCAGAGAGACCTAGGACACAGCGTACCAAGGGAGGTAGCTTCGGAACTGGATCCTGGAAATATCAATTGATGAATCCACTTTCTGGACTGCTGGGTGTTGCCACCTTTTCCACAGCCAGCTTCCCGCCCAAGGGTGTTTGCCACCTTTTCTTGGAACGAGGCCTGCTATGACAGGGAATTGCTTCCTTTTCTCCCATAACAGTTTTGTTTTTCTTTTTTTTTTCTTTTTTTTCCCCCTATTCCTGAGGGTGTTTCCACATTTTCTCGAAGAATAGGTCGGCATGACAGGGACCTAAGTCCTTTTCTCCCATGACCGATATGTATATTTTTTCTTTTTCTTTTTTTTTCTTTTCGTTTCTTTTCTTTCTCTTCGAAATAAGCAAGGGAATGGTAGAAAGACCATGTATCAAGACCAACCTCGCCACTGTCGTCGCTGGTGGAAAATAGAGGATAAGAGATCAAGGCTGGAAGGTGGAGTTGAGGGGACAGAGGGTTGCGTCCATCTCATCAGGAGTGACTGAAGAACAGCTATCAGAAGTAGCATCATAAGAAGTACAGTGCCGCGCCAACGAGGGAAAGGATCAAGTGACCCTAATTGTCAAGATCCCCAAGGAGGGAAGTACTTCTTCAGGCGATATCCATTGATCAGAAAGGGATCATCAGAGGTATCAACGGTCTGCACTTGGACAGAGCCATTAGGGTTGACGGCAAGTACATTATAGGGGCCCATCCACCGCTGTTGGAGCTTGCCAGGAAACTTGCCAAATCGTGAATCATAGGCTAGGACCAAATCACATTCTTTGAACTCCTTGTGCTTGATGAAGCTGTCATGGTAAGCCTTACGTCGAGCTTGCGTGGCTTCCATGCACTGTAGAGCCATCCTACGAATTTCGTCCAAACATTCCAGGTGCAGGAGACGGCGTTGCAGTGAATCATCGTCCCCCAAATGCTCTTTGATAGCCACTCTCAAAGAGGGTAATTCTAGTTCAACAGGAAAAACAGCTTCTGTACCATACACCAGCTGGAAAGGTGTCTGTCTTGTTGCTGCTTTATGGGAGGTTCTGTACGCCCAGAGGGCCTCTGTAAGTCGATCATCCTAATCACGACGATGTGCGGCAATTGTTCTTGTTAGAATCGAGCAGAGGATGCGATTCGTGACTTCGACTTGGCAGTTGGCTCTGGGATAATAAGGAGTGGACTTGCGATGGCGGATTTTATACAACTCTGTCAACTCTTCCATGACTTTGTTAAGGAAATGAGTACCTCTGTCACTTACCAGCTCTAAGGGACTGCCAAAATGGGTGATGATATTCTCGTACATGAACAGGGCCACGCTGTTACCATCGTCCCGCTTTAGGGCTTTAGCTTCACACCACTTTGTGACATAATCCGTACATATCAGGATGTATCAGTTCTGTTTCCTTCTGGTGGGAGGATCGATTGGACCTACGAAGTCAATGCCCCACTTCTCAAACGGCTTTAAAGGAAGAATAGGTTGCAGTGGCATAGCACTTGTCTTCATGGGTTTCCCCATTCTCTGACAAGCATCACATCTTTTACAGTAATCATAGGCATCCTTATGAATGGTAGGCCACCAGTAACCTGCTAGCAAAGCCTTCCTGGCTGTAGCTTCTCCTGCAAAGTGACCTCCACATGGCTCGTCATGGCAAGCCTTCAAAACAATCCCAATCTCATCTCCTACAACACATCTTTGGAGCACTTCATCTTTGCCTTTCTTGTACAGTGCACCACCTAACAGGGTGTAGAGGGCTGATTCTAACATAAGCTTCTTCCTTTCCCGACTAGAAATGCCAGGAGGGTACTGTTGGGTTGCCAACAAATTGGCAATGTCTGCATACCAGGGAGTTACAGTTTCTACCAGGAATAAAGAAGCATCAGGAAGGTTTGGATCATCCTGCTCCTCATCTGCAGTTTGTGGGATACGCGACAGATGATCAGCCAGAACATGGGAACGACCAGGTTTAGTAATCACCTCAAAGTTGAACTCTTGGAATAAAAGGAGCCAAGTCTACAGCAACATCGATAACTCAATTCGCAGGCCTAAGCCTTCAATGGATTCATCAGTGTGTACATGAAACTCTTTCATCCAATCAGGAGGTTGCAGAATGGGTGCCTCAATCAAACACTGCTTCAGAGTATGGAAGGCTTTGTCACATTCTTCCGTCCAAGTAAACTCTGCATCTTTCCTCAGAAGCTTGTGCAAGGAGGTTGCTTTGTTGCAAAATGAGCTATGAACCTTCTGTAGTAACCCACATGGCCTAGGAATCCCCTCAACTGTTTGAGGTTGGTGGGTGCTGTCAGAGCTGCGATCTTTTCGATCTTTGCAGGGTCTGTTGATATCCCTTGTGCAGAGACAATGTGGCCCAACAGGACTCCAGAAGAGACCCCAAAGATGCATTTGTCGGGGTTGAGGGAAATCCCATACTCCCGACATCGGTCAAAGCATTGTTCCAAATATCTCCAGTGTTCACACATCAAACTATAGACACAGAAGTCATCCAAATATACCTCAATAAAGTCATGCAGATGATTTTGGAATGCGGCCATCATGACTCGCTGGAAAGTAGCAGGGGCATTGCAGAGCCCAAATGGCATCACTCGGTAAGCGTAGGTCCCCCATTCTGTGGTGAAGGTTGTTTTGGATTGGTCTTCTTCTGCGATCTGCACTTGGTTGTATCCGCTAAATCCATCTAGAAGGGAATAAAGCTCATGTCCTGCCACTGTGTCCAACAGTTGGTCTGTGAAAGGGATAGGAAAGTGATCCTTCTTTATCTTAGAATTCAATTTGCGAAAGTCAACACATATTCACAATTTGCCATTCTTCTTGGGTACAACCACGATGGTGAAACCCATTCACTATTTTCCATTGGATAGATGAACTCGGCTTCCAGAAGCTTCAGCAGCTCTGCTTTTACCAATGTGAAATAATTCGGGTTCATTCGCATTTGTCGTTGCCATACTGGCTTGGCATCAGGCTCCAAGTCAATATGATGCTGACATATTGTGGGATCAATCCCCTTTAGGTCCTTGTAGGACCAAGTACAAGGTTGACAACTCCTCTTCTGGAAGGCTGCTACCCACCTTCAAGTGGCATTCAGTGCCTTTTGCATCCACAAAAGTTAACTGCCTTTCACCTTCTACTTCATAGATGAAGGTCCCACGGACTGCTTCTGGGTACAGATCCGACTCCTTCAAAGGAGTGGTATCCTCTTCTGATGTCCCACTAGAACCAACTTCTTCTTTTGGTGAAGACTTAATTTGCTCCTTGAGATATTGGAATGGGATTAGAGCCGTTTCGGGTTTGGTTTCAAGATTAGTTACCTCTTGGCTTGAAGACTCATCTTCTGATGACACATCCAGGAACGTCACATAACAGGGACCCTCTGATTTCTATTGGGTTTGTGGGTCTGGTGCTTGTTGGCACGGTGCATCATCATCATCTTTTCTTGGCAAAGATGGGTTAGGACAGCATGAGCCACTGCTGAAAGACGGCTTATTCTTCTTAATCCATTTCTTATAAAGATTTTACATAAGAGAAGATCCATTTACCAGAACAAATGGTACCATCGCCATTCTATCCCATAGCATGAGCTCTTCTGCTTCTAATGCTTCTGGACATTCTTCTTCAAATGTATCCTCTGTAGGTGGGATAGATTCTTCTGGCTCACTTTCATAACCTTCTTCGTCCATATCATCTCCATCCTCTTCTGTTTCTGTCTCTGTCTCTGCTTCTGCTTCTGTCTCTGTCTCTGTTTCTGTCTCTGTCTCTGCTTCTGCTTTTGTCTTTGTCTCTGTCTCTGTCTCTATCTCTATCTCTATAGGAGCTCTGTAAAAGAAGAACAGGTTCTCTATTTCATATTCTGCCTCTGTCTCTGGCTCTGCTATGGCCATGTAACAGGGAGAGCAGTACATCCATGCTTCTATCTCACTGTCAGAAGTGATTTCGGAAATAGTTCCTGGTTCAGGCAGGAAGTATTCTCCCATTAATAATGACTTTGCATCTTTTGGAAGTTGGCTTACAGTATCCACTGTTAAGAAACATGCCACTGTTTTCTTGGGAAGGATCTGGTTGACAGCATCTTCGTCTGCTGATGTTCCATCTGTAGCCTCATTAGGGGAGTCAGAAGATAATTCCAAGGAGGTGGATCCATGTCCTTTTTGAGAACCATATAGCTTCAGCACCACTTTATTGGGTCCTCTACCCAAGGTCAAGGTTCCTTTGAACCAATCCGTCCTTGCTCTGGCTTCAAAAAGCCATGGTCTGCCCAGTAACAGAGGGTAGTATGTACCATAAGAGTTTGGCTTCACCACCAGATAGGTTAGCCAATAATCTTTCCCAGCCACTGTAGTCTTCACATATGGGAGAATGCCCAAAGGCTTGATTCTGCTCTGATCCGCCAGTCTGATGAGCCATTGGGTTGGTTGCACACCTTGTAGGCCTAGATCCTTCATTGTTACATCCGTCATAATGTTTACTGATAAACCTCCATCAATCAGTGCATTTGCAATAAAGCAGCCTTCTATCCACACGCTAGTCTCTGGAGTACCCGGATCTAGGAAGGCGTTAGCCACATCCACTTCTTTTACAGGCTCAGGAGCTTTATTGGACTTTGTTGCTGTTGAAGGAACAATCCTTAAGCCACGTATTCTTGTCAGTATACTTTTGAACCTTTTTCGGCAACTGGGAGACAACATCAATAATTGTTGGAATGTAAGGTTTGGTTTAAAGGTATCTAGATCTCTGACTAGATCGTATTCTTTAATAGGATCCACTGGCTTCTCTAACCGGTTAGGGAATGGGGCAACACCCATTTTCATTTTCCCCCTTTCTTCCAACAGAGGCATCATGGGAACTTCTTCTGTCACTTGTGGCACTTCCTCCTCTTCTATCTCCTAGACCTTTGGTCCTGTCTCTGGAATTATCTCTGTAACTCTCTGTGGCACTATAGGGCTCTGTACGGCACTGTCAGGCTCTGTTCTGTGCTGTTCTTATGGTGGAAGATTGAACTTCACTATTCTGGCAGGAGGATTATTTTCTTTCTAGATAGGTGGTTCCTTCTTCTTTGCACGTGTGATAGCAGCAACTTCCAATTCCACTAAATTGGAGGTAGGCTCTTGGGCCTTGGCCGGACTATCAGTAGCACTGCTTTTCACTGGAGCTGGGCTTGGACAGTCTTTTGCAATGTGGCCTTCTCCTTTGCATCGACTGCATAAGGGCTTGTAATCCACTGACCTTCTAGGATTTGCACAATTTGGTGAGATGTGTCATTTCTCTCCGCATCTGTAACACTCCACTTCTGATCTCTGACCACCGCCAGGCTGTCTTCCTCTGTAACTTTGGGATGGAAACCTTCTGGGTCCGAAATTAGGACCAAACTCTCTAGGCTTGGGTCCAATATCCTGTGTTGTCATTTTGGATTCCAGCAAGTTGAATCTTGCATCTTCTTCCTTTCTTCTCCTTTCATGCATCTCCTTCAGAGAGCAAATATCCTCTGTATGGTTCTTCCGCAAACAATAGGAACAGAAAGCTCCAAGAATGGTTGGTTTTTGTGTACATTCAGTGGCTAAATGTCCTGCTTGATGACACTTACCACACCAAGTATTTGACCGCATCACATCTCTTTCTGCTCCTGCAACGTTGGATATGCTAGCGGTATTCACTTTCAGCGTCTGTAGCTGCTCTGTAATCACATCCATCAACTCCTTTTTTATATTTGCAACTGAGTTGGATAAGTAATCCTTCAAGCTTTCTCCTCCGGAGGTACTGGTAGGAGGGTTTTGAGGAGTCTCTGTAATCACTGCATAAACAGGTTGGGCTGATGCAGAGGGATCTCTGTTCTGATTCTGATTCAGAGCTCCTATTTGAACTATTGGCTGTTGGCTCCAGTTGGTAGGATTCCACTGTTGCTACTAATTTGGCATTGAGAAAATTGGTTGGGACCATTGTTGTTGTGGTTGAACCATCATTTGAGGCATGGATTGTGGCCACTGTGGATTTGGTGCACTGTACTGTGATATTGGGGGCATCTGTTGGTAAGGGTAGGGGACAGTCCCTGGGACTGCATTTGGTGAGTACATCATTCCTGGCATCAGAGGAGGTAGGACTCCTCTTCCTGTATTCATCGCTAATCTAGCTTCCACTTCATCATACATTCTTGCACCTTCTGTTGCAGCTTGCAGTGTGGCTGGTCTTTGCAGCTCCACAAACTTACGACTTCTGGTTGTAATCCTCTGAGAAACACTCCCTTCTGAATGCCATCATCTAGATTATGGTTAGTCCATCTCTTCAGGATGGATTCCATTCGTGAGACATAAGCTTCTACTCTTTCTCCAGAGGACTAACTTAGGTTCATAAATTCCTCTCGCATCCGCTCTTCAAAACCTTCACGCCTGAATTTAGTGAGGAAGGCCAACTTCAGGTCGTCCCATGTGCCAAAAGTTCCTGTTGCTTGTCTCTCATACCACTGAAACGCCGCGCCCTTGAAAGTGGCGGAAAATATTGCTAACCAATGCTCAGGGGTTCTGGCATTGTTAGCCACACATGCTACCATAAACTCTGCTACATGAAGATCGGGGTCTTCATTGTACTCTCCCTTAAAAACTGGCAATGGGACTACATTCGCTGGCCTGTCATCAATATTTCCAGGACGGATCTGGCTTGGAAGTGGACCTCCAGTAGGAGGAGGAAGGGCTTGATGTGCCATTGGGACTTCTGTAAAGAGTTTCGCAAGGGCGTCAAAGACGGCTTCTGCTGCGAGCTCGTTCTCAGCTTTGATTTTTGCTTTCTCTCTTCTCACGTACCTCTGGACTCGTTCTAACGCTTGCCTCTTTATTGCGTCATTCATCAAGGGGTTGGCTCCATTATGTTGTTAGTGCTCCACAGAGGGTTAACAGAAGGCTTCAGTCTCTGGAGGACTGTCTTGCCAACATTTCTTCTACTTCTTCCTTTTCAACGTCTCTGAATTCTGCTTTCATGCCACTGCACAGAGGAAGGTATTCGGTTCTGAAAGTGTCAAAATGCATACGTCTAAGCATTGTGGTGGTGCCATCATCATAGTAATGCCAGCTTCTGATGGTTTCAACTGTGTATGTTGTGAAAAACACTCGGTCTACCAACTTCCAGTGGGTTGCTAATTGAACAAACAAAAGATTATCAGTGCACCAAGCATCCCATGTATCTTGCTGTTGAGCATCCACAAACAAATTCCAACTCTTTTCCTTCTTGTCTTTGTGAACTTCCACAGCCCAAGACTCCTGAAGCTTCTTCACAATCTCCCACTTGATGATGTCTGGAAACTTCTCAATGAATGCCAAATCTTCCATGGATGGTCATTCTCTCTGTTTCTGCTCTTCAGTTTATTCCCAAACAGTTTGCCACCAAGATGCAAGTTTCTACTGCTTCAACAGGAAGAGGAAACTGTCCACCACATAGAGCATGCATCATGATGGTGATGTGTTTCCGCCATTGTGGGATGAACTTCTTGTGGAAAGTGGCTTTGATTATGAGAAACTCCAACTCCTCAGTGGAAGAAGGAACTTTACAAACATCCATTGAATTCTTCTCTTCTTGGCAATGCCATTTCCTTCATTTTCAGCCTCTTCTGGTGCTTGTTGATGGTAATCTTCCCTGGCTGCGCACCAAAAACATGGAGCCCCAAGAGGAACACCAAGGAAAAGGGAATTCTCTTGCAAGAAAATCTATCTTGTAACATCAACAAGCTTGTTTATTATGTTTCATATGATCACAATGAAGAAAAGAACACCAAGCACAACAAATCTTCATGCAGCATCATGTAGATCTCCCACGGATTTGATAAAATCAACCATATTCTTCAATATCTTCACAAAATCCATCAATAGAACAAAGAAAGCAAAGGAATACACCATCTTTGAATGGAAATACATCACATAGTATTCATCTTCAATATCTTCATAGACTTCTCTCTCAATCTCTCACATACAATCACTCCGTTTCAGTAGAATTGGCTATCTCTAACTCTCTCTCTCTCTATCAATAATACATCATATCCTCACTACAATCTCTCAAAATAACTCTCAATAATCCTTCTTAGGTCGTGGATACCCCTCCCAAGAGGTATGTCTGATATGAAGAGTCACCAGAGCCACTACAGTGTCCTTTCATAGCTCACTACTGTCACTTCACTCTAGTTTTCACTTGAGTCTTCAGCAGCTACTTCTTCCACTTCTTTCAACTCTTTTGCACTTGTATTCACCTCTTTCCAAGGCTAGAAAACTTTCCCAAGCTACACTCTCATCCATCAGAACACATACAGAAGCATACAGAACAGTCACAGAGCAGTACTTGAACAGCTACAGTACAAAATAGAACAGAACAGAAACAAATGTTCTACAAAAGACCTACAGAAGGTTACAGAAGGTCATCAAAACCACATAACTCATACTCAAACCATTCCAAACTCTCACAAACCATTCAATAAACTTTCACAAGATCTCAATCTTCATCAATCAATACTCCATCCCTCCTTACAGAAGACAATCAGAACAAAACAGAAGCTATACAGAAGGTATACAGAACCAATCAGAACTTATCAGAACATCACAGAACCACTAATAAATATCATGAACTTCCAAAACACTCTCAAACCACGTCCAAACCAATCAATCATCTCATAAAATCAACCATTCAGCTCTCAAAAACAACAAAAATCAGCCCAAAAAACAAGTCATTTCAACACTCAACAAGCATGGTCTGACAAGATTGGAGAGTACCTTGTTAATATTGGCTTTTATATTTTTAATGCTAATCACTCACTTTATGTGAGAAAGGGAGATGTAAGTTTGGTCAGCATAGTCATCTATGTGGACGACTTGATTGTTACAAGTGACAGTAACACTGGGATTGCTAAAGTTAAGGACTTTTTTAAGAAGAAGTTTGAGATGAAGGATGTGGGTGAGCTAAGGTACTTTCTTAGTGTTGAGGTGACTAGATGTGATAATGATATATGGCTATCCCAAAGGCAATATGGCTTGGATATGTTATCCAAGTATGGCACGACAACATATAAGCCTCTTTCAGTACCATTGGAGCAAAATTTGAAGTGGAGTGCTGATGTTGGGGATGAGATAGAATATCCTTCTATGTTTACAAGGATAGCAGGGAGTCTAATTTACATGACTATCACAAGGCCAGACTTGAGCTATATTGTTGGCCTTATCAGTCAGTTTATGCAGATGCCTAAAAAGCCTCATTTGGATGTAGTTAGACACATATTGAGGTATGTGAAGTCCACTTTATATTATGGATCTTTTTATGAGACATGTAAGGATGTACATATATTTGGATACACAGATGTAGATTGGGCTGGTAGCATGTCAGATGATAGAAGATCTATAGTAGATTCATGTTTTCCCCTGGTAGTACAATAGTTACATGGAGCAACAAAAATCAACTTATAGTTGCTTTATCGAGTATAGAGGTGCTGCTATGGCAACATGTGAGGTGATATGGTTGAAAACATTATTGGGTGATTTGGATGTGCAAGGAGACCGTGCAGTTGTCATTCATTGTGACAACATGAGAATCATATAGCTAGCTAGGAACCCAATGTTCCATGCTAGGATAAAACTCATTGAGGTGCACTATACTTTGTGAGAGAGAAGGTACTTGCAGGAGAGATTGACTTGGTATATATCGACACACAAGATCAGATAGCTAACATTTTCACAAAGGCATTGGGTGTATAGAAGCTTTGAAAGTTTTGAAGCTTACTTTGAGAAAAAATAGAATTTTACACGTAAAAAATTATGGAAAATTAGGGCCATGTTTGTGCAAGTATAATGGAGCTAAGGCATGATGATTTACCTCAATTTACTGCCATTTGTATAATTCAATGTGTATTTATTGCTTACATTATGAAGAAACATACATGGAAACAAGATAAGGATATGCTAGGCATGGGCTAAGTGTATACTAACCCATGCGTAAGCATATACTATACCAACTATATGTTTGTTGTAGACTAACTTAATGCTAGGCTAAGGCTACACTAGGCATCTGATTAAGTGTATGCTAGTCCATGTGTAAGCATATGCAATGCTAGGAGTACACTAGGTATACACTCAGTGGGATTGACCATGCTATCTCCACTTGGAATTCTTGGCCTTTTATCTAATACACCGGCCACACTTGATACTTACAATAGAAGCATCCAAGGCTTTTAAGACCATCACAACTGACATTTTGATATCTAGTATGTTGGTGTTAAGTTTTCTTGCATAGCTTCATATGGAACTTAATCCGTATAATTTACTCATAATAGGATACAAAATCCAGGACATGCTATCACACAATCCTTTAAAAGGCTTTGTAAATGAAGCGTCATATACTTGTGCCACCTGGTTAGATGATCCAAAAATTGAGAAATGAGCACAACATCGTACTTTTGTTCCATACCCCTCCATAGGACACATATTGTATTTGCTACTAATGGAAGCTCGTACGCCAAATTGCCATCATACAAAATTGGAAACTCCTCCACTCTCTATATAACACTCATATTCTGAAGCAATCAATGTAACACTCAGTGTCACCCTCCCAAAGACATTATGTACTCAACCACACTTTCATTATAAGAGGATAGCCATATCCCCTCCTCCTCCATATCAAGCGTGATTGGGATGGTCTTGTTTTTTGCAATGTTGGGGGGGAGGGGGGAAGGGAAGGGAAGAGGGGCTGGAAAGGCTTCCATAGTGATTGTTGTTTTCTCAATGCTGCAAGGGCTTTGGGTGAGGTCTACCATGGGAAAAGGCTACAACATAGGCCCATTTCCTTGTTTGACAAGATAAACTTGTGAGACCAAGGTGTCTAGAACATATACCTAATTTATGTTCTAGACCAAGGTGTCTAGAACATATACCTAGCCAACTTCATGGTCATTGCTACAATGGATCACTGTGCTTTGTATATTTGGCCATTCGCATGGATGATAGCAAAAACAAGTTTGCCTTTGCCATTGCAAATGTCTTCCTCCTTCAACATCAAGAACCAACTGCTTGTGTAGTGCATAATAGATTTGGCAAAGAGGGAGGCCACATATATGCATACCTATGTCTCTATATTTGGTATAGAACTTGACAATAGGTCCATTTTCCAAGCTATCTACACACGTATGAATATGCATGTTAGATATGAGTGACAAAGAAAGACTTAGTATGGGCATGGATATGAGATATGTGAAAGGTGAGAAGAATCAAAGCTTGCACGCTGGAGAGCTATGGCGGGAGAGCAAAAGCAAGAGAGAGAGACTCAGAATATGGGAACTCCAGCAGTCACAATGTGTGATCGGCCTTCCCTTTCTTCATCTGTCACTAAAAGAATAAATAATAAAGTGATGGTGATGGGCGCCCGCCGCCTGCAGTGTGCAAGCATGGGAACTATAAGTGTAGTAATACACGAGCGGCTAGATGGAGACACATTTACCCCCCGAACAACCTCCCACTTAAAGGAAAATCTGTCCCAGTGAGAGGAGTGAGAAAGAAAACGAAAAGATAGTACAACATGTACATATGTACAACATGATGAGTGAAGATGTCATCTCATCCCACGCCCATCAATCTCTTGAGGAAGGCAAAGTGCTCCGTAGAGAGGCTTTTGATGAGCAGATTTGTAGGATTCTGGTCAATCGAGATCTTGACAAGGTCAAATTACTTGTCCTCAATGACCCCATGTATGAAGTGATACCTGACCTCAATGCGTTTCGTCTTTGCATGGAAGACTGAATTCTTGGCTAACTTAATAGCACTCATAGAATCCGAATGCAATGTAGGGATATCATCAATGCCAAGGTCATGAACCAAACGGCCGAACCATATGGCATCATTGTAAACCTCAGTGGCTGCAACACACTCAGCCTCAGTGGTGGAAAGAGTCGTACACTTCTACACCCTGGACATCCAAGAGACAACACCTCTAGCATAGGGAACACATAGCCAGAAGTGGACTTCATACTATATGCATGTCCTGCATAATTAGAGTCAATGTATTCCACAACTCCTATATCATGGCTACCATAGCATATGCATATATATGCAGTGCCCTTCAAGTACCTCATGATATCCTTCATGTCATCCCAATGCTTCTTGCCAAGTGTAGCTATATAGCATGCCACAACACCAACTGCAAAGGCAATATCTGGATGAGTGGCTATCATGGCATACATAAGATTTTTGTCCACTGCAGATGCATAGGGAATCTTGGCCATCTTGGCCCTCTGCTCATCTGTTTGCAAACAATCGGCCTGTGATACCTTCAAATAAGAAGGCAATGGACAATCACTAGGCTTCACGTCCTACATGCGGCGAAAGTGCTCAAGGACTTTATGAATGGTACTCCCTCTGTGACAAGTAGAAGAGTCCCTAATGCCTATCATGTCTAATACACATACCAAGTATGTAAGAGGCATGTCCCAGATCCTTCATCTCAAAGCTCTTCTTGAGCTGAGCCTTAAGAGCATCTAGCTCATCATGAGCTTCCCTTGTTAATAGCATGTCATCCACATAGAGTACCAAAATAAGCAAAGATCCATCACGCACTTTCTTCATGTAGAAGCACGGATCCATAGCACTACGGTTGTAGCCGTGTGACTGCATAAAAGCATTGAACTTATGGTACCATTCCCTAGGTGCCTACTTCAAGCCATAAAGACTTTTCTTCAACCTACACACTAGGTGCTCCCTACCAGGCTTTGCAAAGTCCGTAGACTGCTCCATGTAAATCTCATCATGCAAATCCCCATGTAAAAATGTTGATTGACATCCATCTGATACAAGTCCAATTCAAGCTGCACGAGTAAGGACAAAACCAAGCAAAGGGTGGTCATCTTAACCACAAGAGAAAAAACTTCATCAAAGTCAACTCCATGCTCCTGTTTAAAACCCTTAGTAACAAGTCTTTCCTTATAAGCTAGCTTGGGGTGTCCAAGGGTACTCTTCAACTTGTACACCCATTTGCATGGTAGAGCCTTCTTGCCACTAGGCAAGGAAACCAAATTCCAAGTCTCATTATTATGTAAGGAGTTTATCTCATACTGCATAGCCCTCTCCCAGGAGTGACTGTCACCCCTGTGCATAGCCTCATCATAAGTGAAAGGTTGTCCTGCATTTGCAACCAAGACATAATGCATCAAGGGCTAAAATCTATCAAGGGGCATCTATCTCTAGTAGAATACCGTATTGTAGGCTACTCTACTACCTGCTCAACATTATGTCCAACACCCTGGCCATGAGAACCTACTACTGCTATTGGAGGCTATCCATCTGGCTGTACGGGGGCTCGTGGCTCCTCCTGAAATATAACCCTGCATATCTCCACTATCTTCTCAAGCTGCCTATGCATCTTGTCTTCATGGAAGACTACATCATGGGCTGCGGATGACTTTCCTCGCTTGCAGATTCCATAGACGGTAACCCATCTCTCCTACATCGCCATAGCCAAGGAATATGCATTTAACACTCTTAGGATCTAGCTTGTTACGCTTTATCCTTGGGCACATGGCAAAATGTCTCACATCCAAAGACACATAAATGTGCATAAGAGGGAGGGTTTCATGTCCATACCTCCTTTGCAACCTATAATTCAATGGCACTACAGGAGGGCGATCTATTAATGATATGCATGACGGTCGTAACTGGCTCAGCCCAAAAGTGCTGGGGTAGGCTTGCATGGCTAAGCATAATGTGAACCCTCTCCTGGATGGTCCTATTCATCCACTTAGCCCTACCATTCTAGGAAGGGGTGTAGGGGACGGTCAACTAACGCTTAATACCCCTCTCATCACATAATTGCTCAAAAGCACGTGAGATATACTCACCCTCATTATCTGTCCTTAGGCATTTCAACCTATGCCCATATTGGTTTTCTACCAAAGCAAGCCATCTCTGAATAACTAACAATACATCAGACTTCTTCTTTATGGGATAAGCCCATACTTTATGTGAAAAATCATCTATCAAAGTAACAAAATACTTCACACCACCCATAGATTGACAGGGCATGGGCCCACAAACATCAGAATGAACCAAAGCCAAGGGCTCACTCATGCAAGTCATACCAGACTTCTTATGCATAGACCTAGTCTGCCTACCATAAAGACAATGATCATAAGAATCAAAATGAGAATAGTCAAGGGACGGTAAGTACTGCAAACCAGAAAGCATTTTCATTCCCTTATTGGATATGTGCCCCAAACAAGCATGCCAAAGAGATACATGAGGTAAAGACCCCACAGACAAAGCATGATCAATTGTAGATCCAGAAACAACTAAGGGGTAGAGGCTACCAGCCTTGGTACCTTTCACAAGAGCACAAGCCTCCCACGAGTAATCTTCCATGAAGAGTCTCCAAAAGATACATGATATCCTACATCATCAAGCTTTTCAATGGACATGAGATTGTGTGTCAATTAGGTACATGACATACATCGTGCATAACAAAGCTGCTGTCAAAAGGAAAATATAGCCTAACATCACCAATGCCGACAATCTCAAGAAACCTATCATCACCCAAGCTCACAGAACTCAAAATAGTATAGTATAAATGGAACCACTCTCAGCAAGGTGTCACATGAAAGGACGCACCTAAGTCCAAGAGCCAACACTGTGCATACATAGAGTGTATCTTTGACATTTGCGAAGCACTAGATGAAGTTGCTGCAAGGATATAATCACTATCACTATCCTCAGGCTGCATAACATTGATCTCTTCGATTTCAATACTTGACTTAGCAGGTAATATGCTGTGATCAAAAGACTTTTCTTGCACTTTCTCTTTTCCCTTGTCTTTGCGCCTTTCTGTGACGTGCCCGTCTATTGGGTCCAAGCATGCTTTTGGCAGTCCATCGAGAAACAAATCTAAGCGTCGCCTCTCGGCACTCTTACGGAATGTCACAAGGTTTGTCACGCCTAGGGTTTCTTGAGTCCGTCTCGCAACGGAATGTTCGCGATTGAGCCCACTAGGATCAACTTGAAACTTGAGTCCCTGCTGGTGGTCAACATTTCCCGGTCATTCTACTTTATTCAGAGTTACCCAATCCAAAGCAAGTCCATACCCTGCTTGGTTCAAGGAGAAGTAGAAACGAGAGGGATGCATCGCTCCACCTCTTTGTCCGTAGGGCATAATTCCATTCCGGTCCCCAAAAATGATATGAATTCAGGTATTAACCCACGCTCCCTAAAGGTCAAACAATGATAAAATCTTGTGAGAAGCCTCCCAGTTCTCTAGGACCACCCTATCGTAGGACAAACCCATCAGCGGTTTTGCCCACCCGCTTCCCTCAATACGCATACTTTAGTTATCTAATTAGCTCTATCACATTTATGTGTGACGTGTAAAAGCAACTTCCTTAATTAAGCCTCTTAATAAGGAACAGGGTTTGTTCACGTAATCTTATGGCACTGACACAAAAACAAATTCAAACATGTTCCTTGGAAATAAACTTAATATTAGCATTTTATCAGAGATACAAGTCTTGTTAAAAAAGAACAATATCCGCAATCTGTGAGGATGAACTTTATTTCCTCCAAGATTCTGCCTCGCACTAGTAACAAGGGCCCTTAGAATCTATCTCGAGTCACACAGATTGTTTGAGTAGGACTCGGAGGTAGGGAATTTACAGCTAGAGCCCCCTGGCATCCAAGTGTCCTCCTACATTCAAACCAACCCGCGGTGAGACCTCTCATGGTAGGTTCGGTCCACATTCCCGTCACGACTATTTAGAATCCCCTTGGCTAGGGTTGGCAGCCAGCTGCTGCTGGGGGTGGGTTGGTGCGCCCTCCAAAAGTTCTATTCCCATTTATTTTATGAGTTTGGGGTCACACAATCCATTTTACAAGTGGTGTTCCTAAATTTACAAGCACAAACAATGGTGTAGGTGAGTGCTCGTGACATCTGCTAAGGTGGGGTCCCTCTCTTGACGCTTAGCGTTTGTCCTTCTTGCCTTGGTGGCAATTTCCAATATCCTTCAAGGGTTAGGGAATATCTTCTTTTTGACCCTGCTCCTGTATGATAGGAGTGAGCAATTATGCAATTGGATCTATATCCAATGGTAGTTGTCCTATCTTGCTAGCCTTTAGTCTAGGGTTCTGGTCTTGGAAAACAACACCTGAATTTTTCTTGTATTAACATTGAGTTGTGTCATAGTTAAGGGTGACATCATCAAGGTTTTGATTTTATGGAGGCCAGATGTAGGACAGAGACCAATGAGTGTTTTACTTGTCTCAAGGTCCTTTTAGTAGTTTGGCTCACTTACTTTTAAACCCTAGATAAGTCGAGTTAAGCCCTATCCTCATGTATAAATTGAATGGCCCTGAGTAATTTTAGCATTTCATATGCGTGACTTATAGTTATCTTTAAGATGAATCCCTAGCAGCGCAACTGAAACTGACCATGACGCCATGCAATCTAGATGCATGTCTTTCCTAAGACGATGATGCAATGTGGAGTTCTATTCTTGGGAATTCATTTCAAGGCACTTACGCAAATTTTAAATAGTGACTTGTATTTTCCTTTTGTGCGAGGAACACAAAATCATCAGCCCTAATGCAAGTGTGAGCTACTTCCCTCTTAAAGGTTTATAAGAGCCTAATACCCAACTTAGTATTGCAATGACCTAAACATACTTAACCATTATCGTAGCAACTCATGATCCTCATGGACTTGATTCAAGCCTTTACTCCTATCTTTCCAATTTCACAAATTTTGCGATGCAAAAAAGTAGATTTCCACTTAATGGTGAATATGATTAATCGTCTCAATAACCCATTTTTTAGTTTATTTTACCCCTCAAACATGCTGATGATGCTAGAGCATAAATCTAATACACTACGAGAACAAACAATAAAGTCCTTGATTTCAGTGTGTGCAAATGCGAAATCATTTGTGCAAGTCGATTGTTCTAAACATGCCAGAGTGCAACAAAACACAATTTCCATCGTGATTGAATAATGCAACCTAATTGGTGGTTAGTTATCATAGATTTTTGCCCGAATACTTCTCCCTTCCCAATGAAGTTGATCTACGTTTTTAAGAGCTCCCATCAAAGTAGGATTTATGGGACGCACCTGGTTACCAAGCGTCGCGATTCCTTGACCCGCAACTCTATCAGTTGAAGTAGGATTCATGCTCGATTGGACCTTACTTCGCTTGGGAGGCATCATATAACTTGGTTGGACCCACAACTCCATCAATTGAAGTAGGATTCGTGCTCGATTGGACCTTACTTCGCTTGGGAGGCATCATATAACTCAGTTTTTTCTTCGCGGCTACGCAGGTTACAAGAGAGATGACTCCTTGTGGAAGGAATTCATCCACGAGAACCCTCTCAAGGAGGGGGGAAAAAGAAAGGGGATCTTGAAAGCCTCCAAGGGGAATTTCCCTCCCTCTCTCTCTCTCCCTCTCTTTCTTTTCTCACACACACTCTCTCTCCCTCTCTTTTCTCTCACACACACACTCTCCCTTTTTATCTTACTCTCTCACCAGTCGGACGGCAGGGAAGTGTAGCGATCCTCCTCCTTTTTACGCCCAAGGGCCCTTTTATAGTGTATTTGGGAGGGGGGATTGGTATGGAGGCCCCCCCTTATTCCCATCAGGGTGGCCAGGTGGATGGCCGCCCGCCATGCTGCGTATGGTGGAGGCGGGGAGAGGGAGTACTCGTTACCCCCGCCTATGTCGTCCAATCCTCCACCCGTTGTTGTTGGCCATGCTTGCTGCTCCTCCACTCCGTCCGCCATGCTAGAGCTCCCCCATGCCTGCTCATCATCCACGACAGCCCCCCCTCCCCCCTCCAATGACACACGCAACCCCCCTCCCCCCGTCCGCCAGTTGGCAGCATGAGTAGAGGGAGGGCTAATTCTTCTTCTTTTTTTTAAATTGTTAATTGGGGGGGGGGGGGGGGGGGGGGGTCATATGGTAGGAGGGAGGGAAATGTTACACTTTCATTGCGCAATTCATGACACTGTGGCCTTATGTGGCCTTTCTTCCCACAATGATGACAAGTTAGATTGGCATTTCTCCCACAAGACTTACTGCGCAACTTGCCACGTGACTTGGACCGAGATATCTACGAATCCCATCCACGGCCATTACCACGGTCATTCTTTGCATTTCCACCATGTTAGCCTCTAACTGTCAAAGCATGAGACACACGAGAGGCATCCAAATTCTTATGGCTTATCGCTTCCTACAGAAGAGAGCTCTCAACATCAGATAGCTTCATAGTAGTGGATAGAAGCACATAAGGCAGTGCAAAATACATCCCAAGACTAATAAGAACAACGGAGTGACATCCTCTTTGAAATCAATACCCTGCAAAACTAAGTTCTTAATAATAGCATGAAACTGGCTTAGATGAGCTGACATGGTCACATTCTCTTTTATGTGGAGATCCATAAGTTGTTTCAGCCAATACATTTGATTTGCAGGACTTTGCTTTTCATAGAGGTTCTTGATCTTATCCCAAAGCTGCCAAGCACTTTTGTGCTTCCTCAACCACATTGTAATCCACATGTTCTCAGTGAGAGACAAGATGAGGGTGGAATTGTATAACTCATCAAGCTCTATCCATTCGTCATTAGTCATAGTTTCAGGCTACTCTCCATTCAACCTTAGTGGCTTTATCTGCGATTTCTATATCAATACTTGTCAAACTTAGCACTTCCAATAGGCATAATTTGTACCATCAAGCTTAGTGATGTTGAAGATAGCATTGTCAGTGGAAGAAGATGCCATACTGCAAGCTGAAATAGTGCAAACAAGTCAAAACTACTTGCTGGAAACTACAAAAAATGACCAAAAAACCACCAAAACCAAGGCAAAATGGCAAGAAATGAGTATTTAATGATGTTGCCCACCAAGTACCATCAAAAGTACATCAAACCAGGATGATTTAGCATGAAAAATACATCATAGTTTGGAGATATATGCTTGCCATAATAATTTACGAAGATGCCTTTACCCCCAACAATATGAGAGAGTAAGAATGCTTGTATAACAAACTCATTATGTGAAAGAATTTGAACCTTCTTCATAATTGAAGTAACAAACAACAACAATTTTTTTTATTGTGCAAAGAGTGAAAGAATTGAAGGTCTTAGATATGCAGTGAGAATAGATGCGATGTGTATGCATACAAGTAAAGAAACGATGCTCATCATGAATTTCACATGTTATAATCAAATGATGTGAGAGCTCACATTCTATCATTACATGATATCAATAGTGATATTTTTTCCTATGTAGGAAAGAAAAGAATGCAAGAACACAAACTAACAGTGTCAAGAAACATGGCAGCTACACATGCTGATAAACAAGCATGACTTGTGGTTGTGTTTTTCAATGTCACATTATGTGAAAGCTTTTAAACCTTCTCCCACATTACAATGTCAATAAGAATGATCTATCTTTTTGTAGGGGGGACACAATTTGAGATTATGAATGTACAATGATGGTGGAGGATGTGCTAGCCACACGCAGAAGTGGACAAACGTGCCTCAAGAATATTATCTATAGTAACATTAAGAAATGAGAATATGTTGCTAATATTGAGGTATATTTGTAGAGGTCCATATATTGACAATCACATGGAAGCCCCCTTGCAAGACACTATCTCCCACACTAGTACGATGGCAAAGGTGGATTGGCATATTGTCCTTTGCAACCCATTCAAGACAAAAAATGCTTTTCAAAGTGATTAGCCAAGTGAGACATTCTCTCAATTGGTAGAGGCTTTGGAGGAGATCAACCAACACAAAATGATCGAGATTGATGAAGAAACCATAAATACAACATGCGATTTAAAGGTGGTTTGTCTACCTAAAGACAGTGCCGCACATGGATTGGGGGATGAAATTCTATTATGGAACTCCCATACTAAGGCAAAGTTAGTCGACACCATGTAGCTTGCTGATCGCGTACTCAAGGATATGGGGATGTTAATTTTCTTTGCCACAACACACTCCATGGTAGAGCTCATCAAGCAAGTTGTGGAGGATGGAGGCCAACAGATGGAATCAAGACAAAGGTGTTGGGCCTTACACATGGGACAGTTCATGCAAGGCACCTTGTGTGTTGTTGAAGATAGAGAGATGAGAGGTTTAAAGTCACAATGTGGTCCTGCTAATTTTTGTTTACGTATCACACTTGGCGGCTCCATTTCATAAGTGCAATTGCTAAAAGTAATATTTTATGCTTTAAATGCAAGTACATTTGATATATATTCTAGTGTAAATGCACTCAAACGTCAATTATGAAGGAATTATCCCTTCAAATTTGACAAAAGACAACATTACTATGGATGAGTGGGTGCGAGATACACCAAGATCTCCAATAAGAGGTTAGTATGAGGTCCAATGTTGTTAATCTATTGCAGAGTTGTTTTCTAGGCATTTAGTAGATTCCTAATCCCTCATATCAGTACCACATATTGTAGGTGTTATGCAATATGGTAGGGCCTTTTGGAGCTCATTTTTATAAAAGTACACAAAAGAAGGGGACAATATATTAGATTGCAATGTGGGATGTGGTGACCTTGCATTAGTAGCGCTAGATTACAATAGACAACTTGCATGTCTATATCGCTTTTCTGAAGATAGAAGATTTCTAACAGTAAAGGTAACATCTTTACATAAACTTGTATAGTATTTGATCATAATGTAGTTCTCTTTTTGGTCATACCAATACATGCATGCTCACCTTTCCATATGCACATGTAAAATTTTCTCCTAAGACATAAAAATTAATTATGTTCAATGTGAAAGGGGTACTTCTACATAGGTGAGAAAAGCAAAAGGGATCATTACCTATGAAGCCCCTGGAAGTGAGCAAGTAGTGATTTTACAGCTAGGGCTTGCTTAGTTTTTGAAGAAAATATCCACCTTGTTTGACATTGCCATTCGGAACTCAATGAGGGGGGCCAACATGAGCGAGTTACTCCAATTGGTTAGAAGTGAATTGTAAAGTCGTCAAAGCAAGCACAAACCTTTGTATTTCAATATGGACAAGGCAGGTATAAAACAACTCCCACATCCACTTCTTTTGGAAGGATTTACATGAAGCCCCTTTTTTTGAAATGTTTTGATGACATTAATTGGCAACACTTCAGCCCAACAATGATACTATTTGTGGATGACATCATGGAGAAGATGTAGAGGAACCCACCTAATGCCTTTACATGCCCTCCTCCATTTGAGGGAAACCCCATGGACATTGTCCTTTTAGAGCACATGCTTTCCTACTTGATTGGGCAAGTGTACTTCCATGGTTCAGTCCTTGACTTTGTTAGGGATCACCCATTCCACCCTCCAACAATGGAACTTGATTGATATTCGATGTGCATAATGAATATTTACTTTCATAGTTATTTGATTGTATTAATTTTTGAGTGCAATGAAATGAGAATGAGAGAGAATAGAAGAAAGAGAGAGGAATGTGCATAGACAAAGGAATTTTTCCAATCTGCATAATAGGATGTGCAGTATCATCACCAGTCTCCACAAATCTTGGTTTTTCCATTTTCCTTGCATCCTTCATCCATTCTGCATGACCTGTCATGTGGTTTGATGCACCTGAGTCAACATACCATACATCGTTGCTTTCTTCTGCACTTGTCACAGAATTGTTCATGTGCTGCACCATAAACAAATGCTCATTTCTGTCATCACCCTGTCTACTAGAAGATGCATAATTCCCTTGTTATAATTTTCCATTCATGATGTCATTCTGCTTTTTATAGCAGTCCTTAGCCATATGATCCATTTTACCACAGTAGTAGCATTCAACATTGCTGTTTGCATTTTGGCCTCTTTGCCATCCACCACGACCTCTTTGGCTCCCCCTGCCTCTAGAGTTACCACGTCCTCCTCCATAGGACTGGTCTTCTTAAGTTTGCTGCATATTCTAATTTCTACCACGGCCTCCAGATCGGCCTCCTCTACCTCTGCCTCTACCTCTTCCAGCATTTGAGTAGAAGACAGCTTCTTTTGAAGTTCCTCCTGAAGAAGATGCACCACCATTTCTCTGCTCCTCAGAAATTAGAAGAGCAATCAACTCCTCAAAATCAGGAAATCTTTCACGGACGGAAATGGATGTTCGGAACTGTGCATAATCCTTTCCTAGACCATTCAAGGTCACGGAAACTAAATCATCATCTTCCACTGGCAACCCAATGGAAGTGCATCTGCGATCTTCTTCACCTTCATGTGGTAGTCATTGATGCTCATACTTTCTCTTTGCACATTGTGCAACTCTTGCTTAAGCTGCATCTTCCTGGCTTGCGTATTTTTGCTATATATTTTTGACAGAGTATCCCATGCCTCCTTTGGTGTACTTGCATCCTGAATATGCACAATCATAGAGTCTGAAATACTGATAGACAGCCAGTACATAACTTTTCTGGCTCTCTCATGCCTTGCTTTAAATGCCTGCATTTGCTGTTGATTGGGAACATCAGGAAGAACTGGTTCTTCTTCATTTCCTGCAACAAATTCCCAATATCCTTTTTCCATAAGGAAATTCGTCATTCTAAACTTCCATGCTTGGAAGTTATTCTTGTCAAGCTTTTCAGTAACAATCTGTGAAAGAAAATCAGACGCCATTACAGAACACTGCAAAAAATTCTGTCACTGCAAAGAACATGGCTTCAGCCTCACAAGGGCAAATCTGCAAAACTGACGAAAGTGGTATTTGACCACACAGTCACTTCCTAGTGATGATTTTTCATCAATAGACAACAAGGATGATTCTATAACTCCCAATGTCTCTGCGCACAAGCATATGATGCAATTTTTACAGTAACTTATCACCGACCTGTAGAACAGTGGTCGCACAGCATAAAATAGGGTCTTTTCCTGAGTGCGTGTAGAAAACTTCCGCCTCCAAAACAGGCCTCGAAATGGCCTCAAATAAAAAAAAAAGGGTCACCAAAAGGCTAAAGCCCTTTCCCGTAGCATATACTGCCCTCTTGCTTCACCGCGAAGGGTGTCTCAACCTGAGACAATGCACTCTTGCAATTTCCGGTTGTGCTACCTATAGAGATCTGCTCCCAAAAAAGAAAATGAAGGCAACACTACTCCTCTTACCAGAACACGGCGAACTTGGTTTGCTTTCTTGAGCTCCTTACCACGAACAAGGCTCTGATACCATATCAACATTGTGGGAGAGAAGGAAGAAGTCTCACTTGTAGCTTTCTTGCTTGCACAATGGGGGAATACACACAGAGGTGGAGGCTGAAAATAGTTTTCCTCTTCTTAATTGTGTAAGCCAAAAGGAACTCTCTTACAAAGAAATAGAAGAACCCTATATATGGGTCTCAAACCAAACTCAAATAACTAAGGTGTCATATTAACTGAGCCACAAACTAGAGTAGATAAGGATAGCTGTCATCTAGCTATTATTCATGGGCAGTGTACCAACCGCATCTGCAACTGACAAGTGGTGACATAAATGCACAACGGTCACCTTGACATATCACGAGTGGAGCTCGATATCTCAACATTGAATGTAGCAAAAGCATGTGCATTGTAGTTCCGTTCATGTGTACACAATTAAAGTACTAATATATCAGGATGTTATTGCAAAACACACACATAAGAGCGTAGAGAAATGTGAATGTATATATACATGTGGGAGTACATGTGCACACTTAAACAAATAATAATGTGATATTCTTATCACTCTGATATTAACTATTAAAAGTGTCAAAGACATTGAATCTCATACAGATCCTTAACCCTTGCAAAATTACCAAGATTGTGAAAAATGGATGCATAACGTGAATCCATGTCTAAGACTATGCAAATGAGGATGAGAGGTCAAGAAAAATAGGGAAAGGAATGAGAGAGAGAGAGAGAGAGAGAGGAGGGGAAATAAAGAGAGAATAAACGGTGGGAGATGGGGGGGAGAGAGAGAGAGAGAGAGAGAGAGAGGAGGGGAAATAAAGAGAGAATAAACGGTGGGAGATGGGGGGAGAGAGAGAGAGAGACAGAGAGAGAGAGAGAGAGAGAGAGAGAGAGAGAGAGAGAGAATTGTACTTGAGATACTTAACATGGGGAGAGAAACATGGGTGGAGGAGGTGGCAGTGGAAGCAAAGGAGGTGGTAGTGGCAGCAGTGGTGAAGGTAGTGGTAAAGGAGGTGGTGGTGGTGGTGGTGATGGAGGTAACAATGGTTGTAACGTGCCCATCCAAGCATGTTTTTAGTGGTCCATTGAGAAACGAATCTAAGCGTCATTGCACGGCACTCCAATGGAATGTTTCGGATTTGTCACCTAGAATTTTTCCAAGTCCACCTCGCAACGGAACGTTCACGGCTGACGAACCCACTAGGATCGACCTGAAATCTGGATTCCTAGTGACCAAGGTCTCCTAACAATAATCTAGTGCCATATCCTAGACATCCTACTTTACACAGAGATACCCAAGCCGAAGCGGATCCATGCCGCACTAGGTTCAAAAGAAAATGGGAAACAAGAGGGATACACTGTTCAACCTCTCTGCCCATAGGGCATAGTCCCATTCCACTCCCCTAAAAAAGCATGAATCGGGTTCTAACCTAGTATTACCTAAATCTTGTATGACTGTAGAACCTTGTGAGAAGCCTCCCAGTCTTCTGGGACCACCCTTCCGTAGGACACAGACCTGTCGGGGGTTCTGCCCACCCGCTTCCCTCAATAGATGTTCTTTAGTTATCTAATTAGATCCTACCACATTTATGTGTGATATTTAAAATCATCTTCCTTAATTAAGCCTTTTAGGGAATAGGTTCGTTTACGTAACTTACTGCACTAACGAAAAAAGTTCAAATAGGTTCCTTGGAATCAACTTTATATTAGCATTTTAACTTAGATACAAATCTTCTCCAAAAAAGAGGCTTTCCACAATCCATGAGGATGCGTCTTATTTCTTTCAAGTTTTCGCCCTTGCACTAGTAATAGGGCCTCGAGAATCCATCTTGAGTCACGTAGATCATTTGAGTAGGACCCGGAGAGGTAGGGAATTTACAGCTAGAGCCCCCCATGGCATCCAAACATCCTACATTCAATCTAACCCATAGAGAGACCTCTCGTGACGGGTTCAGTCCACGTTCTCGTCATGGTTATTTAGAACCCCCTTGGCTAGGATTGACAGCCAACTAGGGGTGGCTTGGCGCATCCTCCATGAATTCAACCTGATTCATTATTCAAATTTCTTTTGTGAGCTTGGGTCATACATTCCTTTCACAAACATTGAATGTAGTTCTATAAGCACAAACAACAATGAAGGCGAGTGCTCAGGACATCTGCTAAGGTGGAGTTCCCATCTTTGAACACTTGGCGTTTCCCTTCTTGGGTATTTCCTGCCCTGGCATCAATTTCCATTATCTTCTAAGGGATAGAGAATACCCTCTTCCCGACCTCATTCCTATGTAATAGGAGTGAGCAATTACGCTATAGTTTCATATGGTAGCTTCCCTAAGTTACTAACCTTTGGTTATTATCTTAAGATCCAGGTCTTAGATGATTCAAACTAGGATTTCAATTGGTTAGTTGGTAACCATTTTCCCACCTTAGAATTTTTTTGGGGTTCTAAGTTTACCCTAGGTTTTCCTTCCCTCAAGATAGCAGGAAATTTTGTTCATTCCTCTCGCAAGTCAAGAGTAAACTAAGCCCATTTACAATCCTTAAATGGTTGCAAGCATCGAATGTAACGTGGCAAATGGTCACTCTTCTTCTGGATATGACATTCGAGTTTTCTTGTGTTAGCTTCGAGATGTATCATATTTTTAAAATGATATCTCCAAGAGTGTTTTGGACTCATCGCAATTGGTTGTTGGGATAAAGACCAAAGAGCATGTTTACTTGAGTCTAAGTCAAAATATGGTCATCATAACAATTTGACCTATTTATGATTAAATCCTAGCTGAGTCGAATTAAACCCTAACCTTATTTATCATATAGGATTTCATTTACTAAATTTCCTCTTGCAATTTAGTTTAGCAATTCACATGTGCGTCTTAAATCTATCTTTTAAGATGAATCTCCATTATGTAGTGCAACAGAAATTGTCCATGATGCCATGCAAATCTAGATGTAAGTCTTTCCTGGGTTGATGATACGATGCGGGATTCCCATTCATGAAAAATTCATTCTATTGCATTTATGCAAATCATAAAGTGTGGCCTAAGTATTTAAGTGCAAGTGTACATGAGTTCATTGTAAATATGTGTTAATTCACTCTAATGGTCTACAAGATGCAATTGACCTACACTCAATATTTATATACATTGGCAATTTATGATGCATTTGCAAAAGTTGAAAAACCTAATACTTGGCTTAATACTGCAACAGCCCGTAGATGCTCAATCTATGGTTATTAAGCCTTTTCAACTACCTTTCGAGTTATGCAAGTTACACGATGCAAAGTATGACTTCTTCCTAATGATGTCCATGCTTAAAAGTTTGGTTCAAAGTACTTGACACGATGGCGGTACCTAGTTTTGGAGTGTCGAGTTAGCGTTTATGCCCAATAACCCGTTCATGTTGGTGGTGGCATCTTTGCCTAATCCTCCTTTTGTAGTCACGGCTTTTCCAGTTACTTGGGAGAGTTTACACTTTGGGGCCATTTCGGAGCTTGGAACGCGACCTTCACTCCTCTCGGAGGACTCCTTGGTGCTGAAGTTCCCTATGCCTTGTCTTGACTTTCGCAATCTCCTTGTCAACTAGAGGCAATCAATGGAGACAACTTGGGAAGTGGAGATGGGGAGAGAGGGTGCTCGAGGCTTCGTCCAAGTAAGGAATTGTCCTTGGGCCTCTCTCTCTCTCTCTCTCTCTCTCTCTCTCTCTCTCTCTCTCTCTCTCTCTCTCTCTCTCTCTCTCTCTCTCTCTCTCTCTCTCTCTCTCTCTCTCTCGATGGCCGGATTTTTATAGATGGACGCCCCACCAAATAGGGGGCGTGGCCTATGAGACGGGGCAGAGGACTGTACAGGAGACCCCGATACGTGTAAGGCCTTCTATCGAGATGGCCGGATTTTTATAGATGGATGCCCCACCAAATAGGGAGGCGTGGCCTATAAGACAGGGCAGAGGACTGTACAGGAGACCCCGATACGTGTGGCAGTTTGGAGCTGCAACGGCTCCCTATGGTCACGACCGGACAGACTTGAGGAGATTTTACCCGACCATGATGTTATATGCCTCACAGAGACACAAGAGAGCCCAGAGAGAGGGCTTCCACGCATTACAAGATTTGAGTGGGTATCTGCATACCGGGCTACTACTAGGCAGAGTACATCTAGGGGCTCAGGAGGGGTGGCAGTTCTATTCCGTCAAGGGATACAGAGGCATATCCAGTTAGTGAGACGAGATGAGAAGGCCAGTTACATATGGATCAGAGTGCAGATATCAGATGAGAGATGGATCTATATGGCAGTATGCTACTTTTCACCATGAGGGTCCAGATATGCTACTACGCAGGGTGATATTCAGGCCAGAGATTCCCCCTCCCCTTATTCACAGCTCTCAGAGGACATTATTCTGTATTCTAGTTTGGGTGAGGTCTTCCTTATGGGGGACTTCAACGGGCGCACACAGAGCCGACAGTGTGAGATTTTTGATATGGAGCAGCCAGAGATCATGAGAGCATTAAACCCTGAGGAGTTGGGGATCAGTCGGGAGTCAGGAGATACTGGGCCAGACGCCACAGGGTATGGAGGGCATTTACTTGAGCTTGGTAGTAGACATCATCTCATTATTTATAACGGGATGGCACGATGGCCATATTCAGGAGGTCTTACATGCTTCCCACATGGGGGGGGCGAGAGTACTGTAGATTATCTACTCGGACCGATCGATGGGATGCATACTATCGAGTCCTTCGGCCTTGGGAGACTTCCACTCGGTGCCGATCACACCTTTCTCAGTTTCTCACTCCTCACCTCATTACCATCACCACCTGCAGATATCATACCCCACATGCATACTACCATACACTTCACTCATGAGCTCTCACATGTTTACTCACAGCACCTGGAGGAGCACATCACGTCACTTGATCCATACGCACCCCTTGATACACTGACCACCGATATCACACGCATTCTGCATGATTCTGCTACACTCAGTTTTCCACATCACACATACACGCACCCCCCTCGGACCGGTACCATGCCACAGAACATGTGGTATGATGATGAGTGCAGAGATCTACGTCGACAGCTACGCGATTTGGAGGCCAAAGGAGAGATCACACACAGACAGGCACAGAGACGCATGCACCGCTTGACCCGCTGTAAAAAGTGGAAATGGGAGGAGGAGAGATATTGGGATATATACCACCTTCTTATGAGCAGAGATTGTGCAGAGGCATGGAGGCAGATCAGAGAACCACGCTCACCCACACCGATACATGACCCTGCAGTATGGCATGGATATGCACAGAGTTTATATCATGTACACGCATAGCCGCTGATACCCACACCATGTACACCGAGACCGGGTATTTCATCCTTTTTCACCACTAGTATGGTGAAACATGCTATCTCACGGTTACAGCATGGCCGCGCTCGAGGCCAGTTTGATCTTCAGGCAGAGCATATTATATATGGCAGAGACACATTGGCTCCACTCATTGCTCACCTCTTCAACCGTGCATTGTCTGAGGGGTTCCCTGACTCGTGGACAGAGCACACCATTGTACCTATCCACAAGTCAGGGGATCCTATGGATCCTAACACATATAGGACCATCATGATTGGGCCAGTTTTGGCCAAACTTTATGGCACGGTGATGGAGAAGGAGCTCAACACGCTGGCAGAGAGAGAGTGCATGCGCACACCTGGACAGGCAGGGTTCAGACGGGCATTTTCTACCATAGACCACATCTTCACTCTCCGTTGTCTGATCGACCAGACATGAGTCAAGAAACAGAGATTGTATTGTTGCTTTGTGGATTTCCGCAAAGCCTTTGACATGGTTCCGAGAGAGAGGCTTTTCAGACGCCTACTTGATCTGGGGGTGGATGATGACATGATGTGGGGTATTTACGCACTATATGAGTGGGTTACTGGCAGAGTCAGATGTTCGGGAGGTATATTAGATCCCCTTGTGAGCACCATTGGTGTGAAACAAGGATGCCCACTCTCATCGACTCTATTTGGGCTATACATTGATGAGATAGCAGAGTTTATTCAACAGCGAGCCGGTGGAGGTATAGATCTCAGTGGAGCCACAGTTCATATCTTACTATATGCAGATGACATTGTGTTGGTCTCAGATTCAGCTCAAGGATTACAGCAAAATTTATTAGCATTGGATGATTTTTGCATACAGAGAGGCATGACAGTGAACCTTGGTAAATCCAAGGTTCTTATATTCCATACATCAGCTCAGATACACAGACAGAGTATTTTCATGGCAGCAGGAGGGAGTATTGAGGTCACTGGATCATATGTATATTTGGGAGTCACCTTTACAGCAGCTTCAGGGATTTTCTCGATGACACAGGCAGCTCGTGACCGCCTCACTAGAGGATACTCAGCATTGGCTCTTATGGAGCGACAGTGTCATCAGGCACATTTCCAGGAGCCCCGCACCAAGGGGTGGCTCTTTAATACTCTAGTCACTCCAGCACTGATGTATGGAGCAGCTATATGGGGGCCAGGCCTTGCCAATTATGTATGGACATTGATGGAGAGACCTCAGGTGATCATGATATCTAGATTGATTCGCAGCAAGGCCTCAGTCCCACATGACATTGTGCGAGCAGAGCTTGCCACACCGCCCATGCTAGTCGAGGCATTATTTCAGACAGTCTGCTTCCTACATAGATTTCAGGATATGGACAGAGATCGCATTGCATACAGAGCATATATGGCATCTCAGGAGATGGCTCGAGCGGGGGATACCACATCATGGTATGCACAGACTAGAGCTTGGTTTGACAGACATGGGCTGGACATTGATAGAATCCCACCTCTTCTATATGATACTCAAGCTCCCACTTACACCCTCTCTCTCTCTGAGAGGAACAGAGTCATCAGACAGGAGATATGGCATATTTATATACAGAGGACATGGGTCAGCCCTACATAGCCACTGCCATCGAAGATGGCACATTATTATACACAGTTCTTGAGCATATCAGAGCAGGGATTCATAGAGATTCCGAGATATATGCAGATCTATATGCCACATCGATTGAGAGTTCTTATTGGACAACTCAGGGTATCATCACATTAGCTTATGATTGAGAGTGGCAGAGCCAGTGGCATCCCACGGGAGGAGAGGATATGCCCCCTTTGCAGATCAGAGGTGGAGAGTGAGGAGCATTTTGTTCTCAGATGCCCGGCATACTCAGAGTTGAGATCTAGATACACATTGAGCAGCTCACTTCAGGGATGTATGACTGATATGGATCAGAGATCATTTGGCCGTTTTCTGGGAGAGACATGGCACATCAGAGAGCAGAGCACACAGCGGGTCCATGTCAGAGAGGGGCCCAGCCAAACGACTATTACACAGTTCTTTCAGACAGACAGAGTGAGAGCTACTGTACCAGCCTCCAGCCAGACCTCCGAGCTCACACTACAGCAGGCTGAGGACCAGCGTACCCGACGCCGCAGGAGGATCCGTGGGTTTCGGACCCCACAGCCACACCGACAGGAGATCCGGAGGATTCTTGATCTACATCGACAGTAGACTGAGATCCGACGACACTCGACACATTGGATCTCAAATCTCCAGTTTGCTCTTTCTCCACCGCCGATGTACCACATCCTGCATCTAGGAGGGATCACCTGCTATTAGCGACTTCGACGACTGCTACTACATCCCAGGATAGTATATCTCCCTACATCTGTTACATATACACATCGCACCACTTTATCACAGGCGACAGTTGTTCCCCTATCACAACCGACATTTGTTCCCCTTTTGTAGCCATTATCTGGAGTACCAGAGCTACATACGCACATACACATACACGACACTTATCACACTCACAGCACCGTATTTTCAGTTTTCAATTTTTAGCTTTTCATTCAGCACTTTTATTTTGGATAGCTGGACCTCATCAGTTGTATCACAGTTTGTCTCATAGGCCAGTTTTGGTCTTTAGAAGACGTTAATATAACTTTCTTTCTTTCTTTCTTTCTAGGTTCACCTTTCCTCTCTCTCTCTCTCTCTCTCTCTCTCTCTCTCTCTCTCTTCACAAGTTGGCAACAAGGGGAGGGAGAAGAATAGAGTGTGTGCTGAAGGAAGGGGGGGTTGGAGGTGGCACACATGTGCCTCCCCCCTTCGAAATCGTTTTCCCGTTTGTTGCTTCAGTTCTTCCACGCCATCTCTTATCGTCTCGATCTTTTCCTCTACCTATGTCGACTTCACGTTCAGCTCCCTAACAACATAGATCAACTCCCCCTCCCTCTGCCAACTGACGTTGTTGACAGGGGGAACATAATTTTTAAAAAATCATTTTTAATTGATTAAAAAGGGGGGCGTCTTACGGCAGGGGTCTTACGACGAGGCGAGATGTTACAATGGTGGTGATGGTAGTGGTGGTGGCGGTGGTGGTAGTGGAGATTGAGTTGATGTTTGTAGCGGAGGAGTAGTAGTGGTGCTTAACATATGCCTAGGAGAAGAGGAGGAATAAGTGGACTATGTGGAACAAGATTTGAAGGTTGCCTAGAAAAGCTCGCTTCTCGCATGCACTCAAGCATGAGTAGACTTCAATCCACATAATGAATGATAAAAACATAGATAGCAACACAACCTGATCATGTAACTCTTTTCTTTGAATTAGTACTTGGAGAATTGGTTAGCAATAAAATTGATGACATTACAGAACTAAGGAAAGCTTTCACAAAAGCTCTTTGTAGAAGCTCCTTCTTAGCTTAAACAAGAAAACATCTAGTACATCTAGCTATGTAGTACATAATGATTTTTTGTTCTTTGTCTCTAGCTATACCTATGATAATAGAAGGACTGAACAATGATGATGATAAAAGTCACACTATTGTTATGGAGTCTTATGGAGTCAATCTAGAAGAAGGAAATGATTTCTCCTAAATCCATCAAGGCTCATTCAAAAAAGGGAAATCTATCATCATTTCTCATCTTCCTAATGAGAAGACTTTTCCTCAGGCATAAATAACTACATCTTCAAACCAAAGGGTACATGCTCTTAGAGTTTCTCCTTCTCAGAAAACTTCTTGGATATTATTATCTCTCACTTGTAGTATTCCGTAAGTGGATGGTGGAATATGTCTTCATTGCAAAACATTGATTCAAAGTACCTCTATTTCTACAATCAATGCACTCTCAGTTCCTGATAAACTTACCAATATTGGAAACTCCTACAAAGTTTCTTCCTATTTATGCCCAACAAATAATATCTTATTGTGGTCAACAAAGCTTTAGAGTCCAAACTAGACTCATCAAAATCTAAACTTGACTCATCGTGCCCTTTTCACACTTGAAAAGATATTAGGAGAGATTACTCTAACTTATAAAATTGTGTATCACAATTGTGTGTGGAATCATCACCTTATAATAGAATTGAGAACAATGGAAAGGGTTGTAATTGCTTGCTTGAGTGTTGAACTACCACATCTGGTTTTGGAAAACAAAAAACATATTTGAGCATGGACACACATTGATTTACATTTATTGTCTTAACCACATCTTGCCTTGGAAAAGAGGAAGCTTGCTTGAGCATGAATGCACAATTAGCTTCTTAAAGCAAGATATTGGTTGGACTTGAGAAACCCTTGCAACTAGCATAGACACATGTAAGCGAAACCCTTGTCAATAAAAGGAGTCCACATGTGGAAGACCAGAAAACCAAACACATTAGAGATAGACCTCATCAATTTAAAAGAAACCCACAATGACTTGATCTATCAGATAGAAAAACCTCATCTTAAGTCGAGGGCCACACTTGCACAAGCCCCACTTCCTATCAACCCGCTATATTATAGTACACAATGATAGAGAAAGAAGCACTATTAAAGGATGTGCTAGAAGACTTGAGCAAGGTGCTAGGTAGCTTTTGGGCTACTACCAACAAAGGCATCAACAAATGCAATCGATAAATATAGAGGATCATTATCAAACTCTTGTTGAGAAAAGAAGGATACACTCAATAAACCAATGGATTTAGCTATAGCTGCCAATGCAAGAAGGAAAACATGCAACGAGAGATAGACAACAATAGGAGATGCAGTGCTCATAGGTTCTTCAAAGTGCCTTAGTCTCACTGACTTAGTGCAACAAAACTATTAGTAGACATCTCCTACACCCTCCATATTTGAACACATATTGCCAACTCTTTGCTTATAGGACTTGGTGTCACACTTGGTTTCAAGGACCAAGCTTATAAGCTTCCCTTGATTGCCAAGAAAATTGAGTATAGAGTAGGGGATGAAGTCTATAACTTAATAAAGCAATTCAAGTAGGTATGTGAGGCCAATAACCTCACCTCTAACTCAGAAAAGGCACAGGCCTTTGGATTTTGCTTAGGTAACAAAGAAAGAATGTGGTTATGCTTGATTGGGCAATTGAACACTCTTTTGGGTATGTAAGTATACTCCCCTCAATGTGACAAATTGGGGAGCTAAAGATGGATGAAGTACACCAAAAGTAATGACAGCACGTGGATTCTAAAAATGCTATTATAATGTTGCAATTTGGATAGCATTGATCCATAAGAGGTATATCATAAAAATATGAAATAAAAAACAATAAATCTAAAATATGTGATGTTGAAGAAACATGTGCCATAAAGTGATTGCTTGGTAAAAGAGCATGATTAATAGATATTTCAGCATGCTATTGATCATACGAATTAATATAATCCCTGATGTGAGAGGATTGGTTTTATTATGATGGAAGAAGGTAACCAATCATCATAAACCACACTGAGGCCATCAAAGAGAATATGAAAGTCTAAAGTGGAAATGATAGAGATGGAAAGAATGTTCTCCTTAATAGCTAGTACATAGAGGACATCTTACAATGTCATGGAAGTGCCATGAGTAGTATTGTTAGAGCCTCCTATGATCCCTTCAGCTTCCTCAAACCTCAACTCCACTAAGTGCACAAAAAGAACTCCATCTTCTTCACCTCCATAGCCTATTTTTTAAATCCCCTAACCTTGGTGGACTTGCTACATGCAAAGGAGAGCATCTCATCTCCTCCCATCTTCTACAAACCTTCTCTCCGCCTCAAGGCGCAACTGCATGGCCCTTCAAAACACGACATTGGGTAGCATCGAGCACGGCATTGCGTTTTGTGTCAAAATGGCGCAGTTCTGGACAGGCGTGCAGTTCGTACAATAGTGCGGGTTGTGGGAGGTGCAATGATGGTGTCCACCATAGGGATTTTATAGCCCCCATAGTGGGCCATCTCCCCCTAAGAGGGCTTTGGGAAATTTGATTTCTATTGGCTGCTAGAAGCCAAACCCTAACTGGCAGTTTCCTAGCAGCCATAGCCAAGAAGCTTCAAGCTTCTTCAACTTTCAGATTTCTCAATATTTGGTCATTAACAGTGATTTTAATCATTAAGTTAACTCATTCTGAGTCAGTACTAATCTGGGAACCTAATCTCAAAGGTTAATGCACTTGAAAAGTCATCATCAAGCTTATCAAGACTGATATTTACCATTTCTAGCAACATGAGCTACAGATGAGTGCTTGTAAGCACTAAGGCACATTGCTTAATCATCATTGCTGCTAATACTTACACAATCTAAATGTTTTCATCAAGAAATTAAAACAACTAAGTACCTTGCTTCAAGTTGTAAGGCTATGTGTACAATTACAAACACATAGATCATCATACACTAGAATTGTATTGCATATCTTGAAGTGATTTTTCCTTAAGTACATTGGTCAATGAAATTAGAGGGATGAGTGTCATTGTACTCTCCTCGAAATCATTAGCAACAAGCATTGAAATCATGGACCGTCCTTCTCCAACATAAGGGTCATCCACTGAGCCATATCACAAGGAGGAGTCCAAAGTCCAATCTAGGTTCAGATCATTGAAGCCTAAAAAGATCATTAAACCTCGGAAGAAGATTGCTCATAAGAAAGAACCACCAAAGTCATATTTTGAAATATTACATATGTACGATTTTCATCCTTTCTCCTCATTACAACTTTGATATCAAGTGTTTGATTTGCTTCCGCATTTAGTCACAAGCTTGTAAGGGACTAGACACTGCCCTTGTTCTAGCAAGTGGTAAGGCCTTCCCAATGGCCACAACATATGCCGATGTCCATCCTCAAATTCGAAAATTTGATGGCAAATATTTCCACCCATGGCAGGTACTTATCAAGTACAAGATGATGGACTAAAGCTGTAAACTCTGCAAATCTGGTTGATATAGAGGATGACCAATGTGCCCAGGCAATCATCATGTTACACTTAGATGAGTCATTGATTCATCATGTTGATCAACTAAATACTGCTAAAGAAAAATGGAATGAGCTTGAAAAGCTCTATGGAGCCACTGTTAAAAATACTAAAATCTTCCTTAAAATTGAATTCGTTAGCTTGGAATATAGATCAAGAGAAGACTTGGGAAAATTCATCTCTCACATGGAGGGACTTATGGCATAGCTTGCCTTAGTACAAGCTCTAGTACATGAAGAAGATACCATTGCTATTCTCCTAAAAGTTGTAAAAAATGTGCTTCCTACCCTTGTAACCACTCTTATCAACATTCCAGATCCTACTTTGGTAAGTGCCATCCAATCCTGTTTTCTCCAAAATTCGCCCCCCCCCCCTTCTCAACACACACACACCACACCACCCCACCCCTCCCCCCCTCCAAAATTCGTCCCCCCCTCTCAAAACACACACACCACCCTACCCCACCCCTCCCCCCGCCTCAAAAATTCAACCCCCCCCCCCCCTCAACACACACCACCCCACCCCTCCCCCACACCACCCCACCCCACCCCTCCCTCCCCCCCCTCAAAAATTCCCCCCCCCCGACATCCCCACCCCACCCCCCCCCCCCCACCCATGACACGACACGATGCGACGCGCCCCCCCCCCCTTAACACACACACCCACCCACCGCAATGCCCCCCCCCCCCCCCCCCAACACACACCACACCATGTCGCGACGCCCCTAAAGAAAAGAGGAACCACAAAGAAGGTAGCATCAGTTAAGCATCTTCAACTTCCCGTGATCAAGTATTGGTACATACTATTCTCACTAGATGTTCTTTCTGTAAGAAAAAATGACATCTTGTAAACAACTGTTGGAAGAAGTATCCCGAGAAAATGAAATGTAACAAATGCAAGAAGACAGGGCATATCACTAGTAAATGCCCCAACACTCCTGATGTACTCAAAGAACATTATCAAATGGATCTCCACTAGATGTATACCAACTACTCATCTCATAAAAATAACATCCTTACTTGTCGAAACTCACCACTAACAAGGTTATGATAACAATACCCTTTCTGTCAATAGTATTCAATGAAAATACATTTTTCAGCCTTTGGATCCAACCGCTTTCTTAGCTCATCAAGCACATGAACATATGCAATACAACTAAATACTTTCAAGTGTGATATATCAACTTTCTTAATTATAAAATATCCTTTAAGAGTCATACCATGAACTATAACTATGGGAGATTTTGTTCATAATGTAAACAACATTATGAATAGCCTCAAACCAAAAGTGCTTGGCCATATTCTTTTTAGCCATTACTACTCGTGCAATTTTTGTAATATGTCTATTTTCCCTTTTAACAATTCCATTTTGTTGTGGGATATACATGCATGTAAATTGTCGCTTTATTCCGTGTCTCCTCAAAAAATCACTAAACTCATTAGAGAGGTATTTTCCCCCTCAATATGACCTCAAGCACTTAACTTTCAAGCCTATATATGTTTTAACAATAGCCTTGAAAGTTTTGAAGTGCTCAAATACTTCACTCTTTTCCTTCATGAAATATACCTAGAGTTTTCTCAACCAATCATCAATGAATGTAACAAAACACTTCACTATTTTCCTTCATGAAATATACCCAGAGTTTTCTTGACCAATCATCAATGAATGTAGCAAAATACTTATTATCACCCAGAGATACATTTTGGGTAGGCCCCTAAATATCTATATGCACAACATCAAGTATATTCTTGCTTACATCTCTATCATGTTAAAATGGCTGTCTTGCATGCTTCCCAAATTGACATACATTGGAGACATTATGTAATTCTACAACTCTGAATGTAGACACACCCTTTGGATTACATTAATTTTAGCCTTTGCAAGTTTGCTTGTCTAATACATTTGTGCTATATTCAATGTCTACAACCATACCTTTGCCTTTAGTATGCATAGCAACATTTATAGCAAGGGTTCCAATATTCAAAGTAAACATATGACCAACTCTACATCCTTTTGCAATCAACCTACACTTATCATTAAAGTCTTTAACAAAACAACCCTTTGTATTAAATCTAACCTGCAGCCCTTGCTCTACCATTTGACCAACAAATACCAAATTCTTTGTGATGGATCACACATGTAAAATATCTAGAAAACACTTTATCTAACCATCATACAAGAACAAATGAACTTTTTCAATATGTGAAATTGGATGACATGAATCATCACTTATCTCTACATAGCCCAAACTGTGTAAATCTTACATCTCTCCAAACCATTCAACATGGCTGGTCATATGATTAGATGCATCCAAATCAACATACTATATATCGTCACACATCCCTTTTCTTGTAATAGCATTCATTATATGTAACATTACAATCATTCACTCATTTATTATTATTATTATTTGGCCTTGACAATGATGCATAATTTTCTTGCAACAACATTTCACTGTGAATGTTATCCTTCTTATCAAAATAATGTGTTGTAATATGCCCTATTCTTCCACAATAAATGACAAAAAAAGCTAGCATTGCTAAATCTCTATTCTACTATCTACCTCTTACTCTAGAGCTCCCCCTCTCTCTAGAGTTACCATGTCCTCCCAAAATTTGCATATCATCAAACTGTTGATTTACACTATTTTACTAGTTACCACCAATACAACCCATACCATGACCTCGTAAAGAGGATCTACACTATTTAAATGGCTCTCCCACAGACATAAAGAGAAGTAAAAAAACTAAGAAACACTCCCACAAATTCTAAGTGGAAAGCTTGGCTTTCAACCACAAGCAACCAGGCACACAAAATCACTCTCCTCATCCCACTATATCCCTCTTCCATTGATAATGCAAGAAATGCACAAAGAGGAAGAAGCAAGTGCTGTGCCCAAAAAGAGAGAGAAAGAGATACGTGAAAGAAGAATGATAAAGAGAGAGCAAGTAGTTGCAACTCCCCAAACCACCTCTCACACAACTTTTTCAATATTGATATTTATTTTCAAAAAGTCTTTTAAGTACATCAAAAAGTTTGGACTTTAGAATCTTGGCATTTTTTCCACATGATAGACCATACAACATTTTGCACTACAAGGAATTTATTTTTGGAAACACATAAGGAAGATAAGTGTTATTTGATGTAGAATCCTTTTGGAATGTCATGAATTTTGCACATCTTAGGGCTCCACTCCAAGAAGTGAAGCGTCCCCATGAACCATTGAATAAGAATCAACACCAAGGGGAATATGGGAAAAGGGGAATCAAAAGGGGAAAGTTGACTTGCTGGGAAGCTTGCAGGAAAGGGACTTGTGCATACTCCCACACTAAGAACATCACATAGTCTCCAAAAAAAATGTTCTCCACAATGATCCATGAAGATGTCTACCAATTTGTTTGAGAGCATGATAGCATGTCACATATTTGTGTGCCCAACATAGCATGTGAACAAGGGCCTCTCTATTGAGTTTTTTTAATATTTAATTTTATGGATTAATGAAGAAAGGGATATCAAGGTTACTAGGTAAATAAGATAATATTTGTGGAAGAAGAAGAAGATGGAAATGCTACCAAAATTGCATGAAGGATAGCAAATCTACAGAAGAGGGCGTCGAATCTGTATGAAGAAGGGAGATAGTAAGCAGCTCAATCTGTACATCAAACCTGCATTGGAAAGTAGACCAACTTTGGGTGTCATGTCACAAGCCTATTAAGGGCATGATGCCGAGATACATGCTTGAAAAAGATGCCAAGATCTCCTTGGATAGGATGGGTAGATGCCATGAGTCAAATCTAAAAGAGTAGCTGACTACTATTAGGATGCAATAGAGAATAGTTTGGATAACAACAACTTGTATTCTTCTCTATCATCACATTTGATTTCTGCTCAGATACTCCACTCCATCTTCTCTCCTTCTTGACTTGAGACTAGAGTTTCCTCGGTTGCGTGACATCACTTTGAATGGCCCCCCCACAGACATAAAGAGAAGCAAAAAAACCAAAGAACACTGCCACAAAATCTATGCGGAAAGCTTGCCTTTCAACCTCAAACAACCAGGCACACAAAAGATAATCACTCTCCTCATCCTCACTATCTCACTCTTCCATTGATAATGTAAGAAATGCACAGAGAGGAAGAAGCAAGTGTTGTGCCCAAAAAGAGAGAGAAAGAGATACATGAAAGAAGAATGATAAAGAGAGAGCAAGTAGTTGCAACTCCCAAATCACCTCTCACATGACTCTTCCAATATTAATATTTCTTTTCAAAAAGTCTTTTGGGTACATCAAAAAGTTTGGACTTTAGAACCTTGACATTTTGTCCACATGATAGACCATATAACATTTTGCATTACAATGAATTTATCTTTGGAAATACATAAGGAAGATAAGTGTTATTTAATGTAGAATCCTTCTAGAATGTCATAATGCATATCTTAGGGCTCCATCAACGTCCCCTTTCTAACCTTGAGTAAAAATCTTAAACTTGTTCACTACCTCTTTTAGATGATTTACCCTACATATTGACCTCTTTATTAATCATGAGAGAGATCAACTTATCAAAATTTGAAAAAAACTTTCATACATACATGAAAGTAAGTATCAAAATATTTCTAGGCCTTCTCATTATTAAGACCACCCAAAGTAGATGAAACCAAATCAGCATCAATAGTTGCTAATGCATCTGTAATACTTCTCACCTTTAAAACATACTCATTTACAGATATTTTTCCTTTTTTTAAGGTATTCAACTCTTGCTTGAGTTAAATCTTTCATGCCTTTTTATTTATATTGAAAACATATTCTCGAAGATTGTTCAAGTTTTGCATGTGAAGTCTCTACATTTTTTATATACCCCAGCATAGTGTTATCAATGACTGTAGATAGCTAATACATTATATTTTTCTCTTTTGCATTCCATTCTTTCCACACCTTTAATTCTTCTACAATCGTTGTACTGCTGAGCTATGGTTCCTTTTGTTCACCTGAAACAAACTTAAAGGGCCTTTTCCAATAAAGAAGTTCATTACACATAAAGTCCATGATGGATAGTTATTCTTGTATAGCTTCTCAATAATAGGATTTTTACTATTCTCAGTCATTATGAAAAAATTGAGTACTAAACAACAAGCAAGTCTTCTGCAACCTTTCATAGAATGTACGTAGTAACACACCAGGAAACCTTTTTCATTGATTGCTAAACAATACATATAATCGGTAACCTGTTTGTAGATAAACATTGTGTTTGCTTATTGACAAATACATGAGAACTTATAGATTTGAAATATGTAATTTGTGCGCTTGGAAATGGTCGACACAGTCGAAATTCCTAAAATTGCTATTTGCAATCCTGTGGAGCTAAAACAGGGCCAGAAATGGCCTCAAATGGACAAAAACACAACATCCTAAAGGTTTTTTTTACAAAATACACATTGTTTTACTTGCACACCAAATCTCATAGCCATTTGAGATTTTTGCAACCTCACAATTCAAAGCAATGCAACTGTTCTACTTTATTACTAGATATTGGGGTCTTACTCGCATGGAAATTACTCCTTTCTTTTTTTTTGCTCAGGACATGGAAGGGGAGAACATAATGGGGCTAGGTTAGTCATCAAAAGGGATCTAGTTCATAAATAGTTGAAGTAAAATAGTGTCTGCTTGAATTGTGTTGGTGAAGTTATTTCTTTATTGAGAATTCACCTTAGTACAAGAGCAGCTAAGTATGTATGACAAGTAAAAGAGGAAAGTTAGCAAGTTCTTTTGGGAGGCCAAGCTCAATGGTATTTAGTGATCCCAAAAATGGGACTGCAAACCATTGAAAGTATCAAGAGCAATGCACTATTTGAATGGGTATTTGAGACCAATAGTTGTGCATTGCAAAAAAAAAGACATAATAGGAATAGCCAATTAAGAAGGTACAAGAACAAATGACATATAGAGATATGGTTCATACCACACTTTTGAGCCAATTGTTGAGGATTCCTTAGAAGGTGGAGACTTACATGATGAGGTTAAAAGGTCATTATGATTTTTTGAGTTATGCTCTCTTACCTAGTGATAATTTTGCCACTCTATTTAAAGAGAATAATGAGGAGGCTATTGACTTCTATTCTTTTGAAGTGTATTGTAAACAAGGACCTTGCTAAGGAGCAAATTGATACATGGAGCAAGAAGATGGCGGCTTAGACTTTTATGTGGTGATAGGTCACTAGTATAGATCTCTATAAGTAAACTTATATGAGATATGGGATAAAGAACCAGTGACTTTCATATATTACCGCTTGACAAGGGTAATAAAGTTCCATGTGGGACCTATAATGGTCGATGGCATAGCCAAAGTGGTTGAATTATCCAATAAAGATCATGAGGATAGCTATATATAATAGCATGCCCTTTGAATTGTAAGTCAAGTTCTATTTTTAAAAGCATGAGGTAGTGTAAAATAGCTTGTTATGTGAGTTTTGAAGATTAAAAATATCATTTGATTTGTTTATCTTGATTGCATTTTTAAATCATGTTTTACCATTTCAAAGTGGCACATCATCTTATTAAATGGTGCACAATATTCAATGAACCAAATCCTTGTAAAAGTTACAATCGAGTTTAAAACCTAAAACTTATTCTTAACTTTACAATATTTAGTTTAACAATTAATGGCATTGTCCCATCTAAGACTTGTGCCTAGGTACTAAAAAGCAGGGGTGGTGCCAAATCATTGAAAAGTGGTTTTGTATAATTCAATGGACCATGTCTTTGTAGAAGTTACTCTCAACATTAAATCTTAAAACTAATTCTTGACTTAGCAACATTCAATGTAACAAGTAATAGGGTTGCACCATTTAAGATTTGTGTTAGACATTGAAAAGTGATTTTGCACCACTAAAAAGTGGTACAGTGATATAGCTTTTCAATGGTGTAGCTACCATTATCTGGAACCACTAACTACTTTTAAAGTGTCATCACACCACTCAAAATTAGTATAGAATCACCCAAAGTGGTTCTAAACATTTAGAATTCAAAGAATATGGACACATAAAGAGTTTAAAGGTGTATATATTTAGAGGAGAAGTATACTATAGACTATCCAGAGATAATAGTACATTTCATTCACTATCTTATGATAGTGCAAAGGGGTTATAAACAAAGTAGGAAAATGATCCTTGGGGTTGTTGAGGAGGCTACTCTTTGTATACTACAAGGATCTTGGGGCTACTACTCATTGGTAGAACCATAGCAAGAGCATGTTGGTGAGGTAGTAAGGGTCCTAATCTTTGTCCACAAGATCAAAAGTGGGAGGGGTGATGTAGTTGTCCTATTCATTTATGAATGTTTTTATACCTGTAGTCATCATCAACTAGTAATGTGTGATTGGTTATATATTGAGAAAACTTGCTCTAGACCTTAAAAAGAAACTTTAAAAGTATTTTTTTATCTCTACTCTCCCTTGGAGCATTGGGAATTACCTACACGAATCCAAGGAAAAACATCATCCCACTCTACCCGCATTTTGCTCTCGATCATTCGTTGGATGAGGTAAAAGCATTCTAAGAATGATTTATTTCTCTGGCACATCTTGATGAAATTCAGTTGTAGGCTTTAGTACATTAAGAAGTAGGGAAGAAGAGAATGAAAGTACTTCATGACCTTCAGGGTAAGAAATATAAATTTGTGAAGGGTTAGTTGGTGCTGAATTATGATACTCATTGTGAGCTATTCCTAGGTAAATTAGAACCCAAATGGGATACGCTAAGGGCTGAAGCTGGGCTTGGTGCCTGTGCAGGTCCTTCATGATTTAACTTTAAGTTGCAACAAGTACCAAGACAATTGGATGGGACAAATCATTCCCTATCTTGAGCATCTATATCTAGATCAACGTTACCACCAAGGTTGAGTGACCTGGTGGAGTAAAGCTTATCAGGTTATTGAGTGGAAAAATGGATCTTTCATATGGGAGATTAAGTTCTACTGCCACCATTGTCAACACATTCTGACTAGCATTGCTATTGAGTTTAGTAAGGAAGGAGGGATTGTACGTGTTATACAGCCTCTCTCTTGGCTTGATTTTGATTATCATAAGTACGAGTGAGCTGATTAATATAGCATGGCCTATCACTAGAGATTGGGTCTATTCACTGCTAAAACTCTAATAGGCTGCTCAATAATTTATTCAATCAATGTAGGAAAGTAGTTAGGTTGTTCTAGAACCCTTGTGAACCACTTTCTAATATGGAAAGAAACTACCTAGGTGAACCCAAGGCAAAAAATGCTTCTTGTTGAAGGTTCTGTTGTTGATCTTCCATTGTAGACCTCTCAACATCACCAATGAGAATGCACTCACTCGCCCTTTGAGCACCACTCATTAATAAAAATTTGAGAGGGACCATGTGCATACCCATAATAGACTGACAAGTTTCGGGTATAGAGAGTATACGCCTTGTGTACAATTGCTAGTTTATTAGTGTATTCCACCCCATGATGGCATATGTAAAGCAAACAAAAAACCATGTTGCTTTATAGCCGATGGTTGGACCCCCATTTCTTAAACGGCTTAAGGGAAGGATGGTTGTAGTGGTATGGCACTAGCTTTGATAGGCTTACCCTTCCTATGACATGTATCAAAATGCTTGAAAAAATCATAAATGCCTTTATGAATCCTAGACCATCAATACCCTACAAGGAGAGCCTTTCTTGTTGTTGCTTCTCCTACAAAGTCTCATCCATATGGTTTGTCATGGTAAGCCTTCAGAATTATCCTAATGTCATCTACAGAGATACATCTTTCGAAGCCTTTCATTCTTCTATTTCTTGGACAGCGGTCCAACTAACAAAGTCTACAGGGTTAACTCCAACAATAACTTATTCCTCTCTATGCTAGATAGTCTAAGAGGGTATTGCGAATTCGACAATATCTACATACCATGGGATGACAATCTCGAAAAGAAACATGAGACATGTGGAAGATATGGATCGTTTGGTTTCTTTGCATTACATTGAGGGATCCACCATAGATGATCATCAAGCATATGGGGGCAACCAAGCTTGGTTCACCATTTCAAAATCAAACTCCTAGAAGGGGAGTAACCATCGCATCATATGTCCTTTCATATCCACTTTGTTCATTAGGAAGGATAGAGCTTCATAGTCAATGTAGAACTTGAAGTGGGTGGATAAAAAGTAATGTCAAAACTTCTCCAATGCATACACTATTGCAAGACACTCTAGTTCTATAACTGCATAAATCATTTCCTTATTAGTGACTTTGTGGCTTACATAATAGATGAGTTGGTCCAATTGAGGCATGAGGTTGCACATGAAAATTTTTTGTCCAATTCAAAGGTTATCAAATGGGCGCTTTAATCAAACCTTGGTTTAGGGTATTAAAAGTGTCTTCACATTCAAAATTCTAGATAATCTATGCATCCTTCCTTTTTTAGGAGCTTATGCAAAGGATATTCTCTGGTTCCAAAGTGAGCAATAAACCTTCTATAATATTCCACACAACCTAGAAAACCTCTAGGTTGATGGGTATGGTCAATGTAGCAATCTTCTCTTTCTTTGTTGGATCAATTTCACTATTCCTTGAGCTCATGTAATGTGGTCTAGAAACACCCCTGAAGAGACTTCAAAATTTTATTTGTTAAGAAATCTCATACTCTTGCATCAGTCAACATTATTACAGGTGCATCTAATTCTTAAATTGAGGGATAAATACACAAAAGTAGTTCATGTAAAATTGAATAAAATCATGTAAGTGGTTTTGAAAGGCCGCCTTCATGACTATTGAAAGGTAGATGGTATATTGCAAGGTTGAAAAGGCATCACCATATAAGCATAAGTCCCCCATTTAGTGGTAAAACTTGTTATAGATTAATCCTCTTTTGACAATTTGGACTCAATTATATCCACAAACCCATCTAGCAAAGAATACAACTCATGGCCTACACATGTATCCTATAATTGATTTGGTGAAGGAAATATGAAAATTATCTTCTTGGTTTTGAAGTTACATTTTCAGAAGTTCACATAATGCAAGGATTTTCATCTTCTTGGGTATTATCTTGATAGGTGAGACCCATTCACTATTGGCCACTAATTATATGAACATCAACATCAAAGAGTTTCAGCAACTTTGTCTTTATCAAGGTAGAATAGTTTGGATTCATGTAGTGTTGGCCTACTACATGGGTTTAGCATTATGGTGTTAATACAGTGTGGTATTAAGCCATTTCAAACCTTGTTTGACCAAGCAAACACATCTAGATTTTATTGCAAAAGGCACAATTATTGGCTTTCTAGTACACTTAGTAGCTAGGTGTTCCACGCTTGATGGCACTTTCCATACCATGTGTAAGATCTAAGAGTGTCTTTGCATGCTCTTATTACATTTGTAGCAATGGTGGTGTTCACCTTAAGAGTCTTCAATCACTATGTTAACACGTTCATCAATTCCTTCTTGTTCATTGTTACTAAGATGGATAATTAGTCCTTTAAAATTTCAACTTCCATCTCTATTATCAGTGCCTTAAGCAAGCTCAATTGGGACTTTATTTCAATTTTGATTTAGGAGTCTTAGTTGGATTTTTCAATGATTCCAATTGGTTGGATTCTACTACTATTGTGAATTTACCATTGGTGTAGTGTCCATATGGATGATAACCCTATAAATCTTCTCACAAAGAGTTTACCTTTTGAGGGCTTTGCACACTACAGAGTGCTAATGGGCATTGGATAGTATCTTCACTTTCTTCTTATACTCCCATAAAGGTGCATTGGCCTAAGTGAGAGGTTGTTGGGGTATTACTTATATAAGTGCACTCTATAAAGTCACATATAAGTGAAGATAACAAAGAATAAGGGTACCATATATTGTATGCACTAGACTCTCTAGTTTGCTTCTCTCTCACACAATCCTCTTATACTCCATAGCTTCTACCTCACGTCCCACCATTGCTTCCCTCTCACATATTGTGTCAAAAAAAAAAAAAGATGATTGGAAAACTAAGAAAAATTTGTTAATTCGTGGCTATTGACTTTATTTCAACTATAAGAAATTAGTAGTTCCAACTATAAGGGATCACCATTTTATATTCCATGAAATATTTAGTTCACTGCATCCCTTTTTTATATTTTCCATCTTATGTCCCTTTGGATGTGTGAGAAGAAATTTCCAAGGTGGTAAAACCGTTACCTTTATAAGATCCATATAGGTTCAAGTTCACTTTATTTGCTTCTCATCCCAAGGTTAGGGCTTCTTTTGACCAATCCATTTTTTATCATTGCTTCGAACAACCAAGGTCTGTCTCCCTAATAGCAATGGGTAAGAGATACCACATGTGTTGGTTCTAGAAATATGATAGGTGAGCCAATTATCATTTCTAGCCTAGGTGGTCATCACATAGAAGAGAATACCCAAGAGTTTGACCTTGTTTTAATCAAATAAGCCATTATATTGATTTTATGTCTTGCGTTCCTAGATCTATCATTGTCACATCAACCATTATATTCATTGTGGAACCTCTATCAATACACACCACCATGGAACACTTTTCAATACATTCTCCTATCTCTAAGGTTCCTAGATCTCAAAAATATTGGTTACTTTTGAGCCCTTGATGACTCTCACATATCAAAATGTGCACCATTGATAAATGTAAAAATAATATATGCATATACACAATATGTCAAAAATCCTTGCCATCTATCCTCTAGTCACCATTAGACCAATTTTACATGTAGCCCTACATGTAACAAGTCACTATTATGTGGAGCATAGACAAATGAGAATACACAAAATAAGTAAGTAACATTTTATTGGTATGAAATTTTGTAGTAATAAATTAAATAAATGATCATAAAATCACTTGGGATTTTTTAAAAAAATGTCCTCATGAAAAATAAAGGGTAGAGGTGATCAATCACATGCTAGTGTTGCCTAATGTGGCGTATCTACACTATATCAATGAGGTAATATAGAATGCCATATATACTACCTCATGCAGTGAATTTGTACTTCCCTTATGAAAATTAGAGAGTCATGGATCTTATAAGAATTACCTCATACAATAAATATGTGTCCATTCTAAGTTAATGTGATTGTGAGTGGTAAGCAAATATTAGATAGTGGAGTAAGGAATGACTTTGTGAATCCACTAGGATTCTTCAACACAATGATCATTATACTTAACTAAGCATCTATAATATTGAGTTGTTGTTTAGGTATTGGTTTTGTTGTGGTCAAAGATAACTTTAGGATCTTCTACACCTTCTATGATAGGTGTTCTCTTCAAGGATTTTGATAAACTCATATGGAATGAACTGTGAATTTTCCAATGAGGAGGAATGCTCTGTCTCTTGTGTAAAATGGTGAATAATATCTTGGAGATAATTTTATCTTTGGATGCTTTTCAATGTATTTTAGCATTTTTCTTTCAATGCAACCACACTAAATTATTTCAAAAAATGTGGATGATAGCTGGGTTTGAATAATTATGTCCTAAAATAGGTAAATGCTCTCATTCAATGAGGTTGTCTAATATAAAAAATTTCAAGGGGAATAAATGGCTTAAGAAGGCATAAATCATAGATATTAGAAGTACACACACACACACACACACATACACATGTTGAGGGCATATTTAGTTTAAGTTAAGGTCTTTATCATGTTTTATAATGAGATTCCTCTCTAAGATTGTCAGTTAACTAAGATTTTAAATTACTTCAAAACACTAAACCTTTGAGATGATTTTTGCATAGGTCTTATATTACAAACTATTATAATTATTATTATTAAAGTTTGATTATTTCAATAGAAATTTATAGTTTTTGCTTTTAATCTAAAGCTTGTTTTAAGTTTCAAGTCTCATTTTCCTTATATTATTTTTCTCATTTCTTTTCATCCTTGATTTACGTGCTCTATTTTTAAATCAAATTTCTACTATATTAATCTCTTAAAAATATAATCATGGTACTATATTAGTACCATGAATCACGTAGTGGAGGGACTTCCTTGAGCTACTACACCAAACACAGAGCATACACACAAGAGAAAGCTCACTCAAGAACACAATAAGATATATGGAGGCCAAAACGTTTTCTTGCTGAAGATTTCATACACTTTTCAATGTACACAAAGTATAGATAAGGCACAACATAAAGGAAAGTGGCCTACTAGGTCAAATACTGCCTTATGGACTATACTAATCAATTAGTGCTATAACTATGCTAGTTGTAGATAGGTGTCACAAACCAAATATAATAAGTGATAAGTCAGTGGCCATGTAAGAGTCATACTGACCATTGTTGTGTTAAGTGTAGACATAGAGGCCCATCTAACGAGGAGATCCATCATCAATGTTTGCATGTGTTGAGCTTGCTATATGAATACTCCCCCTCTAGCTCAACTATATCTCTGCAACTCCAAGTAAGCTTCAAAACTTTCAAAGCTCCTCTCCACTCAATGCCTTCGTGAAGATGTAAGCTATCTAATCTGACATATACCAAGTTGATCTCATCTTCAAGTACCTCTCTCTCACAAAGTGATAATGCAATTCAATGTGTTTTGTCCTAGCATGGAGCACAAGGTTCCTAGCCAATTGTACGATACTCATGTTGTCACAACGAATGACAATTGGACCATCTGCCTACACATCCAAATCACACAATAATGTCTACAGTCATGCCACCTCACATGGTGCCATAGCAACACCATAAAACAATTGTAGATTGCTTTTTTTTACTCGATGTAACTGCTACACTACAAAGTAACAACATGAATCCGCTAGTAGATCTTCAATGAGACATGCTACCATCTCAATCTACATATATATCCTTACTTGCCTCATTAAAAAGATCCATAATGCAACGTGGACTTCGTATAACCCAATATGCATCTAACTGCATCAAAATGAGGATTTTTAGGCGTCTCCATAAACTAACTAGTAAGCCCAACATCATACCTCAAGTCTAGCCTTATGATAGTCATGTAAATCAAACTCCCTACTATCCTTCTAAACATAATAGGGTCTTCTATCTCATCTGCAATATCAACACTCAACTTCAGATTTTGCTCCATTAGCACTAAAAGAGGCTTACCCGCTATCATACCATACTTGGATTACATATACAAGTTATACTACCTTTGGAATAGCCATATACCATCATTACATCTCATAACGTCAATACGAAGAAAGTACCTAAGCTCACCTAAATCCTTCATCTCAAACTTCTTCTTTAAAATATCCTTGACTTCAGCAATCCCACTGTCACTATCACCTATTATAATCAAGTCATCCACATAGATGACTATGAAGATCAAACCTACACCTCCTTTTCTCACATAAAGTGAGTGATCAGCATCAACAAAAACATAAAAGCCCATGTTGACAAGATACTCTCTGATCTTGTCAAACAATTCTCTAGGTACTTACTTCAGCCCATAGAGTGCATCCTTTAACCTGCACACATATGTGGGATGCTCTCTCCAATGAGCATGACCATCAACATCCTCAAAACAAGTGGGCTCAACATCCACAACTACCTTTACTGTATATGCATAATGGTGATCTATATAACCTTCAAAACCAAATCTTTTAACAATGTATCTAACCCTGCTAAACCACCATACCACTGGATCACTCAATGGAGCCTTTACATTACCATATGCTCTTTGTACACCTAGTGTCCTAACTAAAGGAATATCAAGCTCATAATCCAAACTCTTTGAACCATTGAAATCTCCATCAAACCTCAAATGACTAGCAAATCCATCATTACCATTTGACACTTTTTCCTTCCCTTTCTCTTTATCTGCAACACTAGTAGATATATCTAAAGATATGAGATTGCTCCTTAGTCTCCCAAACCAAGGGATAACTATAGATGTATTACTAGATGATATTTCTGGTCCACTAAGACTCTGTGATTCTTGTTTCTATTTCTATACATAACTATTATAATCATCATCACCATTCAATGCATCACCACTATGTGAAAACACGAGATCTAGAGCATGGTAGCTATGGTGGCTCATAAACATAGACCAAACTCATATGTGCTTGGACATGATAGAGACAAAGTGACTTGACTGAAGTACACAAACCAAACAATAGATACACTAAATTGAAAAGTATAATGATAGTGACATTGCATTCATCTCATATGAAAATGACAAGCAAGTACAATGTTAAATAAAGTTGGGTAGGTGACACTCTTTTCCTCTATGCCTATGGGATTCCTACAGCGTACATGTCCTCAACCCAAGACTACCTTATCAAAGAGGCTACAATAGGTATTATTGCAAACCTCAACACCCCGCCTTAATCACAACTAGAAGTAGAAAGTGTGTAGAGGCTTTAGTGAAAACAACACCTGCAAAGTGTGGGTACACCACAGACATGGCAAAACGCTAGAGGCTACCGCAGAAAAGGCTAAGTGTGGGTACCACAAACATGGTGGACATCCAGAGGCTGTAACAGGGGCCTTACAAAGTGTACAAAGGCTGTAGTGCAAGGCTACATGAGAAGTTTACAATCTTATGATAAAGGCATTTGGGCTTTAGACGTTACAAGGCTAAAACAATCTATCAGAGTAGGCGTAGAAGGACTGATTAGGCTTGTCCTTCTCCTGGTGGTCTTCTTCTTCTTTATTTGCTCCATGGTCTTCTTCTTTTTTCACTACAGCAAGATAGGCCTTCAAGTACCTCTTTTTGGCGTGGCAAAACTTCTCGGTGTGTCTGATCCTTTTGCAAAAATCACAGAAAAACTGGTCATTCTTGCCTTTGTACTTATTGCCAACATATAACACTTGTTCATCTCTAGAGGTACTTGGTTCTTCCTTAGTTTTTAGCTTCTTTTCCTCCTCTAATAGTGATGCCTGGATATCAACAAGCTTAGGGTTTGGCATATTGATTAAGATTGTTGATACATTATTATATTCATGAAGCAAACTTTTCAGCAGAACACCAATGCAAATATCTTCTTCCATTTTAATGTTGATTCCTGTAAGCTGGGTTAGAAGTCCTTCCATGTAATTTAGATGTGTGACAAAAGTGATGTGCTGGACTTCATGTCAAGCCTGAAAAATTCAATCAAGAGACCATACTTTGATGACTTAGACTATGCACCAAACAAAGTGTCAAGTCTCTTCCATGTATCATGTGAAGTATCGCAGTTATCCACATGGTGGATATAGCTGTCGTCTAGCTTCAATTTTATAATGGCCTGAGCCTTATCATCATTATTTTGCCAAGTGACTGCTAGGTCCGTATCACAAGGCTTCTTTTATTTGCTACTTGTAATGGCCCGGAGACCCTTCTTCATTAGGATAAGCTTGATGCGGGTCCGCAGGTGTGAAACTCGACCCCCTTAAAGCGTACTATCGAAGTCCTTGCCCATATTGAAGTTGCAGGAATAGCAGCAAATCAGCTCCAAAATTCTCAGATTTCAGTAGCAGAAGAAATAATCTTGAATGTGCTAACAAGCACAAGTGCCCAAAAAGCACTAAGTGACTAGTATTAAGAGATACTTGTGGAGCCAGATGCTTGAGAGATCTTCAAATCTTCAATGAGTCTTCAGAATTTCTAGGATCTTTAATGTATTCCCCTCCTTGATTTGATACTGGAGTAGCTCAAGAATCTCAGACCTGATGTGAGGCAAAGCCGATATAAGTGACAAGAGTCACTGAAATACTATGCTTCAATCTTGCAAGAAGTCACCATGATCTCCCTTCCTTGATGGCTTGATGGGCAAGTGTTTGCTCGGATCAAAGTGGTATGGATATGATTTGAGTGGCAAGACAGAGAAAATGAAGAAAATTGAAGCTTAAGTTCCACTGGCTATGGAGTTTGCAGTTAGGGTTTCTGGGGCAATTTGGTTTTTTGTTCTGTGTGAGTTGGATAGTTGATAATTTTAAAAACTTTTTTAATGGAAAGAAAGCTTGTGACATGGGCTTCCAAAGCCCTATGATCTTAGACAAGATCATGGCACGTACAGACTACGCAGAGCGTACGAACGGACTGCACGTGCGAACAGGCAATGACTCAAAAAACCACGCAATGCTGGAGCCTACGATGAGTAATGTCAAGATGTGATGTGATGCATGGTTGCGCCATGACCTCCTCGAGGAGGTATCCCTAGAAGAAATCGACTTAAGATGTGGCTTGTAGAAGGAGATCCAAAAGCTCCAAGTACAACAGGTTATGTCTGGCTATGGAGGTTACATAGAATAGAAGTTGACAGAGTTGACAATGATGAGCTACAGATGGCCTAATGTTGAGCTCTGAGATGACAGAGGGGAGATTCAGGAGCAAAAGTAGAGATCTCCAGAAGGAAGCACATCAAGATCTTTTCTAGTTGAAGAGATACAAGAGCTTAAAGCAGGGTGGCTATGGCTGCCAAACAGGGCAATGAGACAAAGTGGGAGATGAGGTCCTAAGCTGGGGACTGAGCTCAAGCCAAGCTACATGATAGTAAAAGAGAGCTGGAGACAAAGTATCATGCCCGACTACTGGGCTCTGATACCATGTGAAAACACGGAATCTAGAGCATGGCAACTATGGTGGCTCATAGACATAGACCAAACTCATATACTTGGATATGACAGAGACAAAGTGACTTAACTGAAGTACACAAACCAAACAACAAGTACACTAAACTGAAAAGCAGAATGATAGTGACATTGCATCCATCTCATATGAAAATGACAAGCAAGTACAATGTTAATTAGAGTTGGGTAGGTGACACCTTTTTCCTATATGCCTATGGGATTCCTGCAGCCTGCATGTCCTGAGCCCAAGACTGCCTTATCAAAGAGGCTACAATAGGTGCTTATCTCATCAAAAATAACATCCCTACTCACTCTGAACTCACTTGTGACATGGTTATAATAGTGATACCCTTTCCGCTATAAAGAGTATCCAATGAAAATATATTTTTCAGCCTTTAAATCAAGTTTTTTTTGCATCTCGTTTAGCACATTAACATATGTAATATAATCAAATGCTTTCAAGTGTGACACATCGGGTTTCTTGCTTGTAAAGTATTCTTTAGGGATCATTCCATGAATGGTAACTGTGGGAGTTGTGTTCATAATAGAGACATCAATATGAATAGCTTTGGACCAAAAATGTTTTAATAAATTCTTTTCAACCATCGATGCTCATGCAAATTCTGTAATATACCTATTTTTCCTCTATGCAATCCCATTTTGTTATGGAATATACCTACAAGTAAATTATCTCTTTATCCCATAAGACCTCAAGAAGTGGCTTAACTCATTAGACTTACACTTATCATTAAATCTTTCATAAAATAATATTTTATATTAAATCGAACCTACAATCCTTACTCTAACATCTAACCAACAAACACTAAATTCTTTGTGATGGATGACATGAATCATTACCTATCTATACATAACCTGAATTTTGTAAATCCTACATATTTCCAAACCATTTAGTATGGCTAGTTATATTATTTGATACACTTGAATCAACATACCATACATCATTGTGTCCCCTTTCGTATATAGCATTCATCATATGCTATATAACAAATAAACACTCATTTTTATATTCATTCTATTGTAAAGATGGTACATAGTTTTCTTCTTGTAATTTACCACTATAAATATCATCCTTCTTAGCATAACAATGGGACCATAATATTACATGTTTTGCCATAATAATGATTAATAATACCAAAATTACTAAAACATCTATTATGCTATCCACCCCTTCCTCTAGAGCTCTCCCTATCTCGAAAGTTGTCATTGCCTCCCAAAACCTACATATCATCAAACTATTGATTTAACTTATTTTGTTGGTTATCACTAGCACGTCCCATACCACGACTTATTAAAGAAAACATGCCACATCTCCTTTTTAAATTGAAGTAGAATGCTTGGATCTATTCACCACTTTTTTTAACGATTCACCCTACATGTTGATCTCTTTAGCGAACATGAGAGAGACCAACTCATCAAAATCTAGATATGGCTTTTGTACCTACACAAAAGTAGCAAACAATTTCCAAGTCTTTTCATTATCAAGACCACCCAAAGTAGATGATACTAAATCATCATAATCCAATATTGCATCAATTGCTGCTAAAGCATCTGTAATACTCCTCACTTTCAAAATATACTCATTGATATATATTTTTTCTTTCTTCAAAGTATTTAGCTCTTACTTTAGCCGAATCTTCCATACCTTTGTATTAACAGAAAATATATTGTCGAACATGGTCCATGCTGTATATAAACTTTTTACATTTCTGATATGCCCCAACATAATGTTATCAATGATTGTAGATATAGTCAATATATCACTTTTTTTTCTTTCACATTCCATTCTTTTTATGCCTTTAATTCATCTGAAGTCATAAGGTCACTCAACTCTGGCTCCTTTTCTTCACCTAAAACAAACTCGAAGAGGCATTTTCCAATAAGAAAGTTTATCGCATGAAACCTCCATGACGAGTAGGTATTATTATCCAATTTCTCAATGATAGGGTTTTCACTATTCTCTGCCATTATCACAAAATTGATATAAAACAAAAATTAAGTCTTCTGAAACCTTTCACAACAAGTGCATAACAACACATCAAGTAGCCTTTTTCACTAGTTGCCCAATAATACATACAATCTGCAACCTGTTTATAGATTTTTTTAAAAAATTCTTCTTGACAAACACCTCACAACTTATAAATCCAAAGTTAGTAACCTATCCATCCACTTTCGATCGACACAACTAAAATTGTAGTATACCCTGAAACTATTGTCCGCAACCTTAGGGATCTAAAATGAGTCCCAAAACAGCCTCACATGGCCAAAAAAGCAACAAATAAGTCTTAAAATGCTCATTTGCAAAATATACAATACTTTGCTCGTGTACCAAATCTCACAACAACATAGATTTTTACTTTGCCCTACTTTCGATGCCTTCACAAGCACTATTCAAAAGAAAAAAGTGAAAGAATGAAAAAGCTTTTTATCCATTACTTGCTCATTTTTATCGTTACATCTTCTCCTTTACTTCAATCTCCAAAACTAGCCTCTATATAAAGGTGTAGATATCACGAATCATATGGTGGAAGGACTTGCTTGAGTTGTTATGCCAAACACATACCATACACACAAGAGAAAGCTCACTCAAGAACATAAAAAGAGATATGAGGGCCAAAATGTTTTCTTACTAGTTTCTTCTTATTCTTTCACACACTTTTCAATGTACACAAAGTATAGATAAGACACAACATATAAAGGAAAGTGGCCTACTAGGTTAAATAATGTGTAACGAACTATACTAATCGATTGGTACTATAATTATACTAGCTATAAATAGGTGTAATAAACCAAATATAATAAGTGATAAGTCAATGGCCATGTAAGAGTCATAATGACCATTGAGGTACCAATTGTAGACGTGTTGATGCATCTAACTAGGTAATCCATCATCAACGTTCGCACGTGTTAAGCTTGTCGTCTCAAAAATTAGGCCTCAATAAAATTAATTCAAGAAGTAACACTATCAAAAAGTTTGAAGTTTGAAGGGGGACTCTATCAACGTCTTTTTTGGCAGATCACAATTACATCCACATCTCTCTCCATAAATGGTTCTAAGTTACCAAAAACCATGGCAGTCCTCAACTCACAACAATGTGCTATTTTGTTTCAAAAGCTTAAAATATTTAAATCATAAAGCTTAGCTTTAAGGCTATTAAAAAATGGCCCTTTAAATTCACAACTCGATGTTGTTTGTCTAAAAAGAAGACAAAGGTTCTCAACTTTATTTTAGACCTTAAGAGCCTTTGAACGGCGAGCAATGAAATATTCCCCGAAGTATACTATGAACTATACATCATAGCAAATGGTACATTTTTGTGGATTTATTTAATTTAATATTGTTCCAATCACTATACTTTAGTGCGTGCTTAACCAAAAATTGTACAAGCATAAATAGATAAGAGAAAATTTGAGACTAGAGCACATGATAAGAGCATGGGTACAATTTTCCCATGCATGTGTGAACACGAATTTGTATTTCTTAGCTTTTTTTGCTTGAAAATCATGAAAAGTATCCTTTTGGGATCATTTGGTTTAGAACCCATCTAACAAATCTAATCTTACCAAAATGATTGTCTTTCCCTTTTGCCATAATACAAAGATTGCATCAATAGTAAATAATAACATGCCACTATTAATGCAATGAATAGACAAATGAAAATCCACAAACTAAGCTACTCAAAACTATCGATATTGATCACATTGGTCATGTTATATCTTATTACTCAAGCCAATCATAAGTCCATGCTAATCATGGTGATTACTAAATACCCATATTTATTGATCACATTCTAGCATTTTACCAACGTACCTTGATGGTCCTTTTTTAAAAAGCTCATCAATTTATCAAGATGTGCTAGACATACTTGTTTATTAACTACTAATGTGTGGCGGTTACCTTAGTAACCACTTACTAGAATCATCAATCGTATTATCTTTTGGTTCAATTGTGATGAGCTCAAATGACAACTTCAAGATATGTAGTGTTGTCACATAAAATGCAAGGGACATATTAGTCTCATAGTTGGCTGACCAAACTATTAAAACCTACAACTTTTAATGATTTGCAACAACCCTTTTTGCATTATGCTTGCTTAGAATTGTCTATATTGTTTCTATTTTCCTTCATGAGTATACTTCATGAAAGATATTTTGGGTATGCTTTATATTCATTTGCTTGCTAGTCTAATGGCTATAAATGGAATTATTAATGCCATTGATTTAGGGTTTGGACTGTAAGATTAAGAACATAGGTGTGAATGAGTACACCTGGAGCTGTGTCAATGCTAGTGATGCACATGCATCTATAAGGAGTGGTCTCTCATCTAGTAAACATAATACGACAATTGTTCCTAATGATCCTTTCTTCAACACTCTGAAAAATACCACCTCAAATGATCCACAAGGCCAGACCAAGCAAGCATACTAGAAGCTTGTTAGAGGAGGAACAAGAAGATAAGAGGAATCACTTAGTGACATGGTCAACACTACCTGATTAATGACAATAAACCAAAAAACCAGCTTAAAAGACAAAAAAGCATTTGAGCAATAAAGGTATGTAATCATCAACATATTCACATTCTTCGTGTTTGATCTTTTCGACGTAATCACACATTCAAAAAAAAGATTTAGTGCGACGAATACAAATGGTTAAATCTCTATATGTTTTGTATTTTATTATCTAGTTAAGGTCAATGTTGTCTCAAAAAATCATTTAGTATTTTCAATGGATGTTTCAATAGGATAATGGATGATGAAGGCATATTGATTTTGTATGTCATTATTGTTGTTATTGTTGCCATGGCAATGTTGGAGTTATCACTAAGTAACTTGGATATTGGTGATGAACACCATGCATGTGCATTCTGCAATGAAGTAATATGTTGAGGTTTCCTAGCACAACATGCTATGCTTGCTCATCAAAAGCATGAGTGCCAAGCTTATCAAGCTTGTTCTAGACTGCGCAATTTTTTGAAGTAAAAACTTCTAAACAATTATATTAGTGGGATATTTTAAAGAAAGCGTGAGTTAGAAATACCACTTTTGAATATCTAGTTGCGAAGCTAGCAACACAAATGCAATTCAAGGACACAAACTTTCGAAGAGTAATATTGGTTAAGAAGTGTGTTTATGCAACCTACATAGCCCAAGTGGTTCAAACTTGGGGACTTCTAGCTGATTTGTATCAAGCTCAATTGTGCTACTCGCCATTCAAGAGTTCTGTGATACGTTGGTCATGTTCTAATTGCACAACACGCACATAGAGTGGCCACCTCTACAACTACAAATGTGTATAGATGCATTCCAATGCATTCAAGGAGTACCACTTATGATTGTGGCAACATATGGTAGTTACTATATACTAATTACTAACCCAATAAAGAACTATGGAGATTGTTCCAACAATGATGGGTTCCACTCGTCGATCAGTCGTCAAATAATTACGGCAGCCAATTGTGTTTTCTAGAACCATGATTTTTGTTAGGCGTATGAAGGAAACGCATTTTAATGTGTACACATGCAGTGTGGGTTTAGATATTGGTAGATAATTGCAAGTTTCGGCGGGTGAGCGCTCTCTCGGGAAGAGCAAAGCTGTGCTACCATACTCACGTACAAGAGCTGCTGTTGTACAGAAGCCTCCTGATGGATTTCAGCCAACTCTCCTCCTTCTAATCATAGTAATCGTCGTCGTTCCTCTTCCGAAAACTGTTCAGAATGCTTCCAAGAAATGTAAGCAACAGTAGAAATCCAAAGAGATTGAATCCACTCCCGACTTCAACTGCAATGCCGGGGCCGGGAGCAAAAAATGAGAATGGGGACCAACCCCAACCTCCCCCAAGGTATGGCGGCCCATAAAGAGGAGGGGCCACAAAAGGAGAAGGATTGATGTAGATATTGGACCTGCTATTCACCCCAACTTTAGTAAGACTTCCAAGGTATCTTGCACTACTCTTAATTAAGAAATCCTTTTTACCTCCTTGAGTTGTCAATCCTCGGTCCTGCAGAGCCTGATGGAGGTGATGAGCGGAATGCTTGACCACCAACTCGCCCACCACTCTTGGCTGCCATGGCAGCACCAACAGTTGGACCAAAGATCAGCAACCCAGTCATGGCAGCTGCCAATGCCATCTTGCCTAAACGCTTACGTGTACATTCCAAAATCTTCATGAATCCACTGAAAAAAATCAGCCACGATAACTCCCCTCTCTCTCTCTCTCTCTCTCTCTCTCTCTCTCTCTCTCTCAATGGGTAATTGTATTAATTACTGTGGACTGAAGAGACCACGGGATGAGCGCCCCCACCCTAATGAGTAGTTATTACATCAAATCACAAAAAAATACAAAAGTCGCAGCAAAGAAACTCTCTCTCTCTCTCTCTCTCATATATATATGAAAATAACTGTATGCCCTTCATTGCCCCAAACATCTCTTACTGTCCTCATACCATGCCGTGCCAAGGAATAAGCCCTACAATTAAGATAGTCTAACTCCACGTGGGTTTTGTATCCTGATAATTTATGTCCTGTTAAAAATTGCTTGTCAATTGACCATAAAAATACAATAAGAAAAGGAAACAAGAGCACTCGGATGCATAAAAGCACAAAATAGGAAATGATGCATGGATTCAAAGAGGGTTCACTTTCAGCTAGTGCTTGCTGGCAAAACCTCCTTGAGTAAATGCTCTCTAATCGCATGAGTTGCCATGTGGAACTTTTCTACAAGTCCATGTGAAATAACCGTACTTTCTCCAATTTTAAATGAGTCTTGTAGTAAACAGACAGCCTCAAAGGCTCCCTGCTGTCTATGGAAGAGAATTAACCAAAAGCATCAGAGGTGGACTGCGATCCTAATGCACAAACAAGCTATATAATAGACTGGTTGCTTTTGCTCATATAGTTCTGTCAGAGTAGAGTTTTTGATATTGCATGGTCAGACCTCCCTTACCTCCCTTTATCTGCCAGAAACATACTTCTCTTATCCTTTGACTCACTGCATTTTTATGATCATCATATACTATTGTTTTTTTTGCCATGTTCCCAAGCTGCAAGCACGATACAATTGCACACAAGCCATCCGTATGGCCTAGAAAGTAACGGGGGATGAAGCAGCCAAGTCAAGAACATCTAAAACTTAGAATTGTGTTTTACGAGGAAAAAGAATGGGGAAACTTTCCCTTCATTTTTGCATGATCAAATCAATTTACTCCTTACAAGATGTGGTCCATGCTATGAAGTAACATAAATTTTTCCAGTTGGGTTCAAAGCTCTCCCTGGCTCTCTCCCCCTCACACACACACACACGCATGCACACTTGCATGTGTGCACACCCATATGTGGATATGTGCACATGCATGTGTGTGCATGCTGGAACATTTAGCACTTGTTATGAGTGGTGGAAGTGCAAATATACTAAATCTCTATTCTACGAGTACCCCCTGCCAAAGAGTGGTCATACAGGGAGAAAAACCCTTCCCAGCACACAAGTAAATCTGGCTGTGTACAAAACAGTTCACACCATTACATCCAAAAGGAACATAGTAAGTGTAACAAACCTCCCTGAAGTAAATGATGAGCACATATACAAGGTATGGAAGATCACCCCCAAATGGTAGTAAGCCTAGAACCTTCTGGAAGACTTCAAACTTTCCTAATGGAAGAGCCTCCTCAAACACATCTACCACATTGCCCTACATTAGGGATGTCACAACACAAACAAACTTATATCCCTTTTATTATATTTGCATAGTCAATTACTAATTAGATTTGTTTTCTTTCTTATTTGAAGATACAAAGAAAAGTGCATTAGAGCTAGCCACCTGTAACCACGAACGAGCAGTCACCGATTATGGTGGAACCACCTAGTGGATTAGAAGAAAGATAGTTCACACTTTCACCTATATGACCCAATTAGGCATCTATAACCAAAAACTCAAACATATCAAGGTCAAACTCGCACACAAAAAGGATTAGTCCCTTGAAATGTGAGCCAGAGCAATCATTGCATGCACACGATAGCACCAAGGCATCACAACCCTCAAGTGGAGCAATAAAGAACTCTTTGTTGTCCACATATCCTTGAATGTGCAAATGAAGCTTCTCCATGAGTGGTGTGACAGGCTCTGCATGGCCCTTGCATGCCATACCAACTTCTCCCATGGGTCCCATCTCGTCCTCTCTGATACCGAGATAGGCTGCCATGTGTCCCTAGAGATCAAATTGCCTCGTGATCCATTATCAAAGAGCACGCTGATCTCTAATTTTGTCCCATGCTCTCCAATACTTAATATCATCATCATTGGGCTAATCACTAACAACATCTGGCATCAATCCAACTGATGTTTTGGACTTCTTACCCTCAAGATCTCCCTGATTTTCTAATTTTCCAACTTACTACCTATCGGGATAGTCCTTAGCCATGTGACCCTCGTGTTCACAAACAAAACATTTATTTGCAGCCCTTAATTCCTATGTTATGCAACTAATTTCCAGCACTTTCCTTGCTGTTTTGACCTCTTTTAAAGCTGATTTTCAGATCTGCCTCTTTTCTCAACCTTTGAACAACTTCTTATTCGACTTCTCACCACTTTCTTGGAAGCCCGAATCTTTCCCATATAGCAATGCATCAACTATAGCAACAGTCTCTATAGCTAAGAAATACTAGACACAGTGGATTTAATGCAAAAATCCATGATTCCCTTAGGCAACCCACATACATACTTTTCCACTTGCTCATGAAGGGGAATTGGACAAAAGGAAGTTACTGGCAACAAGGCAACCGGATCAAGCTTATTCCAAGTTGTCATGATGTCCACCTCAAATGTACTAGTAAACCAATTCGATGCAAACATTTGCTTGAATTGTACGCATGTTAAGGGTACTCTACCTTGCATTTAGAGCATGGACCACCACTACTCTGTATTCCCCTTCAAGAAAGTGGCTACCTTTTGAATCTTAGAAGATTCAATGAAGTTTTCCCGCGTATAGGTTGTATCAAATTGCTAAATAAAAGTCAAGGCTTTCAACCTATCTTCAACACCGTTGAAGTACTCAAACTTCACGCCTTTTCCACCCTCATCAATGTCTTTTACTACCCCTTTGGGAGTCAAATTGTCATACACTCGTTGCTACAAGTGAGTATTTGAATCCAATATTAGATGAGTACATTGAGTATGCGTCGTCTTTCTGTCTGAGTTACTTGAAGCACATCCGCTGTCTCGTGGAACCTTAGGGCATAGGACTAAAATATTGCCCGATAGCCATCTCGTCTCTTGATAATCTTATAGGTTTAGTATGAAAGAGAAGGATGAGATAGTAGGCAACTTCAAGTCTATTTAACTTGTTGCTCGAGAGCACTATGGAGTGCGAGACAGAAATGAGCAAATATCGAGTTGAGAGCTGAGAGTGAGAGAATCGAATGTGAGTATACCATGGTACACAAAGAATGAAAATGTATTCATATGTTAGGGTACAAATAAAATGTGAGTTCACATCCATAAGTTTATATATACAAGATTAATGGTAGTTTACACCCAAAGAGACTTTACACCCAACAACCTCCCACTTAAAGGCCCGAAGTGGTATATTTAAGCTATCCAACTTCCACTAGTCGAATGCAATGCTCATGCTGAGCCTTTGCAAGGCTTTAATGAGAATATCTGCAAGGTTATCTTAGGTTTTGACCTTAGTCAGTGGGACAAGGCCATCATCCAAGACCTGTCGAATGAAGTGATACCGAACATCTATGTGTTTGGTATGTGCATGAAACATAGCATTCTTAGCCAGACATATTGCACTCTAGCTATCACAACCAAGCACTGGAGTACATGAAAAAAGACCAAAATCCTTGACCAAATGGCCAAGCCAAATAGCTTCCTTAGAACCTTTTGTGGCTGAAATGTATTCAACCTCTTTAGTACTTAGTGCTACAATTTTCTGCAACCTTAAACACCAAGAAATAGCCTCACCAACCAAAGTAAAGACATACCCACTGGTAGAATTTCTAGTGTCAAGATCTACTGCCATGTCCGAATCACACAATCCCTATAACTCTAGTATACCTTATCCATAGCATATACACTTGTCTTGTGTACCTTTGAAGCATCTAAAGATACATTTCATTGCTTCCCAATATGGTTTGCCAGGGTTAGACATGAATCTACTAACAACTCCCACTATATGAGCAATGTCTAGACAAGTCGCAACCATGGCATACATCAAAGAACCACAAGCTTATGCATAAGGTACGCCCTTCATAGCAATAGCAAATGCATCATCTTTTGGGCAATCAACTTTACTAAGCTTTATATATGGCAGTAAAGGAACACCAAGAGGCTTAGCATCAGCCATATTAAATCTGCCAAGTACTTTGCCGATGTACTCGTCTTGTGAGAGAACAAGTGTTGCCTTTTATCTCTTTCAATGCACATGTCCAAAATGTATTCAGCTGCTCCCAAATCTTTCATTAAGAAGGCTGAGCTCAGTTGCCTATTAAGAGTATGTAAAGTACTCTTATGCTTTCCTACAATCAACATGTCATCCACATATAAAACCAGCACAATAAGGCTTCTATCATCCACCTTTTTAGTGTATAAGCAGTGATTTGCACGACTGTGTTTGAATCCTTGGCTGAGCATAAAAGTATCAAACTTTTTATACCATTGTCTAGGGGCTTGTTTCAGCCCATATAAGCTACGTTTCAGCTTACAAACTAAATGCTCTTTCCCTGGAATAGCAAAACCTTCAGGTTGTTTCATGTACAGCTCTTCATCCACGTCACTATGAAGAAAAGCAGTCTTCACATCCATCTGATCCAACTCTAAATCCAAGGATGCAATGAGAGCAAACAAAACATGGAGCATACTCATCTTCACCACCAATGAAAAAACCTCCTGGAAGTCTATGCCTTCCTTCTATATATAGCCCTTAGCAACCAAACATGCCTTGTATTTGGTCTTCCCATCAATACATTTCACCTTATAAACCCATTTATTAGAAATAGCTTTCCTATCCTTGGGGCAAAGGTACAAGCTCCCATGTGTTATTCACATATAGAGACTTCATATCTTGTTGCATAGCAAGCTCCCACTTTCTCTTGTTTTCGCATGACTGTGCCCTCTTTAAATGTCAAAGACTCGCCTTCATTAATCAATAATGCAATCCAAAGATGGCTGAAACCTCTATGGCTGCCTTCTGACATGTGTAGACCTTCTTACCCAATGATTTGTATACATCCTCAAGTATGTGCACACCATCAACTAGTGGCTGATTTTTAGCATTTTCTTGCTGTTGTAACCTGTTTTCAATAAGTTCTTCGCAAAGAAAGTCTAAATCTTCTCTCTCCTCATCATTCTCTCTCATCTCCCAGCCTTTCTACAGCCTTGCTCCGAAGATTATAGCATTGAGATCACCAAAAGTTGAGAAAATTTACATTTAACCTTGCAACCAAGGACAAGAGAAAACCAACCAACAATAGGAGATAGCATCTATATGCTGTTGAGACAAGGCAACAGCAATAAATGACTAATTTTCTTCAGTTCTTCATGAAAAAGTCTGAATCTTCTCTCTCCTTATCATTCTCTCTCATCTCCCGGCATTTCTACAGCCTTGCTTCAAAGAATACAACATTGAGATCACCAGAGGCTAAGAAAATCTACATTTAACCTTGGAAAGTGTGCCAAAGTTTGCAAGCTCCAAGACTTGGATTCAAAAGAGCTAAAGTTGTTTTCAGTCGAAATTCAAGTGGAGGGACCAACAAATCAATGAATTTGGGGCATTTTTCATCTCTATCAAAGCGGGTAAAGACCAATTGACTGTCCGAATCAAGGGGCAAATCAGATTGAAGACTTGCTGGTCATTTTGGATAACAAGGGGAGTTGGAATATCGAAAGGGATTGGAAAAATCCCATTGTACATCTTCTTCTTCTTCAATTAAGTTAAAGAAATACCGAAAGGGGCACCAGTTTTAGCGCCAACAGGGTATCCATTGTCCAAGATTGTAAGTTAATTTGCATTTCTTAGTTTTGTAATAAATATTGATGCTGTAACTAAGTTATAATCGAGGAATTACCACCCATCCATGGAAGCAAGGCTAGTTTCAAGAACACATCATTACAAGATGATGCCACATGGCATGACATGCATGTCGACACATGGCATGTCATACATGCTGACACATGGCACGATAATATCAACGATGACATACGCGATGATGCAAATATCATTAAGAATGTTTTACATAGAACTAGGGCTTGTCCCAGCTTACATAAGAACCAAGGGCTATCCTTGCTAGAGTGCCTATTACACTCAGCATACTTGGTATTTTGACAATGGTGCATCATGTCATGTCACTTCTAGGAAGTGTTTGTTCTCTTCTATACATTCAGCCTCTTCTAGCAAGAAGGTATCTTGTGCCAACAACACTTCTCGTGTGATTTGTGGTATTGGTAAGGTGCTGATTACAGCAATAGATGGCACAAATTTTCCAACTTTTGGATGTTTTTTATGTGTCTTGAGTTACCAACAACTTGCTTTCAATATCCGCTTTTAACAGACGTGGATTTTGTGTGACCTTTGAATATGATAAATGCATTGATTGTGACAGAGAGCATGATTATGCATTGAGGCTTTTCCGCACATTGTATAAAGGTCTCTTTCTTTTAAATGATCATGTGAAGAGATCTGACAAAGCATTTTCAATTGATACACTCACTCTAAAATGAAAAATGTGGAGTTATGACATGCTAGATATGGGCACATGAGTTTTGGCAATCTCATGACTCTTCACAGATATCAAATGGTTGATGCTTTGCCTACTTTGGATATTCCACCTCTCCATGCTTGTGAGAGTTGCATTCTTGGCAAAATGTATCGATTTGCCTTTAAGAAGAATGGTGTAGTGCATGTTGTCTAGAAATTACAACTTATACACAATGGTGTATGTGGTCCCATGCGGCCTCATGTTCTCAGGGGTCATCTTTCTTTTGTCATATTTATCAATAACTACTCTAGTACACTTGGGTGTATGCCTTGAAGGCCAAATCAGATGTATTTATGTACTTCAAACATTTGGTTGCCAAATTGGAAATTGAAAGTGCAAACTCTTCGCACAAATAGAGGGGGAAAGTATGTCACGAGGACGTGAAAATTTAATGCTTTGCTTATGTTTAATTGACATTTGATTAAAGGATTAATCAAATGTGCAATTAAAAGATACACATGTGTTGCACATGTGAGGTGCAAGCTATTTTTTTACAATTGAAAGCCCAAGGACCTTGTGAAAAAGATAGGTGTCAAAGGCAAAAGTTGTAACAAGTTACACTTGTTAGATTCTAGGTGAATTTTGGTGTCGGTTTGTCCCTAGGACCATTAATTGGCCATTAAGTGTCAGTGGTGACACTAGGGACTAGGCATTAATTAATGGATTAATGCTTGTCCAAGGGTCAATTAATGCATGGGACCACTTTGGGTTGCAAATAGGCTAGCCAATTAATTTTTGGATGGGTAAGGTCAATTTTCTGGGCATGGATTAAGGACTGAATTAATTTTCAGAATTAATTAATTCTGAAAATTAATTAAATGGCTGGAAATTGCTGAAAATGGATTAAGAAAGCTGCCACTTAGCAAAACTTTCCCATGCAAGTGGGGGAAAGGCTAAATAGGGCTAAAGGGAGAGAGAAATCTCGTTTTTTCATTTTGGAGCTGTTGGGAAGAGGTGTTGGATTGTTGCTGCCAGCTTTTGGGGCCATTTCCCAGCCATTGGAGACCATTTTGGTGATGGAGATTGTATATTCTTGACCTTGGGAAGCTGGCAATTGTTGCTGATGCACTTTTTCCTGAAGATCACAATCTCTGATGCTCCTATTGTTGTTGGTGCATCCGTTTGGGGTTGGTACAACAGGGCAGCAGCTGATTTTGATCAGTTCTTCGCGACAAAATCTCAGAATTTTCTCTCTCTACAGCATTCTCTCATCTCCTTTAGCCTATGCTCAACCATTCTCAGCAATTCTTAGCCATTCGAAGGAGATCTCAGCCATTTTTTGTGGGCTGATCTGTAATTTCTGCTGTAAACCCTAATTCACAGCAGGTTTAGCAACCACCTTGGGATCCGTGCCAAAGATTGAAGGCTCAAGGGACCGAAATCAGCAGCTGATAATTGAAAATTATCAAGGGAATTCAAGAGCCAACCCATCCCAAATTGATTTGGGGCAGCATTTGGCCAACCAAGGGTCAAATTGGAGAAGAAGTCCTGGGTGAATCAAGGGGCAAATGACCCAAAAGGCTTGCTGGTCATTTATGACAGCAAGAGCAATTGGTTAGTAGGAGGAGATTGAAGAATCTCGAGTTGTATTGCTTCCAATTGAATGAAAGCTAAAGAAATACCGCAAGGGGCGCCAATTTTGGGGCCAACAGGGTGTATACTGTCGAAGAATGTTATGGTAAAGTGTGTATTTCATTTTATGTTCATTTATTTATTGCTGTAATTAACTCTTAAATCAGGTTATCACCACCCATTCCAAGAAGGCAGGCCGGTTTCATGGTTCCATTGCCGGGATACATCAAATCTCTTGATTTGGTGGGCCCGAGGCACTTGATTGCAAGCCAAAGCTTTGTGCTAGTGTTGATCTTTGTACTCAGCTGAGAAATTACAGCAAGATGTCTTCATACAGTGGGATGCAATCAAGCAGTAATGATGCCTCTCATGATGCACATTCACATGTGAAAGAAGGAAATGCAATGCCTAATCTTGGACAAGGCACGAATCATGGACAACATGCTGAAAATGTGGCTGAAGGCCAAGATGTTGGACCCTCAATGCAAAAAGAGGATGATGATCAACAAGGGGAAATGAAATTCGATGATGCATTCAGGAATCGAATGAGGGCAGCAGCCAATATCTTTGCTGCATTGGCAAAAGATCCTTAATTTACTCGGTTTTTGAACACTCCTACGAAGGACAACAAGGGCAAGAAGAGAAAATCCTCTTCTAGAACTTCGGGACAGCAAGATGCACCGAAGAACAAGCCAAAGCCTTCTCAAGATGCTCCTAAAGATGCTCATGGTGAAAAGCAGTTGGTGCCAGTTGGGCAAGAAATGCAAATGCAAGTTCATGATGTAAATGCTAATCCTATGGTTTTTGGACAGCAAGGTTTGCATGAGAATTTGGGGCAACCAGCTTACTTTGGTGGTAGCACAATTTTTCATGCTATGGTGGGTGAGCGACCGAATGTGGGAATGCATGGCACACCTCCCCATAATTTTCAGCAACCAATGCATGTCTTGCATAACCCAATGTACTCGGGTATGGCTCATGGAATGCATAATCCGATGTATGGCGGCATCGTTATGATGCCTGGTGTGCAAAATCACACATATGGGCAAGCATCGATACCCCTTTTGGGACTCAAGGAATAAGTGCTGGTCATGCAAATGCTCCGTTTAATGCTGGCTATCATGGAAATTGCCTCTACACTAGCGGATACACTATGCCTTTCATGTGAGCTTGTTGAGGCCTTTTTATGCTAATGTGCCTAAGGATGTATCTGCTGAAATTCAGTCCAATGTAGAGGCATTGGATGAGATATTGGTATCCGAGCAGATTTTGGCACATAAAGAGAAAAGGTCAAAGATAAAGCTTCCATAAGCTATTGGGTGAAGTTTCACAACTGTTCACCAATGGATGCTAAATGGATGGAAGAGGATGACTTGGCAGACCATCCTCAGTTGTTGCAACTTTACCTTGATGCCTTTCAATTAGAGCCGACTTTGGATCGGGCTCTTTCAGGTTCAACAAGGCAAGGGTCCAGAGTACCACGTGATACTCAAAGGGGAGGTAGCACTTCCACTCCTCCAGGAATGGACTGCTCACATGTATAGTGGATCTCGGATGTATTCAGCATGCATCCAAGGTACTATGCTGACAGTATGTCTACCATGAGGTCACTATTCAGTGTACTAGTCACTGTGGTATGTATGCAAATGGGTATGGTTTTCACTGCAGCTCTGAAACTGTACATTTACATCAGGTTATGATCATGAGAGACTGATTATCGAGTGCTGGTTTTCAGTGTATGATCATTAGTTTTAGTGGTATTCAGCTGGTTCTATGGACAGCAGCATGTGTATTGAATGCCATTGACAATTCAGCCATGGTTTTGGCTCGATTTATGCTTTACTATGGTTGTGTAGTCAGCACTGTTGAGAAACAAGAGTTTGGGATGCATCCAATGAGTTTCTGGCAACAATTCTGGACTATTGTTGAGCTTTATGCTATGTTTATGCTGGCTGGAAATTTTCAGCAAATGGTGGGCATATGAGATAGTTAGCCAGCAGTGGCCAATGTTGTGTTGACTATGATGCCTTGTGGAAATTCCAGTGCAGTATTGTTTACTTTGACACATTACAGTGCAATCGAGGACGATTGCAAGAATTTCAAGGGGGTGGTCTATCACGAGGACGTGAAAATTTGATGCTTTGCTTATGTTTAATTGACATTTGATTAAAGGATTAATCAAATGTGCAATTAAAAGATGCACATGTGAGGTGCAAGCTACTTTTTTACAGTTGAAGGCCCAAGGACCCTGTGAAAAAGATAGATGTCAAAGGCAAAAGTTGTAACAAGTTACACTTGTTAAATTCTAGGTGAATTTTGGTGTCGGTTTGTCCTTAGGACCATTAATTGGCCAATAAGTGTCAGTGGTGACACTAGGGACTAGGCATTAATTAATGGATTAATACTTGTCCAAGCGTCAATTAATGCATGGGACCACTTTGGGTTGCAAATAGGCTAGCCAATTAATTTTTGGATGGGTAAGGTCAATTTTCTGGGCATGGATTAAGGGCTGAATTAATTTTCAGAATTAATTAATTCTGAAAATTAATTAAATGGCTGGAAATTGCTAAAAATGGATTAAGAAAACTGCCACTTAGCAAAACTTTCCCATGCAAGTAGGGGAAAGGCTAAATAGGGCTGAAGGGAGAGGGAAATCTCGTTTTTTTATTTTGGAGCTATTGGGAAGAGGTGTTGAACTGTTGCTGCCAGCTTTTGGGGCCATTTCCTAGCCATTGGAGACCATTTTGGTAATGGAGATTGCATATTCTCGACCTTGGGAAGCTGGCAATTGTTGCTGATGCACTTTCTCCTGAAGATCACAGTCTCTAATGCTCCTATTGTTGTTGGTGCATCCGTTTGGAGCTGGTACAACAAAGCAGCAGCTGATTTTGATCAATTCTTCGCAACAAAATCTCAGAATTTTCTCTCTCTATAGCATTCTCTCATCTCCTTCAGCCTATGCTCAACCATTCTCAGCAATTCTTAGCCATTCGAAGGAGATCTCAACCATTTTTGGTAGGCTGATCTGTAATTTCTGCTGTAAACCCTAATTCACAGCAGGTTTAGCAGTCACCTTGGGATCCGTGCCAGAGATTGAAAGCTCAAGGGACTGAAATCAGCAGCTGATAATTGAAGATTATCAAGGGAATTCATGAGCTGACCTATCCCAAATTGATTTGGGGCAGCATTTGACCAACCAAGGGTCAAATTGAAGAAGAAGTCCTAGGTGAATCAAGGGGCAAATGACCCAAAAGGCTTGCTGGTCATTTATGACAACAAGTGCAATTGGTTAGCAAGAGGAGATTGAAGAATCTCGAGTTGTACTCCTTCCAATTGAATGAAAGCTAAAGAAATACCGCAAGGGGCGCCAATTTTGGGGCCAATAGGGTGTCTACTGTCCAAGAATGTTATGGTAAAGTGTGTATTTCATTTTATGTGCATTTATTTATTGCTGTAATTAACTCTTAAATCAAGTTATCACCACCCATTCCAAGAAGGAAGGCTGGTTTCAAAGTACATGTCTAAAGCCTTTAAGCTTATTTGTTAGACCATGGCATTGCACATCAATCTACAGTGAGAATGAATCCTCAATAAAACCATACTCTTATGGAAATGACTAGATGCATATGCATGTTGAAGAGCAAAAGCAAAATAGTGAACTTCCATCTAGCAAGAAAGGTGACTTGCATTCCTCACCTTCCACAACATGAGCTACACAATCATCAATGACAACCATTGCTACTCCATCAAACTCCACTAGTCAACTCCCAAGATTCCACATCTACAATGCATACAATGGCACACTACGTCGGATAATGATTGCCAAGAGATTAACACTCATCTAGGAGGGGGCAAATGTAACTAACTTTAGAGATTGTCAAATACAGTGACCATTAAAAATATTAAAAGTCCTAGCTCTTAAAGTCCACAAGTGTAAAGAAGTTGACAAATGCACCAAGGTTTACTAAAGCTATAAAAAATAGTAACTACTAAAAATAATAAGTGAGGCTAGGACTTAAAAATAGAAAGAAGCGACCAACCCATTAAATGAAATATTATTTTTTCAAAAATATTTTAGGCTTATTATCTCTTCAAATTTTATCGCTATTTATTGTAAGTCCCAAGATCGGACCTTCGAGAGTTTGTTTGAAATATACCCACTGTATGTCCAACAAGCCTATGCTTACTCCCATGATGCAAGTTGTATAAGCCCTGGCATAAGGCTAAAATGTCCAACAAGCCTATGTGCACTAAAATACCTCGCAAACTAAATAGAAAAATAAAATGTATACATATTAGGGGGTATAGCATGAAAACCAAAAGACTAATCAAGAAAGGTGGATTATGATTGAGAGTGGAAGCAAAGAAAACTCAGAAGTTAATTAAGAAAATCGAGCAGCTGATTCTACATGTCATGCTGTCTATTTAGGAGGGAATAACAATATTTTCTTATTGTTATGTAATGGGCACAGTTCTCCCCCTCATAATCAGCAACAAAGGGAATTGCTGATGATAATGCCCCTGCCCTTAAACTCATTGGCAGGCTTCAAAACAGCATCCCTTGATAGGATGATCCTCCTGATTATCAATTGACCAACTCCCTCTTATTCAGACTGTAGCCATCCTTTTCTGCATGTAGCTGGTTATGGGTTCCCCTAGGGATGCCCTAACAATCTCTCTGCAATACTAGTAGTTTGCTTAAGCATAGCGACTGCAGTCCAGCCTTCCATCCTTCTACATTTGTCATATCCACACCACCTTGTTGCCAAACCATGCTATGCTGCTTCAGAAAAAGACGATGCTATGGATTTCAAACTCCACTCCAAACAGGAGCTGGCCATAGAGCCTTGACCACAAAATCAATCCCCATAGTCAATGGGTCCTCAAACTAATAATACTACTGCTTCTGAATAGACTTCCACACTGCTTTCTTCACAACTGGCTCCCCACAGTCATTACTGGCCCATGCAATAACGTCGATTGCTCCTCTTGGCTGAAATTGGCTGCTACCTGCTGCTTACACTGGTCTACGCATGATGATCTTCAGTTGGCAATGCTGAAACACACGACAACCTTAAGAACACGCTCGATTCATTACATCGAGGAACAATTCTAAACACATTCCCCAATATGGTTGCTGCTCCCAAAAAAGGTCCAAATCTTCTCTCTCCCTTCTTGTGTTATAAAGAAGTACTCTTCCTGTATTCAATCTGCCTTCCACATTAATGTGGCCTCCTGCTGGTAAAACAGTCCTTCAGGATATAAAATTCACCGCATCAGTGCTTCAAATCACCAGCTGCCTTTAGAATAATATGTGCTGCCACTGCTCATGATTGTGCTCTCTGATCAGTCGCCTCCCTCCCATGATGACCCCCCCCCCCCCCCTTCTGCTTTTCAGCACTTCTGAGCCAACGCTCAGCCTCCTCATGCAGAAGGTGAGACAACTGACCAAGGATTGCCCAGTTCTCCCATCATCCACCACCAAAATAGCTGCCAATTCTGGACTATGCATGCGGCCACACAATGTTGATCATATTGATGATTCCGCGAGTAGTCAGGCCCCTCCATCAGCCTTCTCGATCTCCTCGCCCACTTCCTCTTGGTTGGCCATGAACCTTCCGGTATTTGGTCCAAAGATCTGTGTTGCCTTTCACTTTTGCCTTTTCTAAGGCTTACTAAGCTGTCTTTTGGACCATTGCTTCACTTGTATGCTTTTGATACCTAGGTTTCTTTAAATAAACAATGCTTTTTTTCTTAAAAGATGGAGATCTTTTTTCTTTTTTAGATATCACAGAAGCCTTGGGTACATTTTGGTGCCCGATAGTCTTTGACACACTCAAGTTTGCATTGGCTGGAGTCATCCAATGTAAATTTTGATACCCAACCTCTTACACTATCTTCTGGATTTTCCCCACTACTCTCTAATGTTGACACCATGCTTCCTTTTATTTCTCTCTTTTTTTTTGGCCAAGGGTTTTCCTGGCTGATTTAGATAAATATGACATTGCCAAAAAAACGTGTGACAATGCAAGGTTTTTGTGAGTAGAGATGTCATATTCTCTGAAGATTCGGCCATAGATTTGTTTCTTGGAAGTATCCCTCCTAATAAGCCACCATATAGGGTGAGTGCAGCCCAACATGAGATTTATGAGTCTAAGATGAATGAACTGTTAGAAAAGGGGCTGATTCAGCCAATCTCATCTCCTTTTTGCTCATATGTGCTTTTGGTGCAAAAGAAGAATGGTTTATGGTGTACATGCATCAATTATTGTGCCTTGAATAAGATTACAATCAAGAATCGGTTTCCCATTCATAGGATTGACAATATCATGGATAGACTACAAGGATTGACCATATTGCTCAATCATGTGAAAAGATGCAGAATGAACTTCTAGATCAGTAAACTTCTAATGGTCTGAAAAGGGCCTGCCTGTTATGCTAGTCCATAATACTAGTACGAGTAAGTAGTGGAATCGTCTTTGCTGGTGATTCATCAGCCATGATTTTCCCGATCATACTTGGCAATAAAATCATGTCACGTGATTGTCTGTGGTTGAGCCATAATTCAAACCTTGCAGGATACAATTCTGAGATTAGTTAATGCAGAGAAACCCTTCATCCTCACTTGGGAAACACAGGATCCAACACCATGTACCGAAGAAAACGTGCTCAAATAAACATAAAAATCCATCGAGTATCAGATTCAAGGTCACGAAAGACATATGCCGACGTTTAAGCGAGAACTTACACTTGAATAGAAAATATATTCACCGAGCAATGCACTGGTATCATAAGGACGATTATATCAGTAAAGGAGCTCATTACCTCCCTTCAGAACGCTCTTCAGCAGTAGCAGATGAGACCGTAAAATTGCGACCAGTGCTGACGGAACCCGTTGTGCTACGTCATAACACAGAACAACGAGCACAGTTACTGCTGTTGGCAGGAAATATCCAGAATTAACCAAAAGCGATGCAAGCACTACCTCGGCTCAATATCGTAATTATTGGCATGGTTGCCTTCGGCACACACCGATGGATGATAAGCGTGACGCCGTCGATGATAGGAACGACGGGGTGGGCAGCTATGCCAGTTGTTATTGTTATTATTTGTAAGGGTCGTACTCTTGCTATGGAGGGGATTGAAGAAGTAGGTGGAGGCCATCATCATGATGATCATCTCACTCTCCTTCAACAGTGATGACGAGCGCGCGACAGAGAGAGGCACACACACACGGACGCACAGAGAGGGTAACTCGTGAAGCTGAGGAGCAGCTTCTAAATATTTTTCCTTTATTGTTGCATTACCAGATTATCTTTGTCTGTTCGCCCATCGAAAGGGACTATAGAAAGAGACTATAGAAAAGTAGGGAAGACTCGAGAGACACTCTACGCGCCTGTGGAATTTGGCTTGGTTGGTAAGGGCGGGTTCATACTTTGATGGCCGAACAATTGGTAATCCTTGTGTCTGCCTAGAGTGTGTTCAGATTAAAGGGAAGATCCAAGATGTTCTCAAGGATGTGGTTTTTGGCAAAATGGTTACGTGGGAAGTGTTCTATTGGGTTAGAAGTTACTTGGCGGGGGTTCAACCCTTGTGAAATTCACTTTATCGAAGTTGTTTGGCCCAACTAGTGCGGAACTGATTCAAAAAGCCGAGTTTAGCGGCGTATTTTATGAAGCGAATAGAAACTAGACACATCTACAAGCGTGTCCTTTTTTTCATTTCTAGGCGTGGAGTTTGAACCCGCCCTAATTACTCGTCAACTTAGATCACTATGGCTAGGCCCAAGGAGTGACACTCTGCCTCCCATTAGAATTTGGCTTGGTTGAGTAATTACTTGTCAACTTGTCACTGTGGCTAGGCCCACACAGTGATTTTTTTCAATGTTTTGCATTAGGGTTCAAAGGCATATTTTATGTAGTAAGAAGGTTAAGAGGAGGTTGATATAAGGAACGTAGGGTGAAGGGGCTGAAAAGGTCGTGGCCTCCAAACATTTTTTGCTTCGAATCGGGGCCCATCAATTTGCACAATGCCGCTTTCCAATTAAAAAAAGGCACGACACCTAGCTCATTCTTCCATGCTTTGAAGTACCCATCCACCCTTTAGGGAATACTTGGCATCCTCCTTCCTCATGTCATCTCATTCTCCTGTACCCATCCATCTCCTCCCTAAGTTATTGGTAGTCTCCTTGCTCTAATGACATCAATTTGTCTCTAATCAATTAGTCTCCAGTCAAAGTACTTGGCAATCTCCCTATTGTGAAGTACTCAATAGTATACTTGGCTAATTTGCTTGCCATGTCCTAAATGCCTAAGATGTTTAGTTGCTCCCATGCATGTTACTAAGTAGCCCTCTACTAATCACGTACCTTGCCATTGTCAGTCGCACATCAGATGTACCTCTGCTGATCACGTACCCATTGCTGATCAAAGGTGCTTAGTACTACATTGTGCATAGACCTGCCCTAACAACCTAACAACCAATCTAATTTCTCAATTGTAACACTCAAAAAGAATTTCATCATTGTCACTAACCTATCGTGCTTTTTTCGACCCTGCCATGTCTTGATTGTGCGAACGCAAGGCATGCCTATCTTCCAAACATCCCTTTATCTTGCATTTTTTATGCACCAATTTGCTGCTAGATTAGTAAGGGCATAGAGTTTTTCAATGTGGAGGAACCCATGTGATATCTCCTACATTTTGCCTTGTCAAGAAATAGATCAAACCAACTCAGCCCCACATTCCACCACCCAAAACTAGGCTTCCCAAATTGTCCAAATTTGAAGGAGACGCTCAAGTCCCCAAAAACCTACCCATGGAGCATCTTGAAAAGAAGAGGGTTCAATGATGTGATTATGCTTTTTTACTTGAATAAGGTATGGACTAACATAATGGGAAACCTAAGACTAAGAGTGGCATTATCCATAATGTAGTCCCTCACATTCTTTGTTATGTTTGGCAAGCCACTCCCCATCAACCACATCTCCAAGGCTATCAAAATCAATCCTCTGTTGTGTTCTCTAACATATACTTCTCTTATTTAGTCCTCCTCCATTATTGTGCTTTTTAAACACATCTCTTATCTACTCCCTCTACAACATGTCGAACAAGAGGTCAAATGCACGAAGGTGACCCAACACGTTGTTTGTATACCAAATATTCACAAAACTATAGCTCCATACAAACAAACACATTTGCATTATAAAAGGACACATCCTCCTAAGCCTAGAAATAAGAAAAGTGTCCGGTCCACTCCATCATATGGCAATCAATCTAGTGAGGCTCCCCCATTGCCTCTTCAATCCCCTCCCAAGTCCCTTGTAAAGCCTACCCACAAGAAAAGGAAGCAACCAACTTGGACTGAAGGTGATATGCTGAAGGCAATTCCAACTCATGAGGAAGGCATGTCAATGAGGGAGTGTAGTAGGCAATATGGAATGAGTACAACATCTTTGGGAAGTGGATTGATGGTTGGACCAAGATGGAGAGGAAGGCTCCCACAACTGTTTTATTTGCCGAAGAGGAAAAGGCCCCTGTTGAGTGGTCGTTCTACATGTAAGATACTAGTCATGGAGTATCCTTAAATACCATGAAGTTGAAGGCTATTGAGGTAGTTCAATCTCACAACAACCCCTTTAGTAATAGCATCCCATGAAAGAGTTGGTGGGATGGACTCTGTAAATGGCACCAACATCTCACAATCCATGCATGTGAGAGCTATGATAGGTCTCATACCATTGCTTTGTGGCCTAAAGTGGTAAGAACATTTCATGATAACTTGGCAACCATGTACAATGAGCATCACTACCCCCCTAAGAATATTTGGAATGCAAATGAGATTGGTGTGCAAGGCAATAAGGATTAAGTAAGGATAGAGGCATGTGAGTACTAGCAAGGAAACAATCCAAGAATGTGTATGTCATGACTCCCAATAGCAAGGAGTGGCTAACTATCTTATGTTGTGTATGGGGTATGCATTGCTAAGGTACTACATCTTCAAAGGTAAAAAGGCTATGTAAAACTATTTTTTGGAGTGTGAGGAAGGGGCTTTAATGTCCATGCAAAACAAGGCATGGATGGCCGAGCAACTATTTGAAGCATGGTTGGAGCACTTCATGGTGGCTATCCCAAACCCCCCATCTCCTTCTCCTCGATATTTACCCATTGTGGACGGGCATTGTAGTCACAAAATACTCGAAGTTGTTGCAAAGATGAAGGATGTTGGCATACATATTATCATACTTTCAGCCCATACATCACACAATCTCCATCTTTTGGATATCTCAGTACTTAAGCCATTCAAATCTGATTTTACAAAGGAATGAATTTTGTGGTGGCTATGAACACACTCCAATCAAGCATCGAAGGAAGAGCTTGCTAGTATTGCATCAAGGGCACTATCAATTGCATGCTTTGAGACAAACATAAGGGCTAGATTTTGTGTAACTGGAATATGGCCCTTGAATCATGATGTGTTGGGATATGAGCACATTCCATGTAGTAATATGAATATTCACAAGATGGTTTTAGAAGTAGAGCCACCAAATGTGGATGGCAATACAACAATCCAAGACCCCCTTCATTGTAACCAAGTGCCTAGTACTCCCATGCATGAGGACCTCGAAGGAGATGCAGTCAAGCTCAAGGCATGGTTGTGAGCAACCAATCACCGATGCCACCTTTGAAACCAAGCATGGTGCAACAACCCAATGCATCAATAAACTCTAATCTACTTGAGCTTATATGTGTACCAAAAGAGGATGTTGTCATCAATAGGGTCACTGGGGAGGCATTTGTTGACTACTCTCACTCACTTATACTCACATCAAATCAATACATTGAGTCAATGAGGGGGGAAAAAAAGAAGTTAGAGCACCAAAAGAGGAAGTAAGATGTTTTGCACCTCCCTTTGGTCCACCCCTTCAAGACTTGTTTTGCCTATTGGGAGAGCCCCTTTGCAAGCCAAACAAATGTCTATTTCGACATGTCTTGCCTATGGTGGCATTTAGACTACATCCCCAGCATGGTAGCCTAGACTAAATTTAGTGTCCCCCATATATGGTTCATCATGATTGCCCACCGTATATTAAGTGAGATTTAAACCATCAAATTGATATCGGTGCATTCTCTTGTTATGCTGTACATTTGAATTTCAAGGCAGAAATCTGGATTGAAAGACCATTTCTTAAGTGAGAATAGAGACTCGCCCACTGATCGCTACAATCTTGAATGTTGGTAGAGTCTTCGGGGGCAAACATTAACTCCAAAATCCATCAGATTTAGTAGAATAGAAGTGTATGTGCTATATACCAATGTGTCCAAAGGTAATTGTTGCATTATAAGTACAACAAGAAATCGAGTAAAGCTAACCACATAATCACCATTGTATATATTAGTAAAAAATTGCCATGATTCTATTGAGCAAGGAAGCCACTATAAAGGAGCAATGCATGCTTACAAGATAATTGCAAAACCCATTAGATGGATCATATCAGAATTGATTATATTTACCACATATATACAAAAAAAAGCCATGATTCAAGCTCATTTGTTTGTCCAAAAATGAATTAAGTAAGGTTTCTGTAAACATTGGAAATAGTTGCAAAGTGCATACATGTTGCAAAACTAAATCAGCCTGTTCTTCACATATTCCTACAACAATTTTCACCCTCATCATAGCCCACTTCATGATCAATTGTCAAAACTTACGAATCTAGAACACATTAAAATCATGAAGGGTCATAACTACTATTTCACTTGAAAAATGTACTCATGATGTGAGAAGTGAATGGCCAGATGACCATGGATGATTGGTCCATGGCATTTTGTAAAGCAAGCCTTGCATTCATTTCATTTCTTAGTTGTTTCTACATGTGCACCACTTGTGCCATCAAGGGAAGTCTGCACTAACATTGAAGAAGGTTTATTTTTTAGAGGGAAATCCTATTGTGATTATGGTGGACACTAGCTTGATTGGTATTGGATGGGTGCTTTGGCAAGATGCCGAGGAAGGGAATAGATATGCAATCAGATTTGGTGCAAAAGTATCAAATGAAAGGCAGAGCATGTATCCACAAGTGAAGAGGGAGCTATGGGGCATTGTAACAGCCCTTAAATGCGATAAAGAGTACTTTATAGATGCACATTGCTTGTTGAAATGGTTTGTTTGCCATTATTGGGGTGATTGGAAAAAGTGCCAATCTTTAAATTAATGTGGCACATATGAAACTAAAAAATTAAAGTCACTATTCTAAATCCTACATTGCAAACTTGTATGAAAGTATTACTCCCTTTGAAGCGCTATCATTATTAATCCTACCGATTAATCTTGCAAGTGCAAATAGATAGGTTAACATTACTCTATTGAATGAACTCACAAACTTTTGGTCTAATACGAATGTTTCTTGCTTATCTTATCAAGAATAAATCACTATTGTATATCTTAAACCCAAAAGTGATGCATACATCTTGTTCAAGCTCTGCCCTTTGCTTTTTGGTCGATTCTTTTGGACGGATGTTAAATTCAATCTTTCACCTTAGAGTACCCACAATGTAAAACTAGACATAATCGAACATTCTACCCCTCTTTGATTAGAGGAGAATAGAGAAAAAAGACAAATACATTGTTATTGTTATGTGATGGTGCAAATAGAGATTGAGAGGGGATAAAATGATTAAGCACAATCAGACATTGAAAGTGGAATCAGATGACTAGAAATAAATCAAATATTGAGAGGGGGGAAATTACTCATCTCCATTTGATCCATAATTTCAACAGCTTCAATGTGAGGCTGATCACCAATGCAAAAAATGCCTTCCAGCTTGCATTCCTCATTCAAGCATAGGTCATCTCCTTCATTCATAGTAGTGGCACGAGGTAGGAGCACCAATGGACCTCAACATCTACACATGGGAGCCAAATGCAAACTTGAGCAAGATGGGGGGAAGGCCATTGCATGCATGGCAGAGTGACACTTCATTGGTAGTTGAAGTGCAGGTTTGTAATGAAAGCAATCAACCATGGAATGAAATCTAACTGAAATTGAAAATTAACTAAGCTACAACAAAGAATTAACAAATCTATTGCACCAAGACATCCTCATCATGTATTAATGGTTGGAGATTCAAGAATACATGACGGCCATGGCTGAGTGCTTCATAGGCTAGAAAGAAGCTAACTCCAAGAAAATGGTAAAGCCAAGATTATTGAATGATCAAAAGATGTCTTGCCTTTGGCCTCTAGTCCCTTTTATTCTAACCCTCTTCCAACTTAAGGGCTGTTCACACATGTACATATAGGCTAAAGCTAAATTTACAAAGGCTGGAATTAATCCAAGGTGCAAATATTAATGTTGTATTTTCCTTCATGACAAACCATCCCTTCCTGAAGATGGTTTTGTCCTCAAAACCAAGAAGTAAGGGCCTATATCCAAGTCAAGAATAATAGTAATCATGCCCATTCATCTTCCAAATGATAAGAAAGCACTGTCCATGAAAAGAAGACCTTTTGCATACCAAACTGTGAGAAAACTGGCTGCTGTCCAAACAGGGCTGATTCACTAAAACTGCCATAACTTTTGATATATTGGTCCAAATATGGCGTACGAGGTGTGGAAACGAAGTATACACTCCCAAGCATCACCCCATAACATCAGAATCAAATTTTGATGAAGTCAGGGCAGTTTTATTGTCTGCAGAAATTTCATACAGCAAGCTGTCTCTGCACAGTCACTACATACTGCATCATATATCATCCTGTAATAGCCAAGGAAAGTTACTGACATAAGTGGATGGTTGCCAAGAAGACTCTTCAATGGGCAAATTCTTCCACTTAATAAGATACTCAATGAGAGTACGATTTCTGAGAACTTTCTCTCTCTTTCCAATAATGCTTTCAGGTTCATATATGATCAGTCCTGCCTCATCCAATGGTGGTAACTCTTCCAATACTTGTACATCGGGCCCAACATACTTCTTCAGCTGTGAAATATGGAATACATCATGTATTCTAGTGGAGGATGGTAGCTGAAGTTTATAAGCAAGCTCTCCAGTTTTGTCTAGAATCAAATATGGTCCATAAAACCTATGAGCAAGCTTGTTATTCCCACCCTTTAGTGAAGCATAATGCGTCTTGGGCACTTTGAGAAATACCCAATCTCCAACCTTGAAGTCTAAATGTCTTCTTTTCTCATCAGCATAGACCTTCATTACGTCTTGTGCTTTCCTTATGCTGTCCTTGCATTGCCTCATGAGCAACTCCATTCTTTCCAACTCTTCCTTTGCTTGTGGGTTGATGTCTTCATGAAATAAAACTGATGGAAGTTGAACTTTATACCCATAAAGTGCTTCAAACGGAGACATCCCAATGCTCATGTGATGCGTGTTATTATAGCAAAATTCAGCAAGGTGGATCCAACGATCCCATGAAGCTTGTGTGTCATGACAATAGTGCCTAAGGTACACTTCCACCCAATGATTTACTCTCTCCGTTTGCCCATCAGTCTGAGGGTGATAGGCCGTGCTAGGAGTGAGGAAAGTACCCATAGAGGAGAATAGACTTTTCCAAAAGTTGCCCATAAACTTCGAATCACGGTCTGATACTATTCTCATAGGCATACCATGTAGTTTGAACACACCTTCCATAAATTGCTCGGCGACTTGTCTTGCTGAATATTGGACTTTAGTTGGGATAAAGTGGGCTGATTTGGTCAATCTATCAACTACCACATAGATACTATTCCATCCATGACTGGTAGTAGGCAATCCCGTTATGAAGTCCATGGAAATATCTGTCCATTTGCCCGTAGGTATAGGTAAAGGCTAAAGTAAGCCAGCTGGTAATAGAGTGGAATCCTTATTTTGCTGACACTCCAAGCATTGAGATACATACTCTTTAACATCTTTCCATAGACCTTTCCAATAAAAACTTTGATGAACTCTATCAAACGTCTTGAAAAGGCCCAAGTGACCAGCCATTGGCAATGAATGCATCTCTTGAAGCACCTTCAGCTCGAATTTACTGCTGGGAATCAAGTACACTTTACCTTTAAACCATAAGAGGCCATTATGCACTTTAAAATTTGGAAATTCAGCATCACACCCTTGCTGTAATTTCTGTAAAATATGGGCAGCATGCTCATCAAGCACATATTCCTCTTGAATGTCTTCAATCCACTCCTTATAGATGGTGGACACAGTAGATAGACTGCATGCCCACATTCTTGATAACGCATCAGCCACCACATTATCCTTGCCAGCCAAGTATGATATTTCAAAATCATATGATTGCAAAGTAGCCAACCATCTCTTTTGCTTGGGAGAAAGATTGGGCTGCGAGAGAAAATATCTCAAGACCCTATGATCGCTTTTGACTTTGAAGTGTGTCCCATAGAGGTAGTGGTGCCATTTCTTGATTGCATGTAAAATAGCAAGCATCTCCTGCTCATAAACATGCATCTCTCTCTCTTTGTCATCAAATTTTCTGCTCTCAAATGCAATGACACCATGCTCCTGTACCAAAACTGCTCCCAAACCTCTACCACTGGCATCTGCATAAATGGTAAAAGTCTTGGAGAAATCAGGGCAAACTAGTATGGGTGCTGAAACAAGCAATTCTTTCAGCTCATTAAAGCTCTTGTCCGCGATCTCATCCCAAAAGAAGGCCTCCTTTTTCAGCCGATCGGTAAGAGGAGCTACAATATGAGCATAGTTTTTCATAAACCGTCGGTAAAAGGATGACAAACCAAGGAACCCTCTTAATGAAGTGGCATTGGTTGGTGTAGGCCATTCTTTGACGCACTGAACCTTCTTAGGATCCACTTTGATTCCATCTTCTCCCACTATATGACCCAAGTACTCCACTTCCTTTGTCATAAAAGAGCATTTAGTGGCCTTGGCAAACAGTTTGTGTATCCTCAATATGTCAAAGACCTCTTTTACATGCTGCAAATGGTCTTCTTTATTCTTGCTATAGATCAAAATGTCATCAAAGAATACCAAAACTGTTTTAAAGAGCAATGGCTGAAGTATCTTATTCATGAGAGATTGGAATGTGGCTGGAGCATTTGACAACCCAAAAGGCATAACCATAAACTGATAAAGACCCCTCTCCGTCCTGAAGGCTGTTTTGAATTCATCCCCTTCCTTCATGCGTATTTGATGATATCCCGATCTCAAGTCAATTTTTGAAAACACCTTGGCATCCTTCAATTCATCTAAGAGATCATCTATTCTAGGTATGGGATACCTATTCTTGATAGTGACCTTGTTGAGATCGCGGTAATCAATGCACATTCAAAAGGAGCCATCTTTCTTCTTCACAAGAAGGACTGGAGAAGCAAAAGGTGATTGGCTTGCCTTAATGAGACCCATTTCCAAAAGCTCTTTGACTTGGCGTTCTACCTCTTCTCTTTCCACTTTGGAGAGGCGATATGGTGGTTTGTTGATGGGCTTTGTATTGGGCAGCAAGTCAATGGGATGATCCACTTCTCTTTTGGGAGGAAGAGAGGTAGGTGGCTGGAAAATATCATCATATTCTTTCAGCAAATTACAAAGACATGGGTCCATATTGTTGGTAGGAGAAGAGGGCTGATCCTCTTCAATCTTGGAAAGAAGAATGGTGAACATACATGCCTTTGCATTTATCTCTTTCTTAACCTTCTTGGGACTGATCATCTCCATTCTTTTCTTTTCAGCTCCATGTAGTGTTACTTGTTGTCCACACCATTTAAACTCCATTTCCATGTTGTTGAGTCCATGGTAAATCTGCCCAAAGATTTCAGCCAGTTGCAGCCAAGTATTATATCAATGGGACCCATTTCTAATGCAATTAGACTCACTGATGTAGTGCACAATGGAGAAAAGGTGATAGGTACATTTGGACAGCATTGATTGCTCATCTCAAAATTTCCATTTGCCACTTGGATTTTGAGTGACGTAGGCATTTCATGCGTATTCAATTTCAGCCCATTGAGTGACTTAGCATTAATGAAGCTATGTGTACTTCCCGTATCTATGAGTATATGAGCGGTCCTTCCCTTGATTTGACCTTTAAGGCGTAGGGTATTATCCCCTCTTGAACCACTCCATGCATCACTTGATATGGCACATAGCGATGGATGTAAATCAGTCCATGAATCATCCAAATAATGACCACCCGGGTCGAAAGGAAACCCATCCATCGGATCATAGAACTCTTCATGGCCATTCTCTTCATTTTCATGCGCCTCTTCTTGAGTTGTTGTGACATCAAGCTGAGCCAAGCTTCCTTCAATAGATTCACCATCGGAATCATCCTCGATGATCATGCTAATCTTCATATTTTTGGCCTTGCATTTGGACTTATGATCGGGTGACCATTTCTCTCCACATTTGTAGCATAGGCCTTTAGCATACATATCTTTGAGCTTGTCATTCGATACATGTTTGCCTTGAGTAGGGACTGAAGTTTTGGCATTTATATCAGTCCTCTTTCCATCAAATCTGTTTTCAGCATTAGGTCTGAAATTACTGCTTTGTTTTGACCCAAACACAGTAGGAAAAGTGGGTATCTTGCTGTAGGTATTGCTGAAAGTATTTGATGGCTTCCCAATATGCTGAAAATCAGTTTTAGCATGCCCATAATGGCCTGATGTCCTTGAGAACTGCGTAGGCTGAAAAGAATGCCCTGTTTTTGGCTGAAAACCCTTGTATTTCTGCCCATAACGTTCAGCCAATTGAATGGCAGCTTGTAGGGATGTAGGATTCATGGCTCCAACTTCAAAAGAAAGAATAGGTTCCAAACCAAATATGTATTTATTCAACTTGGCACTATCGGAGACCCCATGAACATACATCGAGAGGTTCAAAAACTGATTTGAGTACTCTCTAACCGAGAGACCACGTTGCTCAAGAGCATACCACTTTTTCTCTAACCGCTCTTTTTCAATAGGGGAAACAAAGACTTCAATCATAGCATTTTTCAATGCATCCCAAGACAAGAAGTCATGTCCCATCCTCGCCATATATCTCCACCAAGTGTGAGCATAGCCTTCTAGATGAAGGGCTGCAAATTTTACTTTGGCATTCTCGGGCCTTGGGTAAAGAGAAAAATACATCTCTAACTTGTCAAACCACTCCTCCAACTCCGTGGGTGAAGGATTCTCTCCCTTGAAGTTTGAGATAATTATTTTCTCCTTGTACTCTCTCTCGTATTGAGGAGGTTGTCCATTAGGGTGCTGCTGCCCACTATGGCTTTTTGGCCCAAAAGAATTGCCAAAAGGTCCTTGCCTAGGATATTCATTATTTCCATGCCCTTGTGCATAAGGAGTTTGCTGTCCATAATGCATACCATGACTTTGTGGCTGGAAACAATGTCCTTGAGGATGAAAGTATGTATTGCTCACATTGGGAGGTTGTCCATGCATCGTGAATTGAAAGGTGGTTGCTGCCCATTATTTTGCTGATTCCAACCATGATTTGACATGGGACTTGGCCTATTGGCCTGCACTTGAGGAGAGAAATTATGTTGTGGCTGTCCAAAAGCATTTGGGGCTGAATTCACATGTCCATGTGGCTGCCCATAAGAGTTTGGGGTTGAATTAATATGGACTTGCTCATAACCACCAACATTTGCTTGAGGGTAAAATTGCTTGTAGAAAGAGTTGCACCCACGGATGTCTTCATCATGCTTTGAGTTTGTTTGCACTCTTTCTTGAAGATCCTGCCCATGTGGCTGAAAGTGACCCTTTTGTTGATGGAATTATGGCTGAAGTGAAGTGGGATGAGCAAAATCCTTAGCTTTAGATGATTCTCCAACTTCAAATTGACCTACCACCTTAGGAGTAAGTGGTTTAGGTGGTTCTTCAGCCCTATGCGGGTGTGGGATATTAAGACCAGCTGTAGGCAACATTTTCTCACCAAGAAGTGCTACAAGCTTGTCAATACCCAACCTCATACCCTCGAAACCTGATTTCATATCCTTTATGTCATTTGACAATTGCTGAAAACTGTTTGAATTCATTGAGATATGAGACGTCTCTATGGGTTGATTGGTAGGGGAGTGAGTGGAGCTTGCATCGACCTCATCGTTCTCATAATGCATTCGATAAATGGCATCTTGAGAAGTGTCATGATGTTCACCCCTTTCCTGTTGATGTTCATCCCTATCCTGCTGATATTCCTTCAATTCTTCATTGATAGTATCCAAAACAGGGTCTCTCTTCTTATTTCTAGCCATGGGTTGATTTCTGTCCTGAATTTCTGTAGTAGAAAAACTTGATTATCTTTACTTCTAGAGCTCCAAATTACGAGGTCTCTGGCTCTGTTCAAAGCTTGAAGAGCCCTCTATCCAATGATCTATCAAATGCAGAAAATGGATGAGTACAGAAATTTCTGTAAGGGATTTTCTGTTGCTGTCTGAAAATTCCTGCAGGCAGTGAATACCCTGTTCTAGTCAATTAATGGCTTGTACCATCAATACCAAGCATGTACCAACTTCATAACCTTGTAGGAGAGTCTCATACGTCTGCCCATACTGAAAATGACCTCAGTAACCAGTAAAATGGCTGTCTGACTCAAAGTAGACTGCAATCTTTAATGAGGGTATGTATACATACTCTGTTCCAATCTTTCAGACTGAACCATAGTGTCTTTACCATAGGATGTATACATTTTACTGTAGCCATATGTCTTCATACATTTGCCATACCATACATTTGCCAATATCACAAGAACTCACTGTCCATAACTCATGCTGTAGGCTGATTTCAAATGCCTTTGAGATTTGTACCTGCACCTAAACTTGAAAATACGTGGGATCCGAGACCCGAGGGGTTTGCAAAGTTCCCTCTCGGGCCGGGTTGCGCTCCCCTTCAGGGTCCTCGTCGGTAGGGGAGGGTCACCTCACTATTGTCCTACCGACTCGCCCGGCATCCACTTTTTCCTCGTGGGCAAGTACATGGCAAGTGAATTCTAGCTCTAAAAATCAGTATGATATGCATGGAATAGGAAGGAAATACAATTGCCTTTCATTTGCCCTTTTTCATGGTATGCAAGATTGAAATTGAAAAGGCTGAAATGTAAATGAGAAGTGGAGAGGTATTTACCTCAGCAGTGACTCACTGCTTACAAAGTTTTTCTCACTTACCAATTGGGTAATGATTTTCTTATGATCAAGAGGCAAAATAGGCAATCAATTTCATGTCAGGGTTAGGCAATAAAAGATTGAGTAATGAAGCTCAAGAAATTACTGATTTCAATGAATGGAAGTAGATGGGTAATGCTCATTCATTATGGAAGAGTTTGAGACATTTAGAGATGGCCATTTCAGTAAATTGTAGAGGTTTAGTAAAGACAATGACTGAGATAACCTATAGCCTTCATGTAATGCATTAGGCTATGAATGAAAGCTTCATTTAATCCTCTTATTTCTCTTCAGCAATTGGAAATGAGATCAGCAACAATTGGATGTAAAGAGAAATTAAGAGTGATTAGAGTACCTCATTTGATTGATTGGAGAAGAGCATTGTTGATGGAATGACCTTCAATCCATAATGCTTGACATAGGTGGGCTGAGCTTGATAATCCAACTAAAATCAGTCCAAGAGATCTTCAATATTCAAGGATAATCCCTTCCTTGATAAGCTTCAGCTCCATTAATCCCATGAAAGCTCCATGACTCCATAAATGCTCCAAATGTGGGTTGATGAAGACCAATTACCTTCTCTACTTGAAGTAGGTTGCAATAGGTATTAGAGAGGGCTTCAATGTGTCCAAGAGATCCCGAAATTTGAGAGGGAATGCCAAAATTTAATGGCATAAAAGCTTCAGGCTGTCCATTGAACACCTAGACCTCCATTGGCTTCAATCACTTCAATGTCGGTCCAATGTTGATGGATTCTTGAGGGGGAATGGTTGAGGAAGCTTCAGAGATGCTTTGCCCACAAAAGCCCCATGAATTGCTTTAAAAATTTCAGGAATCTTTAATGCTGTCCCAAACTGTTACACATAGAGTTTGCAATCTCCATATCCAAGCTCCAACAAAGCTTCAAGCTTCAAGATCAGTCAATGTTGGTACTAGGATGTATGTAGAGGCTTCAGGGAATATAATAGAACAAAAACCCTTTGATCTTGATGAAGAAATCTCAGAAATTTGAGTGCTGTCCAGAACTGTCATAAAACTCCATAACCAGGGTTTTGAAGAAGAGGGAACACTCCAAACTGATAAGGATCTTGAAGAAATTGGTGAGATATCTCTTGTCCAAGGTTGGAAGATCAATAGCAATGCATCAAGAGGATCATCACCCTGAATTTCTCACGCAGTATAGGAGTATATGCAGATGGCGCAAACAGTGTGAGTGCATACTCACGTCCTGGAAATCAGCAATGGTGCTAAGTAGCTACATAAGCTACTCCTCTTGAAGCTCTTGAGGCAGGGAAAGAGGTCATACAACCCATTCTCATGATAGAAGTGAGAAGGAGAAGATCTGATGTGGTCTTGGCCATGGATTCTTGTGGAAAGCTTGAAGAAATGAGGAAAGGGAAGAAGAAACCCTTCCTTCTCAAAAGTAACCACAGTTAAAATGTCCTGTAACCATTTGTTTGTACACTTACCCCAAATTTTGGCTCAATCTTGATCACGTCCTGCTATTTTGGCTGGAGCCTTCCATTTCTTCCCTTGGTAATGCCAAGAATCACCATCTTCATCCTTGTTTGTAGCAGACCTTCACATATAACTCCGGTTTGAAATCTTCATGTCCTGTCAAGTCCTGTCACTCAAATTCCTAACTATGGTTTGCTCTCTCTAGCCTAGGAAACTGAATCTAGTACTTGAAAATGACTTCTGCAAGGATCTAAGCTACTGCTCTGATACCAATGTAATGAAAGCAATCAACCATGGAATGAAATCTAATTGAAATTGAAAATTAACTAAGCTACAACAAAGAATTAACAAATCTATTGCACCAAGACATCCTCATCATGTATTAATGGTTGGAGATTCAAGAATACATGACGGCCATGGCTGAGTGCTTCATAGGCTAGAAAGAAGCTAACTCCAAGAAAATGGTAAAGCCAAGATTATTGAATGATCAAAAGATGTCTTGCCTTTGGCCTCTAGTCCCTTTTATTCTAACCCTCTTCCAACTTAAGGGCTGTTCACACATGTACATATAGGCTAAAGCTAAATTTACAAAGGCTGGAATTAATCCAAGGTGCAAATATTAATGTTGTATTTTCCTTCATGACAAGGTTGCCTAATGTGCAGTGGGCTTTGATGTGCCACATGTTGGGCAGGGAATAGTGGGGCACCCCTACCCAAAGGAGAGTGGGAATCATATGACTTTTTTATTTAGATTTTTAAAATATATTTATAGGTCTTTTTTGGATGTGACATTTTTTTTCCCTTGCCTAAGGGGGTGCCCAAACATCAAGTTGTCCACTCAAAGGGTACAAATTGGGTTGGGTGGGGTGGTTTACAGGGGGCCAATTTTGGTGACTCTCAATTGGCCCCCTTACCCTTATCTAAACTTTGAAAGCTTTGACAACTATATATGGAAATGTGGCACTCAGTGACATAGAAGGTGTAGAAGACCAACATTAATAGAATCAAGTCTAAACGATATCTCCAAAGAACCCTTATATCCATTTCTCAAAGTTAAACTCATTTAATGGTGATTTTTATTCACATTGAGCCTATCATGACATGCACGTTATCCTCACACAATGAACCTATTACGGCATGCATATTATCCTTACACATTTCAACTTTACATAAAATTTTCAACCCATAAATTATATTGAGAATCACTTCTTCTCCCCCCCCCCTCTCTCTCTCTCTCTCTCTCTCTCTCTCTCTCTCTCTCTCTCTCTCTCTCTCTCTCTCTCTCTCTCTCTCTCTCTCTCTCTCTCTCTCTCTCTCTCTCTCTCTCTCTCTCTCTCTAAACTAATAATTAGTAATATGTATGCATCATTATATATGTATAATATGTTAACTAAAATACAAATTTTACATATTTTAATAATAATTAATTGATGTATTAATGATTAACTATTAATGCTTAATCAATTATACTATTTTAAGATTATACATATTATATTATACACATAATCAAGTACATTGAAATATTAATAATTATATATAATTATTATTTAAAATAATAATAATTTATATTATTGAAATAATATATAATTATATCACATATATCATTATTTATATTATTTATCATACATACGAAATATAATAATATATATAATTATAATTACATGTATTATTAGAATATCTTCTAAAAATATTATAATAATACATTTTAATAATAAAACACACACACATGCTCATAAGTGTGTATATATGTGTGTGCATATGTATGCATGATTAATATACACAAATTTATATATATGTGTATGTGTGTGTGTTTGCATAGATATATGTGTATATGTGAGTGGATGTATGTACATGTGCATGTGTGTGTTTAATGCACATGCATCTATTTGTGTGGTCTCGTAAATGTGTATCCTCTCTCGTGCTCTCATCATTTCTATTTTCTCTTGTTTATTTTTCTTTCTCACATCTCTTATCTTTCTTCATCTCATATGTATGCATATTGTATACACATGTGCACATATGTGTATGCATTGCATGTATACACACACACACACACACACACACACACACACACACACACACATTTTTATTTATTTATTTATTTGTATGGATGTGTGTGCCTACATATTTGGGTGTGTGCATGTTTGTAAGTGCATATTTTATAAGTGTGTATTCAATCTCTCTTCTCTGCTTTTTTTATTTCTCTATTTTTCTCTCACTCATATATATATTTAGATGTATACAAGTGTGTATGTGTTTTATACATGGGTGTCCATTTGTGTGGTCTCATAGGTACTCTCCTCTCATTATTTTTCTCTCCTCTCTCTTTTGTCTCCTTTCTTTTTCCCTATCCTATCCATCTTCTTCCTCTTCTTATTCCTCACACATGCACATGTACATCCACATTTTTTTCTTTACATCACATTTTTTTCCTTATGCTCCATGTGTGTGTACATACATATATATGTATACATGTATATATGTGTGTTTATACATATGTATCTATTTGTACGGTCTCTATATTTGATTTAAAAAAAATCAGCTCTATTTTAATAGTGTATGTACATTTCTGGATGTTTTTTGAGTATGTACACATTGCATGCACATGTTCAACCATTAAAATATCATATCATATCATATTTTTATTTAAAAATTAATTTTTATTTCTCTAGGAAAAAGGAGGAGAGATAGAGAGAGAAATCCACACACAATTTTTCAAAGACTCTCACTTCCCCTTTCCATGATCATATCCTATGTTCAATTAAAAAAGAAAAAGAGAGAGTGTGTGTGTGTGTGTATTTGTATGTGGGTTCAATTGTGTGTGTGTGTGTGAAATGATAGAAAATAATTATAAACCCCATTCACCCTTGAAGATTCTTGAATACCAAACTTCTCTTTGTGCCACATAGTCTTGGGAGCCTTTTGGTTGGTTGGTTTAGGATCCCCAAGGCAAAGCTTCAAATAATACATAGAGTAGACTAGTGCTTGGCACTAAATTGATAGACTGCATGCAAAGCAAGGATGTTTAGTCACTTTCCCTTCTCCTGCCCCCCCCCCCCCCCCCCCCCCAAAAAAAAAAAAAAAAAAAAACCCTTAGGGCAAGGGAGCCAGTAATGTGATAGTCCCCTTAACTATGTTGAGTGACAGCCGATATCAAACACATGTAGCCTAGTAAAAGAACAAAAAACCACTCATCTCATTGGAGAACTATTAACCATCAGAAGAACAAGGTGGAAAATTCGAAAAATCTAAAGTAGAAGACAAGGCCAAGGCAAAAGTTAAACGGAAGATGAAGGTGCAGATGAAGGCGTGCCAATAAAAATTTTGAAACACAAAAAGTGTAAAAAAGTCCTAAATCAAGAAGAGAAGCACACAAGAAAAAGCACAAGTCAATACTTTTGTAATAGAGTGCAAGGTGCACCATGATTTATTTTGTAAAAGAGCACTAGGCCCTCACCCATGCAAATTGTAAATGGTTAGAGGCATAGGTAGAGGGCATGCCAATACGGAAAGAGGAGGAGAAGGGTTGGAGGAATGGGCCAAGCCCGGGGGCCAAAAAGGGGATGACCGCCCAAAGGGAATTAGGGTTAGGGTTTTGTATAAAAGGCAAAAAGTGAATGAAGAAGCTCATTCTTGTGTGTGGCCAAAAGTAGCTCTCTTCTTGTTCTTCTTGTTCTTGCTTACTTGAGCTTGTGCTTGAGAGAGTGTATGTGAGTGTGAGGGAGTGAGTGTATGAGGGTGAGAGGCCGTGGTGGAGAAGCTCTCCATTTTTTCCTCTCTTCTTCTCTTCTCTTCTTTTCTCTTCTCTTGCTCGTGGCAATGGAGTTTGGAGTGTGGAGCTTGAGGATCAAGCTCGCTTGAAGCTTGCACTTGGATCGTGGAGCTATCAGAGTACTCGGGAGAGGAGGCAACTCGATCAGGCATGGAGGTAAGCTCACTACACTCGTAGAGAGAGATAGCGCGTCGGCTATCTGAGAGGTAGCCATTAGTGCTCGGCTTGAAACACAAGTGGTTTGTGGGTCTTGGTGGTTGATCACCTCAATATTTTGGTTCCGTTTGCTAGGACCAATGGATTCAAGCCTTGAGTGCTTGCGCACTCCGAATCGAGTATTGAAGTAGGGTTTTCCCCGAACCGGTGCTTGATGTTAGATAGGTAGGAAGCGAGGGAGTTTGAAGAGGTATTTGATCTCCTTAGCAAGTAAGTTTTTGGTTTTTTGGATTTGAAAAGCAAGTTGGAGTAGTTAAGAGGTTTTTGCTTTGTGATTTGGATGCATTAGGGTAGGAAAAAATAGAGAGAGAAAAAAAAAGAAAAACAAGCATTAGGGTTTTTGCTGTCATAACAGGGCAAGAGGGATTGATTTGTCTATCGATTTGTATTTGGAGTTTATTTTCTATTCCATGTATATACAATCCTTCATTAGGGTCTATTATTATATTCTAGAAGTTTGTGTGGCCCCTCATAACCAAAACCATTAGAATCGAGTTGATTTTCGTCATCCTTAGAAACTCGTCATTCGCAGGAACCGGACACTGTTACTAGAGTCCGATTCTCAAAATTGGACTTGGACGGTTCGATTTCCCATAGTTCGACTTTCAAACTCAGATACCCTGAAAACTCATTCGATTAGGCACATGAGACTCGTTCGATTCGGGCGCTCGGACAATCGGACCAACACATAATTAGACCACCAGAATTGGACCGGACCGTCCGATTGGACCTCGAATGCTCAATTCTAATAATCGAACCTCTGAAAATCGAACAAAAAATAGTCAAAATCGGACAAGTGAACAGAATACAAAGTTGACACATCTAACCCCTGAAATTGACCGAGATATCCTATAGAGCCGAAAGTACATCATAGATCTATCACTTGGCTAAAATCTAGAGCAAGTAGTTCAAGTTGGCTATGAATGGCCCTTCGAATTACGCATGGTATTTAGTGTAATGGCCTTGAAGGCTTGGGGGCACCCCCCCCAAAGCCCCTGCAGAGGGGGCAAAGGTAAGCTGGAGAGAAAACGCACGCCGTGATAGGTTCTCCAAATTAGATCCTAGTGTAGTAATGTCTCTGCGCAAGCATAAACTCTCACTTGCAAAACAAAAACCAAAAGCCCATACTAGAATAAAGACAAACAGAGACCCTAGAACCTCAATGGGCCGATCTAGCCAACAAGGGCAAAAAGGCCACACCACAGAAACTTGTATATGTTGCATTTGGATTGCATCTAGTCAAAGTGGAATGCAACAACATCAAGCTACAATTGCGAGGATGACTAGACATGACAATCGTGATGATAGATGCACCTTGAACGGCACTACACAGATGAACCAAGACATCAGTAGAGAATCCACATCTGATTGTGCAGTTGGGGACTCAAAAAGCATGTATCAGAAGGCTTAAACTTATAAGCCAAGACCCAGGAGATGAAGATATAGTACCACATGCTTATCTTAGGGTCAAACTCACCACAAAAAGAGAGCACAATTTCAATGCTCTCATCGATGAAGGAGCAGGTTTTAATAACTTAACCTATGAAGCATGGACTCTACTAGGTCAATCAGAGCTCACACTGACTAATGCAACTCTTAATCCTTACGGGGGACACCCACAAGCCCTTATAGGGAAACCCAGAATCCTTGTAACTATTGAAACGGAAAGCTTGCCTATCCTATTCCATGTTCCTTCAAATAGTGCAAATTGTGGAAAGGAAACCCTCCTAGGAAGACCCTTTAAAGGGAGACGAAGTGTGAGGCCGATTATGTAGCACAGAGGATACACTTGACACTACCATGTGTGAGGATAATCACAACCTTTAGTAAGGGTGACCTCATCAAACCTCAAGGGAAAGACAATGAATATTCTGACATATGAGGCAAGCCTAGTAACGAGAGAAAGGACTTGTGGAAAGAGTTGATACAAGCGCACGTTGAACAGAGAGAACCAGGGAGTGAGGCCACGGTTGAAACAAGAAGGTTAGGAGACAATGCCAAGGATAGGCTTTGAACTTACAAATATCATAGAAGACCACAAAATAAGCCCAAGCCTTATAGACAAAGGTATCGATGGAGATCCAACACAACACCATGATGGATATCCAAAATGTTGCTATGTGCTCAAGGGTATTTAACCAATGGATTTGGATACCAAAACCCCATGTTAAACCACCTTTATTAGCTGAAGGCCAGATTGTATGAAAAGCAAAGAAGTGCATGAGGAAATCTAAACGAAAATCTAAGTCTCAAGTCAAAAAAATTGGAGTGACTAAGCCCCTCACGATTGAAACCAAGAAACCAAGCATGACTATTCAAAAGGTAGATCCTCAGCCTACTAGCATGCTTAACAAGGCGGATATCAGATGTAACTATCGAGTGTGCACAAAGACCACTAGTGCCCAAGGAGCCTTTGACTTCCCAAGAGGATAATGAGCACCACAGGCACAACGTTGCTCATGATAAGGTTGATTACTCAACAAATAAAATGGCAAAATCTTCTAACAACCCCCCCACGAGCAAATCTTCTAGCTAGTGCTAAGTCCACCTAGGAGTCCCAAATCTCCTACACCCTCTTACCCTAAACAGACACAGGAAGCACAACAATAGTTTGTCAAGTGTAGCTTCTCAATCCCAATCTCTATCTCTATCTTAGCTTCCAAATGTCCAAGATGCAGGACATGACACCACACCTAATTCTCAGCCTATGGATACGCCTGTGCAATCCATCGTGACTAGATCTCAATCTGCACAAGTGAATGCACAAAAAAGGGCAACAAAAGACACGACCACTTTTGATCTGCCTAAGGACTTGACATTGTAATCTACCAACAATAGCCAATCCACTGAACTAGTCGTACTACTTCCAATTAGGAATCATAACAGTCACAGCCTTTTGACCATGGACGACGCCCCTTGCGGAACGTGTCTTTAGTAATTCACTTGCGGAAGGGATGTCACAACCAACATCGTTGATACCTCTAGCACTTTTGAAGCACCTAAAGCCACAGCTAGAGAATTGTGCTTGATACCCTCACTCTATACTGCTCAATGGGAGACAAACAAGGAAAAGCTCAAAGCAATTAAACGAAAAGGGAAAGAACAATGTGACTTTTTGCAAAAATGGTACTCTAACCAAAGTTTGGTAGCCAAAATTGGCCACCAACTAATGACACTCGCTAAGCAAAGGAAAGCCCTTTGGACATCAATACATGATCCCACATATGTTGCCCCGACCTCATTAAGAGTGTTGGCAATGGCCCATGAGGTCCAGCTTTTTGCCACTGTCCAAAAACATCCATTGTACGATAAAATGCTTCTAAAAGAAGATCTACACGTGGCTAGCAAGGCTAGGAGTATGGAGCATGGTACTTGATGTTAGCAAATATGTCTTCTGCCTCACTCAAGACCCTGCAATCCTAGATCTCTATGCTTCCCATCAATATAACCCTGACTTCTTCAGTTGGTTTTGTTCAAGCCTACATGACAGGAACCCTAAACCGTCTCTTGGTTCTACAGTAGAGTCACCCAAACCTCCAAAGCAAGAGAAAAATAGCTCTAAACACAACACCCACTTTGATGAGAAGTAATGGAGGCATGTTCCAATGGGTAAGGACAAGTGTCTAAAGCAAACGCTCGACTAGGAGCAACTGCCAATGCAATTGGATGAGGGGCTAAATGGAGGAGAATTAGATGAAGAGCTAGACTCTCCAAAAAGAGAGGCAGTTGCACCCTCACAACCTAGCAAGGTTGTTCAGCTAGCCACGGCTATGTCCCATGAGGACACACCAGAAAAAGAGAATGTTGAGGCCCAACCAAGCACATCAACGACTGACCTAGTTCGTGGTCCTGAGTCTTTAAATGATACACCTCAATTGCCCAAGAAAAAGAGAAGAAACCAACGAAAACAACGGCGATTGCAAGTGGCTATAGACGCCAAGAAGATTGAGACCAAGAGTGTTGAAGAGCTGAGGAATAAAGCATCGAGTCCACATACGAATGAACCCATTGCTATCTCTCTTAATGGTAGTGAGACATCAGACACATCAATGTATTCTGATAAATCAAAGCAACCATTACCATCAATGATTGCTTGCAACACTCAATCCATCGACAACAAAACTTACATTGACCAATCAAGAGTGGATACAACACTGTCACAACAGGTTGACAAAACTATACCAGTCACATTTGAGGAGAACCATGACACAATAGCAGGAAAGCCGATAGAGCAACTAAAGCGACAATCAAAGGGTCGAAGTTAATTTGAAAAATGTTGGTTTGAAGATCGCTCGACAATGGCCAAACTTGGAGCCTAGTCTCAGAGGAGCAACTGACCAAATGGTGGTCTCAAAGAGACCTCGACCTATGTGGTGCCAACTTCCTTTCGAGTACTGACTATGGTTCATTGTATGGACTTAGCTTGGACTAGCCAAGAGAACTCTCTGATTGTTAAAATTCTCATTGAGGAGGAGCTACATGTTGCTAGTAGAGTCAGACAAGGCACCATGCTACTCGATGTTGCAAAATATCTCTTGTTATTGAGTAGGTTGCCACTATTACTAGATACATATGCCACACTCCAGTACAATCCTAAGTTCTACAATTGGTTTTTATCCTCACAAAGTAACATGGATTCATAAACGTGTATATAAATAAACAATGTGTTTTGTGACTATGTATAAATAATACCAAAAGAAGCAAAGCTAGCACACACACAAACAATGATAATCAAGCACATGTGATATGCATCGAAGTCAACACTATGGGATTCAGATAAGTGATGTCTTTTTGAGCTGCACCTGTTCATTATGGTTGAAGCATATGACTTGCATGCACTCTCACGAGTTGCCAAGTGAATGTAGGACGACACATGTCTCTGTATGAAAGCATTCAATGTCCAAGTCACCACAAGACCACCAACCCCACAAGAACCATTATGGAGAAAGTGATAAAAATACAAAGAAACAAAGAGCCATGATGAAAGCCCAGTTGGAAGAGAAAATTACCCTTGCAAATTGCACACATTACATTTGAGCATGGCCCAAAGCATAGTCAATGGGTGGCTACTTTCCCATTCTTGGCCAAACCCTGCATCCGGGTAGGAGCCACGCTCTCAATAATAACAAACATTTCTTCATCAACCAAGATTCAATTCACCAAATGGCAGTTGTGCCCTCACAACCTCACAAGGCTATTTAGCATCGAAAAACCCCGCTCCCTCCACGCCACCCCACCACGCCTCTGAAAACCCCGCTCGACCCACCCAACCCCGCGTCACCCCCCCCCCCCCCCCCCCCCGGGAGATCGACCGGCCCTCAGTAAGAGATGAGTCCAAACTCTCTTCCGATGCTCGTGCGGAGTTGGCAAGTCAAACAATGCATAACCGACTACACTAGTCGACTGGCGCTATAACTATGCCAGGTGTAAATAGGTGTAACGACCTGAATATAATAAGTAATGAGTCAGTGGCCATGTGAGATTCATAATGACCACCGACGTGCTAAGTGTAGATGTGTGGACCCATCTAACCAGGCGGTCCATCATCAATATCCGCATGTGTTGAGCTTGTCATCTCAACACATACCTCATGATGCGTCTAACTGCATCCAAGTGTGGCTTCCTTGGCTTCTGCATAAACTAGCTCATCAGCCCTACAGCATAGCTCAAGTCAGGCCTAGTGATGGTCAAGTAAATCAAGCTGCCAACCAACTGCCTGTACATAGTCACATCCTCTACTTCAGCCCCAGTGTTCATGTCCAGCTTGACATTCTGATCAAGAGGTGTATCCAACGGTTTGCATTCAGCCATGCCATACTTCTTAAGCATTTCCATGGCATAGTGCTTCTGCATCAGCCATAAACCATTTTCAGCTGGTACAACCTCAATACCCAAGAAATACCTCAGATCTCCTAGATCTTTCATGTCAAATTCAGATTTCAGCATCTTCATTGCATGCTGAATTCCCATGTCATCATCTCCAGTAATTATCAAGTCATCAACATATATGACCAGCACTACCAAGCCACTGTCAGTCTTCTTTGTAAAGAGGCTGTGATCAGCCCTGCCAACAGCAAAACCAAGACTCTGCAAGTAGCTGCTGATCCTAGCATGCTAGGCTCTCGGAGCCTGCTTCAGCCCACACAGTGCCTTTTTCAGCCTGCACACATAATGCTGAAAATCAGGGTGAACATACCCTTCCGGCTGATCCATGTAAACATCTTCTGCTAAGTCACCATTGAGAAAGGCATTTTTCACATCCATCTGCTGCAATTTCCAGCCTTTAGCAGCAGCCAAAGCAATCACAGTACGGATAGTTGCCATCTTGGCAACAGGGCTGAATGTTTCATCATAGTCAAGCCCATACTGTTGGGCATATCCCTTTGCGACCAGCCTTGCCTTATACCTTTCCACACTGCCGTCAGATTTGCATTTGATCTTATAGATCCATTTACAGCCAATGGTCTTTTTCCCTTCAGGCAAAGGTACCAAATCCCATGTCTTATTTTCAGCCAAAGCATGCATTTCTGTATCCATGGCTGTGCACCAGTTCTCAACTTTCACAGCTTCAGCATATGTACCTGGTTCTTTAATCTCCATTACTTTTGTCATGTAAGCATAATGCTTTGTAGAGTAGCCACTGTATGTCAGCCTGTCAACAGGGTATCTGACCCTCTGTGATCGTCTAAGCTGTGGTGCACTACTCGATTCCCCTCTTTCATGAGGGGGAATATACTTGCTTTGCCTTGTGCCAGGCGTATAGACAGTCGGAATACCAAGTTTGCTGTCCAGAGTATCAGCAGACTCATAGCCAGAAGTCATTCTGCTAGGTGTCATCATACCAGATGCATCCTTAGTAGCTTTTTCTTTTCCTTTGCTGTCCAAGATATCATGTCTCCCCCTCACTGACATACTGGTGTCAGTGGATGGTGAGCTCCTCAATCTCCCTGTCCATGGGAATACTGTGTGACTGCTAGGTCCTGTGATAGCAGTGCTCTGCTGCAAATCAACTGTAGAGACATGAGTGGAAGGCATATCGGATGGCACTGCAACTGGTGAGACATTCCAAGAGCCCATCTCATCAAAGATGACATCCCTGCTCACCAAAGTCTCCATGGTAGAGGGGTCATAGCATTTATATGCCTTCTTCTCCTGCGAATACCCAATGAAAACACACTTATGCACTTTTGGATTCAGCTTTTTCCTTTTCTCATCTAGAATATGTACATAAGCAAGACAGCCAAAGACTTTCATATGACCTATATCAGGCTTGTAGCCATACAGCCTCTCAAATGGCGTCATATCATGAATACCTGCAGTGGGAGTCCTGTTCAGAATGTATACAGCTGTCGTAACAGCCTCTGCCCAATAATAAAGTGACATATGTTTTTCATTCATCATGGCCCTAGCAGCCTCCATCAGAACCCTGTTCTTTCTTTCAGCTACTCCGTTCTGCTGCGGAGTGTAGCTACAGGTTAGCTGCCTACGAATGCCATTTTCAGCCAAGAAATCAGCAAATTCATTTGATACATACTCCCTACCACTGTCGGATCTCAAGCAAGAGATGTAGCATTCAAATTCCTTCTCAATCTGTGCTTTGAACTGCTGAAAAACAGCAAAGACCTCATCTTTTGTTTTCAATATGGAAAGCCAGGTATAGCGACTGTAGTCGTCAATGAAAGATACATAATATCTAGAACCTCCCATAGAGGCATTATGAGATGGCCCCCAAACATCAGAGTGCACTAACTGCAAAGGACGTGTACTCTGCCTTACATGCCTGACAAACGGCAATCGAGACTGCTTACCAAACTGGCAAGCCTCGCATACATGATCAATATCTGAATATCGAATTTGGGTAAACCTGTAATCAGCTATTTCTTCTGCATAGTTTGCAACCTTTGCAAATTGACATGCCCCACTCTCTTGTGCCAGATTTCCAAATCCCTAACAGTGCCAGAACCATGAGCAAACATAGTTGAATTCAGCTTTGGCAAAGAAGCATCAAGAGTAAACATTCTGCCGTTCCTGTGACCACGAGCTATCAACTTGCAGCCATTGCCAAACTCTTCAATAAAGCAACCATGCTTATTGAATCTAACCTGCAAGTTCTGCTCCGTCATCTGACCAACAGAAAATAAGTTCTTCGTAATTGAAGGGACATGCAAGACATCATGCAGATTTTTCTTCCTGCCATCATGAACCACCAGAGGCACTTTGCATTTATGCTCAATGCTATGCTGCGTGTCATCACCTGTGCATACATAGCCATGCTTTTCAGTCACCATATCAGTGAATCAATCACCGTGAGGGGTCATGTGATTCGATGCCCCGGAGTCAATGTACCACACTGCATCATCAGATGATTTTTCAATAGCCTTATCTTTGACATATTGCATGGCAAACAGTCTATCACCAGAGTCATCTGCCTAACTGGACGCAACATAGTGTCCATGCTGTTTACCCTTCTGATTCCCCTGCTTCTTTCAACACTCCTTTGCAATATGCCCATACTTGCCACAGTAATGACAATCCTTGTCTTTTTTTGGATTGTCTGATTGATGCTGCTGCTGCCATGAGCCTCTACCACAGGAGTTAGATCTCCCCCTGCCTCAAAAATTTCCACGACCTCTTGCATTTGATGACTGCTGATTTTGAGTGCCATAGGATGCATTCTGCTGGCCTCCTCTGCCAGATCCATAACCCCTGCCACGGCTGCCACGGCTGCCACGGCTGTGCTGATTCGAGTAAAAAACTGCATCCTTATTCTTTGAACCGCTTGACCCTGTAGCTAAGCCAAGCTTCACTTCTTCATGAATCAATAATGCAACCAACTCATTAAAGTCAGGCATTTCAGCCCGCACAGACACTGAAGTGTCAAAAGACTTGTATTCAGGACCCAATCCATTTAAGGTCACTGCAACCATATCTTCATCTTCAACCTATGAACCAAAAGATGCCAACTGATCTGCTATGGTCTTAACCTCCGTGACATAATCCTGTATGGATCTGCTCTTCCGGTCCATGTTGTTGAATTTCTGCTTCAATTGTATCTTCCTGGCACTTGTGGTTGTGCCATAGTATTTGACCAATATGTTCCATGCATCTGCTGGGCTCTTACAGTTCATGATCTGCATCACCATAGCATCCGAGATACATAATGATAGCCAATGTAAAACTCTGCGAGCTCTTTCCATCCAAGCTCGATGCGCTCGTCTTTGATCAGCTATAGGATTTCTTTCTGGAAGTTCAGGTTCAGCCTCAACACCTGTCACTAAGTCCTAGTATCCTTTCCCAATTAGGAAGTTCTCCATTCGAAACTTCGAGATGGCATAATTATTGCTATCAAGCTTCTCCCCCACAATCTGGGTTATGTTGTCCGTTCTATCAGCATTTGCCATTTTATAGACATTGCCTGACTACCTGCAAGCCAATAAGACAACTTGTCCGACTTCAGCCCAAAACTATTTATGACAGTTTTCTGCACTAAATTGCAGAAAAAAAAACCAGGGTATTTCAGCCTACTGGCACCCCAAAACAAACCACAAACAAGTGGTCTCAACTATAGATATCACTGTTAATACATAAGCTATGTGTTTGCTTCAGCTTGAGCTTTGGTAAACTCACTGCCAGGGTAAATACATGCAGTCTGAAAACTGTAAACTGTAAATAATCAGCAGCACTTTCAAGTCCAAAACTGAGTGGTAATCATGTCACACATGTCCCAAAACCTCCCATATAGCTGCTAGTACACTTGGCAGTCATGACATGAGCATAGAGTCACAGAACAGTGCATAACCAGCACATACAAGTGTCAACAAATTCAATTGCAAGTTGCAGTCAACCAAAGTTCAGCATATCAAGTTCCAATCAGCCCCAAACTGTCTTCCAATCATGTCATACATTTACTTCGTAATGACAAGGTCAATACATGAGCATCTGTGTATACATAGGCAACCTGTTTTCACTGACCAAAGCATAAAACTTCATGAACCATTTGTACTTGACCAAGACAATATGTCTGCATTTACTTCAACTCTAGACTTCAGTTTTCAATGATGCTCATTGCATGTTTCAAGCCTCCATACATCCAGCATGCATATGACAACTCTCATAGGTGATAGAGCTCTAAAAATGACCTGTATTGCATCAGTAGTATCCAATGCTTGTCACTGACAGTATATGACAGTTTTCAGCAGTGAAACAGTTCTCAAAACTAAATATTTTAATGAGAAATTTCAGCTCAAGTACTTCTTATCAAGTACATATGACTTCTTGACTTGTGTTGTCTGCAATGCAATCTTCCCAGCATATTAGGGAGCTTCAAATGCTCTTCAGGATCAAAACAATGATGTAAATCACTATATTCAGCAGTGTACATTCAGTTTCAGACCTGCATACCTGCATAATAGTCCATGCCTCATCACCCAAGCTTCCATTGACATGTCAGACCTTCAACGTCACACCCCAGGGTCAGCATACACTTCATAGAGCATGTATAAGATGCTTAGTGCCTCGTTTGAAGTGGAGGACCTGAATTTGGACCTGGCGCAATAACGCAGACTGGCAGGGGGGCAGCACAGCTCACGATCTTGTTAATCATGACAATGAAGCACTTCAAGGTGCTCAGCACATCCCTCTCAAGGCTACAAACAAGCCTTTGATAATGCCATTGATCATTGAGCATACAACCATACACTGCATACCTTCCATTGTTCAATTGCTTCAGCCTGTTTGAAGAAGAATGACCTTTCCTCTGACTTCAGCTCCTGCAAGTCCAATGCCACACTCCCAGGCACCCAATCTTTGCTGATTCATGGCTCTGATACCATGTTCAAATTCATAGAGGCAGATAGATGTCAGACAAAGTGAAGCAGCATGCTTCCTCTCACACACTTCATTATTCATTCAACACTGTATAGTGAAAGTACAACCTAAGGTCATAAGACCATTCACACCAGTAGTGTCACTGACTTATTTAATGTACCTAACTACTATGGCTAGACTAGCTGTGTCTAGCTCATGTCGGTCAACACACATAAATGAGCTTGATATTCTAACAACGGTCACCTTGGCATATCATGAGTGGAGCTCGATATCTCAACACTAGAGTGGTGGTAGATAGAAATGGATGATTGCAACGTGTAAAGAGGCTATCATTCATATCTTCTAGAAGAGATAAACAAAATGAAGGAAGAAGAGCAACGCGCATTATCAGTCGAACCATGGTGCAGCTGTCTATGGCGTTGTGATCAAAGTAGAGGGGTGGAAGGTTATGTTCTTGTGGAGTGGGATTTTTCCTAAGTAGTATTCTAACTAGCCTAAGGTAATTACATGTTGTAATAAATGAATGCAAGGCCAGGGCACAAGGAGAATTCATCTACAAAATGGACTATAGATTCATACAGATTTTCTGGGGTAAAGATAAGGGCCTCTTTAGGGTTAGTATAGTTCCCATTGTAGATTACAAGAAAGTCATATCGACCGTGGACATTGGGGTCAAAATCCACTCCCATTCTTTGGGGGTAGGGCATGAATGTCAAGTTGTTGCATTTGAATGGGAGGGTGTTGCAGAAAGCCACCCAAGTGTCCATATTTACATCACAAAGATGCCTTCTCTATGTAGGCTAACACTCATAGCTCGACACTGATCTCGAGACCTCAAAAACCTTGTTTTGCCAAAATTATGCATCCTTTATGCCCCAGAGGGTGGGGTTCTGCTCTTTCTCTGCCAGCCATTTTTCCTAAGCCTTCTTCCAATGTTGATTACTTCTTCCACCATCTTGATCGGTAAAACCCTACACAAGCAAATTGGCAAGGAATCAGAAGCTTAGATCGAAGGGTTTCTAGAAGTTTCTTGTTGTTCCCAAATTACCAAATCAATGTGGAAGCTCACTGGCAAACTATCTTGGTGCGGTGGAATAGGTGTGGATGGCACTTCTACTAGTCTGGCATTCAATCTTCTCCTTACTTCCTCCACCATTTGTTTTCTTTTTTCCTTAAGTGCCGCCCTTCTTTCTTCGGACGTGTTTGCTTGTTTTTGGTCTTCCAACCGTGGTGGGGAAGGAGGCTATGGGGCTATCTCTTCTTCATGGGGCCCCATCTCGAAGCTAGGGCCAGCCTCATCTCCTTGTTGGGTTTCCTGTTGAACCCCTTCGGCAAACCCTATTGCATCTATTTCCTGTGGGATCAAGCTTTCCAACAATAGATACCTTCATTGCTGTTCCAGTGTCAAGCTGACTCCCACAGGTTGCAATGGCATCTACACGCTTACTCTCAAGGCTCTGCATGCAATCTGCAACTTCTTCTTGATGGTTTCAATGGCCTCCCTTTCCTCCATCTAGGTGACATCGAGCAATGTATTGAGGAAGGCACATTGCTAGGTTTCGAAGCCCACTTGGGTGGCCGACTTTTAGTAGTACCTTATCTTTTTCAGTCTGAGTCAGACGGTGCATCAAGACTTTGACTTGTCTTTCATTATGTGCTGCCCATTCGTTGCTCTTTTTGTCATCTCCTCAAGGACTTTTATCTCGTCTCTAAGCTAACATTGTTAGCCTATGTTCTTGATCTTCCATTTCTCTTTTCAGTCTCTACTACTCTTCCTATGTTGAGGCTGCCTCTTCTATCAATTTCTTCACTTATTTTTTGTATCTACATGCTCTTTCCTCCCTCAGAGCCTCTAGTTCCTTGGTGGCTTTACTGATCTTCTCCATCTCCACTTGCAAGTCCTCATAAAGCCCTACGATCTCTTCATTGTGTCTTTGCAGATGCACTATGGCTTCAATTTCTTTGTCCAATATTGCTTGCCATTAAGCTTCTACTTCTTCCTTAGCATGTAGCTATTCTTTGACCTCACCGATCTCCCTTTGGACCATGGCTATTTGGTAGGTTTTCTCCAACTAAAATGCCCCCATGGCCTCTTTTTTTGCTTCTAGCTTTGCCACTACTGCCTTTTTCTCTTCCTTGGCTTTCTCTAGTTAAGAGAGAAGCTCCTTGGCATATTCATCATACTCCATAGGTGGCATCTCTATTATATGGATGGAGGTTGTAGAGGTTGCCACCTTTTGCTTCTTCGAGTCCTGTCTGGACTCGGCATGTATTGTGCTACAGGTCTTTTGGTTCCTGCTAGAGGGGTCCCTTCTCCTACTCCTTGGCCCATTTCCTTGTTCACAAAGTATCACCTACCCAGGCCATTAGGTTGTTGGCATCCACATGGGCCGTAGATCTAGGTGTGGATATGGTGGTGGTAGTGGTGGGTGCCAGGAGAGTAGGAATAGGGGTGATTGGAGCCTTGCCCTTGCCTTCTTGCACTGCAGGTGGTATGAGTTCCGAGCACATGGGCACTTGAGCCCGACCATTCATCTCTAAGTGGACTCATTGGCTCTAGCTTGTCCTATCTGGACTATTGCTCAATGGATCTACGCATTGCAAGGGCTATATCTTCCTCCTCCTTTTGTTTCAACTCCTCCTCTTCGTTCGCCTTTCTCTTTCTTTCCTCCTCGGTCTTCTTGGAATCCCTACAAGCCTTTTGTAACTCTCCTTTTTATTTTTTTCTTCTCTCCTCTTCTTGCTTTTCCTGTGCAATTTTCGTCTTTGTCTTCTTAGCCTCTCCACGGTAAGACTACTCTTCCTGTTCCTTGTCTTCTTCATCCTCACTCATCATCCTTTCACTAGATTGTGCTCTTGTTCTTGGTGAGGTAGTGACATGCTCGGCATCTCATCCACTCCTTCTCCCTCTCCTTGCCCTTGCCCCAAGGCTTTTCTGGTGATGGCAATAAGAACCCCACCAAATCCAATGGTTGAGGCCTTTGAAGATGAAGCTTTCCTTTTAGCCTTGGAGGCAGGGGGTTCTCCTACGGCGGGCTATTCTCTTGTTGTTGTCAGAACCTTTGCCGTGGTCTCGATGTTCTTTCTCACAAAGCCGTTGAGGTTCACCTCATCCAGTGATTGTGCTGCAATGCTCTCTAGCAAGGGGACATTAATGCAGCTCATTATTATGTTATACCTTTGACTAGAGAAAAATGGGTGCACCATCTTGGCTTAGAGTTGGATTTTGAGATCTGGGATATATGCCAAGCTTATGCCATTGTTGGTATGGACCTTCACCTTGTCCATTCCCAGCATGGCATAAACATCTCTCTTTGGTTTTCTCTCCACTTTGTTTGCCAGGCTCAATGCTTTTTATACCAACTTCAGGGTCAATTCAATCTACACCCGACGAGTTTCTTCTCCCTCCCTCACGGTCACAGTGCCGTGGTTTCTATGAAAGGTTCATAAGAACTCTGCGCAATGGATGTAATCTACCCCTTTGCCCACTGCTTCCATGTATTTCTATAGATTACACTGCTCAATAATCTGTCTCACGGCTTGTTCTTCGATGGTGGCTACATCCTCTAGGTTGAAGATATGCCAAAATTTAAGCTACCATTGAAAAATCCTATGCCCTCATCCTCTAGGATTTCGAGTTCCACATTGCTAGTTTGACTCATCCCGAAAAGGTCCTAGCCCTCTAAACTTCATTTTCTGCTTATATCCCTTGACTGAGTATAGCAGTACCAAGTCTCCCTATTCAAAATTATGCTACTTGACATGCTTGTCAAACTAGCTTTTGCATCTTTCCTTCTTGCATATTAGTGTATGGGTGGCTAGAAGTCAAGTTTCTAATAGACATTCTAGTTCAACTAGGTGCTCTTTCCATGCCTCCTTTCCATCCCATCTCTCTTGATGAGCAATTCTCAGGCTAGGAATGAAGAACTCTACAAGTAGAATTGCTTCAATCCTGTAGGTCAACGTGAAGGGAGTCTGCCCCCATAGTCGTTTTATAAGTTGTGTGGTAGGCCCATAAGGCTGCCATGAGTTTGTTATCCCAATAGATGCCCAAAGCAAAGACTACCTTCAAGACATTTACTAGAATTTTATTTGTAGACTCAGCTTGAGGATAGTATGGTGAGGATTTTTGATGGATGATTAGAAAGGTGGTTAGGAGATGAGCGATCACTTCATTGATAAAGTGCATGCATTGGTTACTAATGAGTTTGATGCAACAGCCAAATCTAAGATTACCTATTCCCAAAGGAACTTGGCAATGGTCCTAGTGTCATTCCTTCTTGCAGCCTGTGCTTTCGCCCACTTTGCGAGGTAGTCTGTGGCAACAATGATGTATTTTGCTTGTGAGTATTGTGCTGCTGGACTAATTGGCCCAATGAAGTCGATTCCCTGTTTCTTGAATAGTTGACTTCTTGCAATGATTGGACTCAACTCCATTTTGTCCTTGCGAATTGGTACTTTGGTCCTTTGGCACTCATCACAGTGCTTTATGAATCGTGTTGCATCTTGGAAAAGAGCAGGCCACCATAGCTGAGACTACAACACCTTGTGGGCTGTTGTGTCTCTGCTGAAATGCCCTCCTACTATTCCAACGTGTGCTTTTGTAAGTGCATCGTGCATTTCATGCTCACACACACATCTGTACAGCAATCCGTCTTACCCTAGCTGATAGACTTGGCTTGCTATCAAACTGATAATGTTGGACTTTGAGAATGATTCACCTAAGTCTGGCTTTTTCTATTGGTCATTCAGGGAGTCCATGCTCAAGCACTTGGACTATATCATCTACCCAATAAGGTGTCAGATCAGCTCTAAACAAATCTTTTGCACTGGATAGGCTAAATAGATGGGCATCAAGTAGTTCTCGTCTGCAATGCCTTGTCCAACGGCTTCTCCTGTGGGGATGCAAGACATATGGTCAGCCATATAATGCTGCTTTCCTTTATGCATGACCATGGAGAAGTCAAATTTTAAAAGCAGAAGTAACCATCAAGCTATGCGTCCTGTAGTGCATGGTTTATTAACATAGTAAAGCAAGGCTTGATGGTCAACAAAGAAGGTAAAGAGCATAGCCAAAAGATAATGACAAAACTTCTTTACAGCAAACACCATGGCTAAACCTTGTCTCTCTATTGTTGGATAATTTATTTCCGCATCTATGAGTTGTCTTCTAACAAATCTCATAGGATAGTCTAAGCTATGTTAGCGAGGCTAGCACAACACCGCTCCTACAGCGAACTTGGAAGTGTCAATGTGAACATGAAAAGTGATTTTCTAGTATGGGGCTCGTAGAATTGGTGCAGTGGTTAGAGCCTTTTTCAACTCCTCATACATGCATTGGCATTCCTTGGTTGATTTGAATATAATCAACAACTTGTATAGTGGTCTAACAATCAATGTGTAGTTCAACACAACTGCTGATATATCCTATATGGCCTAGGAAGCACTGAACTCCCTTATAATTAGTTGTTTGGTGGTGCAATATCAACGATAATCATAACTTGCAAGAAGTCAATGGCAATACCATTCTTTGATACCACATGCCCTACCCGTGCTTTACCCAGAACTGGCACTTTAAAGGGTTCAACAAAAGATGATATAATCAACACCGTTCAAAGATATCTCAGAGTGTGTCTAGGTGCTCCTTCCAAGTGGAGTGAACACACAAATCGTCAACAAAAACCTCTAACTCCTTCCTAGGCATATCCTTGAATATATCATGCATGAGGCTCTAGAAGGTGGCTGGCGCGTTACTCAACCTAAAGGGCATGACTATGTAGGCAAAGACTCCCCACTCAGTGCCAAAGGCGGTCTTGTCCCTATTTTCAAGGTGCACTTGCACTTGGTTGTACCCCGAGAAGCCGTCTGAGAAACTGTAGGCCTCTTTACTAGCCACTCTCTCGATCAGTGTAGGACAATGGGTAATTATCTCTCTTCATAGCAGCGTTTACCTTTTTGTAGTTGACAGACCTGACCAAGAAAGATGAAGAAACTCTCATTGCTCTCTTGTAAGAGTATATAGACGTATTTTCTTGGACCTTGGAGGAACTCAAAGGGGTAGATCCGAGTGTAGTGACTCACAATATACCCATGACACTCAATGGAATGCTGATCAAGCAGTGACCATATCCCATGAATCCAAAGCATGCTCACGTTATCAAGGAAGAAATTGATAAGATAATCAGAGTAGGATTCATTTTCACCCATAGTCATCGTACTAAAGAAGAACGGGGTCTATAAAGACAAGTTGGGGTGTCTCCCCTTCCTTGGTTAAATTGACCTCCTTGACCTTGGCGGGTCCTTCTATTGGTTCGCTTGCTTGCCCTTGGCATTTGGCTCCCAACAAGATCACTACCCTATCACCTTTCTTGAACTTAATGAATCTCCTTGGTAGGTCTTATGGTGTTCTTTTCTCCTTTGCATGTGCATCCTTAGGCTGCTTTCTTCGTTCCTCCTTTAACCTTTGGCACCTGAGGTGGACGAGTAAGTCCCCCTTCGTGCATCTAGTCTTAGAAGGCCGAGGTATGTCAAGATCACTATCTAAGCTTACTTTCGATTTGGAATCAAACTCTCCGTCTTCGCTAGAAGAGGGATTCTCTCCCAGTGGTTGTAGCTCCGATGGTGAATCCATCCTAAGCAATGGCATGGCATTTGGTTAGGCTAGGCCTACTCGCTCAAAGTCTATTGCACCTATGTGCTCCAACCAGGTGTGATCACAATCCATATGCATGACTCCTCTTTTGATTCTAAATTCATTTCCCTTGCATGGTTTGGAGTTTTCTTATATTTTCTCTATCACCCATCCCTCAGTGTCATATTCTATTGTGTCAATTTCCCCTTCACTCTTGTCTCACTGAAGAAACAACAATCCTCATATTCGTCATTAGAGCTATCTTCGTCTGAATGCTTGTCATATCTTAAGTCTTGATATGTCACGTTCTTCGTGTGGGTGACTAAGGCCCAATTGTACATCAAGTTTAAGTCATGCACTTTGGTCCATCGCCACTTAGGTTCATTCAATAGATCTTCGAGTGGTTTAAGGTTTGTTGATGGGTTACTAGCTAACTTGTCGGTCAGGTGCTCTAAGATCTCGTGGAGCTCTCACTCGTTGTTTGGTACTTGGAATATGACATGATTGGGTCTTCTCTACGTGCTCCTAGCCATCATGCAGATTGGCACCACTGAGGGCTCTCCTTGGGTCTTGCCAACTACCTTAGCAGCTTGCTTGCATTCTTTGTTGTCTAAGAACGGCAAGTCGATTGTAGCAAGGACACGCATCTAGTCCCACTCGTCCTTAGGACAAGGGATATACTTAGTCAGTGCCCCATAAGATTTCTTATTCTAGTCATCACCCTTCAGCATAGTGGAGATGGCATCTATATAAATTGGTGTGGTCTTCCATAGGTTTCCATCTCTACTCTTACAGCTTTTGTTTGATTGCCTAGGAAGATCAGACTTGCCCCAGTCTTCTATGACTCTCGCATTGCATCTAGGGTTGGCCTAGCAGGATGTCATAGTCCACTCCCTTTATGGCTATAAAATCAATCGAGAATTAGACTGTTGCAATCTTGACTAGCCAATTCTTTAATACGCCAAATGGCTTCACTTTCATCCCATTAGCCAGTGTGATGTTAAACCTGGTTATCTTGATTGGTGGGTTACCCCAGGTCTGGAGCACTACATGGCTCAGCACACTGACTCATGCTCTTGTGTCTATAATTCCTTTCCTTATGGTATTACCTAGAGCTAAGACCGACAAGATAGTATGCATTTCATTGCCCTCCCAAAAAGCATTGACGTGTAAGGATTTTGGCACTAAGTGTAACGTCAGGCTCGGTATTAGTGTCTCTCATCATGTTGGTGCAAGTCATGGGCAACTTGCTCCATTGACCCTTCAACCCATTGTTTCAACTCTTACCACAACCAGATGTTGCCTAAGCATGTCTCCTAGGCTTAGCATCATGGGGGTGGTCACCAGTGAGGTGAGGAGATTGCTAGCTGCTTGCAGCTCTCCTATCCCTCTATTTCCTATAGCCAATGGCCTTGACTAATTCGTTGGCCCGTAGTGTTTAGGCTTTTTCAATGAGGCCTTTCTTGTGGTGCAATCGCATCTCTCGATTTTGGTCGTGGAGGTGACACTAGTGTGCTCATGCTTGAAAGATTATCAATCCCATCCTTCAATATGGGCTCAGCATCTTTTAGGTGTTCCTCGGCATCTTTCATCCACTCCTTCACCCTTTCAATGGCTCCCTGACTTTCACACTTTCCTTCTCAGTCATCCTTGGGGCTGACATTTCTGTTTCTGCATCTGTCACTTTCTTTCCCGTAGGCAGCATTGTAGCACTCTTTGTTTTCATTGTGACCTTTCTGTCTGGTTTCTTCTTTCTTCTCCTACATCTCTTCTTTCCAATTGAGGCTATGTCTAAGTTGCTAGGCCCTGGCAATGATATGCCAACCTGATTTGTCTATGCATGGGTCATGACTTGCAATGGGATAGGCATGGCCTCCTTGTCGAGTGTCTCAATATATTGAACAACCCCAATGGGGACGATGGCTCATTTGCCAAGTCAGAGGATGGATTCCATCTAGGGCAGTCAATGAAGAGATATGTGATTCCGCATTCAGTGCATCTCTGATTTGTCTTGTCTCAATTTTTTCGCTCCTTTTCAGGGTAGCACGAAGAGATATGTCCTGACTGATGACCACAAGTCCAACATAGCTCTTGGGTTTGTCCTCCTAAGCCTCTATCTCTTCCTCTACCTAATGCCATCACTGGTACTAGTCGGTAGTCCATAAGTACTGGATTGCCCTCTTTGTCATACAAGACGTAAGGGAGCATGTAAGGCTCTTTGTCCTTTGGCTCCTCCAAATAGTGGACTAGAGAGTCACTTGGTGGATGGGTCACATTGGGTCCAGGTGGTCTACGTATGCATGTAGGGTTTATCTCCACCCTAGGAATGGTTGGATTGGTGTCATTGGGTGCCAGGAGAGCCAGTGGGCTCCCCTTCCAAAGAAGTTTGGTGGCCTATTTTCTAGGTAAGTTTGATTGTATGGTTGCGAGTAATGGGAGTCTCCTCGACAGTCTACAATGCATTGCATCGTGGCCACGAACCTACCACAATTGGCACAAGGTCAAGACCAAGGGTCCTAACACTCAGTTGGTACGTGGTTTCCACCACAATATGCGCATTGGATGTGAGGCTATGTTGGTCGTCTCATCATCTCTTGTAATCTAGCTAGCTCCATCTTTATCTCTACTAGCTCCTGGCTTGAGTCAATGCCCTTGCCTTTATCTTGAGTACTTGGGCTTGATCTTTTGCTTGTCATAGAAACTCTCTCAAATTTCCTAAAGATAGTCTCCTCTTGATTCAAGCTCCTAGAGCTTCTCTTTTTGAGCTAGTCATCCACTCTAATGGCCTCTTCAAAGACCCTAGCCAATCCATCTAGCTATAAGCTTGAGTTGCCTACCAAGGCCTTGTAGAGCTCTTTGCTTCGTATTCCATTAATGAATACTGTGGACACCGCTCTCTCACTTGGTTGGTCACTCACCCATTGGGATTCTCTTAAAGAGACTCCTCACATGGGTCACGTAATCCCAGATATCTTCCTTGTCTCTATGCTTGCATTCATCAGCCACACTGGTAGGTTATCGGAGTACCCTGGTTCGAAGAATCTCTTAATGAAGAGATTTTTAAGGCTAATGAAGTTGGCTCGCTCACAGTAGCATCTAGACTTGTATACCAAGTCCTTTCCTTATCGCCTAAGCATAGATTGAATGCTTGTGAGTGTTGAGTAGGGTTGGTGAGGCCGTTGGCCTCACAAACTTGCTCAAACTGCTCCACGAAGCTGTATGGGTCATCATTCAGTTGCAACACTTATCTGGTTGCTTTGCAACAACGGGGATTTTTGTTTGGCTCTTGGAGCCTTGGTTAACTCCTAGTCCTATGAGTAGCAACATTGTTAGTTCCACAACACTCTTCTCTGCTACCATGTTATCTAGCAATCACTTTGTCAGAAGCTCGCTCAGTGTGAGGTCTCCTTCTAGCTCTCTCTCTCTCTCTCTCTCTATGCGGCTGGTCCTATCCAATGCCTGCTTTCTAGGGCTAGCACTCGCTGGATCTCTTGCATTTCCATGTTTTGGCATAAGCTCCTAGTTTGTTGATCCTGGTTATAAGCCACTATGCCCTATGAATCCTTGCGTGCTAACTTTCTTTCCTCTTCAAGATCTGCTATGACAGCGTCCACAGGTCTATTATGGTGGTCTAGTTTGAGTGTCATATTTTTTTACCATTTGTTGGATCTTCTCTGGAAAACCTCCCATATCAAGCTTCTCCTTGCGTCCACCATCTGAGCTGGTCTATGCCATATCTGTGGTCTTGCACTCCACTAGGTTGTTGATGAGATCAATTAGGTCAGGTAGATCCACTTCTCTGATGGAGATTGTCCCTGCTACACATGGCTTATCTGATGTGTTTTCAGTTTGATCCTATGCTTGGGGTTTCAATCACCCAACTATGTCTCCGGGTCTTCTACTACTAGTAAATTCCTTTAGGTTATTACGTTTGAGTGAGTTCCTTGTTAATTACAAGTAATTTTCAATCTACAATCACTCAGTGTGTGTGGGTGTATACTCTTTTCTCTATGCACTATGTGCAATCAGGCTTTCAACATTTCTCAAGTGCACTTCAAGTACTAGAAAACAGTACGACTGCAAAGATAAGATGACCATTTAGCTTTCGTACTCCTGCTTGTATTCATGGCCTAATGGGGCTCTAAACTCAGTTCCTAGTCTTTCTTGTTGCTACTAGGGTCTTTGCAATGTCGTTCAGTTTTTTCTAGGTCAATTTAGGGTCCGTTGGTCAGCCTATAGCTCTAAGCGTCTCAAATTTGCCACTCAGTGCATCAACATTGTTCCCAACTGTTCAACTACAATTTCTAGGTCTGGAACTGCCTGTAAGGTGTTTAATGAGTTTTCCTAGTGTGGGTTGCACTATATGTCGTCCGAGATGTGTCAACAGATTCCCAAATTTGTCTATCAATATGTGTTCAATTGTGTAGGGTCCAATTTTGAAAATCGGACGTCAGATTTACCAGTGGTCCGATTTGGTCTGTTCCCCGATTCAAGCATGTCCAATTATCAAAATCAAATAGGGTGTGTCCGATTGTCAAAATCAAATAGAATGTGTTCTATTGTCAAAATCGAACAAATTGTGTCCGATTGGATGGGGTGACTAGTCCAATTTGGATGTGTCCGATTTTGGGGATTGGATGAGTTGAGCGTCTAATCAGCTAGGCAATGAGTCCAATTCTCACATGTCCAATTCTTGGAATTGGACAGGACAGGGTGATCCGAGTGATGATGTGGCAGGGTCCAATTTTAGTAGTCCAATTTTCAAAATCGGACAAGGCCTTTTAGTTGAGCGTCCGATTCCACGGAATCGAACATCTGATTTTGGGAATCGAAAATAGGTAAGCCTGGTTCCATCGACCGAAACACGCATTCTACTATGATTTGAACTACATCTACAAGCTCAAGCTACAAGCGTTGGCAAGACTATCCAAGAATCAAACAGGGTGTAAGGCAAGGGCCTCATATACCTAAATCTTGCAAAGAACTCTAGCACGCTCCAATCAATCCGCTATAAGCTCGTGGCATGCAAGCTCTCTCTCTCACACAAATCTAAGATTGCAAATGAGGCTTTCCCTTGCCTCCTGGGGTCTTAAACCCTTGTTGGGCACAACCTTAATCTTTCTGATCACTCCCCTTGCAATTCCAACACATCTAACCACTCATTTTTCCCAATTTTTCCATGTTTATGCCCTATTTGGGCCTATTTTATAGTAGCAAACCCTAAGCTTTCCACTCTGATTTCTTGATCCTAACCTACTCTCGATGCAACAAAAATAAAAAATAAAGTACTAAAATTATTTCTCCTACTTAACTAATCATCAAAAACCAAAAGTACTTACGTGTAGCACGGATTAAAAACCCAAAACCTCCTATCTAACTCAAGCTCTAGTTCGCGGATGGAACCCTTACTTCGATGCTCAATTTGAGGTGCGCAAGTGCTCAAGCTTGAATCCATTGGTCTCAACAATGGAACCAAAATGTAATGGGAGCTCACACTCAACCGTCAAGACCCACGGACTGCTTATTCTTTCAAGCGTTTCAAGCGAGCACATATGGCTATCTCTCACCTAGCCGACGCGCCTTCGATCCTACCGAGGTGTAGTGAGCTTACCTTGATGCCCAAATGAGTTGCCTCCTCCCTTAAGCACTCTGGTAGCTCCACAATTTGTGATGCAAGCTCAAGCAAACTCAAGCCTCTTCCTCCAAGCTCCATCCTCCATAGCCACATGTGAGACGAGAGAAGAGAAAAGAAGAGAAGAAAAATATAGGAGATGATGGAGAGCTTCACCTCCAAGACACCTTACCCTCACACGCTCACTCCCTCACTCACTCACACTCCCTCCCTCAAGCACTCACAAGCAAGCAAAGAGAAGAGAAGGAGAGAAGAACAAGAGTCCACTTTTGCCACACACTAAACAATGAGCTCTTCGTTCACTTTTCAACTTTATATACAAAACCCTAAATCCATTTTGGGCAGTCATCCCCTTATCCCCTTTTTTACATGGCCGGCCATGGCCTAGGCCCTCTTTCCCATTGTCCTCATATCATCCTAGCTTCCTTTCTACCACCCATCTACCTTTACAATTTGCATAAGAGGGAGTCTGGCACACTTGTACAATAGTTTTAGGGACGCCTTGCGTTGAAAAATGTGTTCTCCATCCTGCCTCTTCCGTTGTGTCTGATTTCCTTCCGAGCCACCTCTTTTAGGTCCCGACTTGCACTTTTCCACTTTTTTCCGCTTTCTTCTTATGTGGAGGTTAATGCTAATAGAATCTAGTAGGTCATTCTAGCATTTTGATGATAAAGAACTAATGGTTATGTCAAGAAATAGTTACATTGAGAAAACAATTAGAGGAGAGCCAAGGAAAAATAAGGACTATCAGAATCCACGTGTAGGTAGACAAAAGGAAATGGAACTTGGGTTACATAAAAGTAGAGGATTCTAAAGAATATCAAGACACTCAAGCCTAGAAGTGGAGGTCACAAGAGAAGAATAACAGCAATATTGTAACAGTTGGTTACTCATGCTAAACTAGTTGTATTCTTCTATTATGTTTTGGGAACATCAAATCCAATGCAAGTGCTCATTCTATGGATATATTACAAATCCATGTTCATATGTGTGTCATCATTTTTGTTATGATTGATAGAACTATTCTCCATTTGGACAAAGCAACAAGGAATATGGAGAGAGTAATGCAAGCCTCACTGTAGGTGTATTGTCAGTATTACCAGTGCTGATTGATCCATTAGTAGCCACTGCAACAGCATTACCATAGCATGATGCCAACTCATAAAAAACAACATCTCTGCTAATCAATGTATCATGTGTAGACTGTACATAACACTTGTAAGCTTTCCGGTCTTGTGCATAACCAAGGAACACACTCTTAACAGCTTTAGGATCCATTTTTTTCCTCTTTTCATCAAGAACATGCACATATGCAATGCTTCCAAATACCTTCAAGTGTGAAATGTCTGGCTTATGACCATACAACCTCTCATATGGAGTTACATCATGAATCCCTACTGTAGGGGTTCTATTCAGCACATAGACAGCAGTCACTACTGCTTCAACCCAATAACCATTTGGCAAACTCTTCTCATTCAGCATAGCTCTTGCCGATTCCATCAGTACCCTATTTTTCCTTTCTACTACACCATTTTGCTACGTTGTATAACTGCAAGTTAACTGTCTTTTGATCCCATGTTTAGCAAGGTACCTGTCAAAGTAATTAGAGACATATTCTCCACCTCCATCTAATCTAAGATATGAAATTTTACAACTCAACTCATTTTCAACATGCTTCTTGAAGTCCTTGAATGCATCAAACACATAATCCTCATGTTTCAGTATGTAAAGCCAAGTATACCTGCTAAAATCATCAATGAAGGATACATAGTAATGAGCACCACCAAACGAAGCATTATGAGACTAACCCCATACATCTCAATGTACCAACTGCAAGGGTTGTAAGCTATTCCGTACGTCTCATAAATGGAAACCGTGCTTACTTTCCAAACTGACATGCATCACATACATGTCCAAAGTCATGATACTTGAACTTAGGTAGTCCAAGTGCAATCTCCTTCTGCTGCATAGATTTTAGCTTTTATGCATTCACATGGCCAATTCACTTATGCCATATCTCAACATCCTGTATAGCACCATCATCATGTGCAAACATGGCTGCTTTCAATTTTGGAATTGAAGCATCAAGTCTAAACATTCTGACATTTCAATTTGCAGCCATTACCATATTCTTCAACAAAGTATCCATCTCTATTAAACCTCACCTGCAGATTCTGTTCTGCCATTTGTTCAACTGACAAAAGATTCTTGGTTATTGTAGGTACATGTAGTACATCATGCAAGCTCTTTTTCTTGCCATCATGCATCAACAAAGGTACAACTCCTTTATGTTGAATAGTATGTTGGGTGTCATCCCCAATACAAACATGTCCATGCAAACCTGCAACCATCTCATCAAACCATTCTCCATGGGATGTCATATGATTTGAAGCCCCTAAATCAATGTACCATCTCTCATCTCTGTTCTGTCTAGATGCATTCTTAGACACATGCTGCATGGCAAACAATCTGCCAACCCACTCATCATGAGCACCACTAGAAGATGCATAGTGCCCATGATGTTTGCCCTTTGCCTTCATATCTCCTTGCTTCTTGTAACAATCCTTTGCAATGTGTCCATATTTGCCGCAGTAATGACAGTCCTTATCCTTGTTTGACTGATCATTTGACTACCATGAACCAAATCCACCACCTCTACCATGGGGTGATCTCCCCCTGCCTCTAAAGCTACCAGATCTACGCTGGCCTTGTGTATTTGTGCCATGCCAAGCATTATGCTGATGTTTTCCATAAGTGTTTTGAGTGTCTCCTCGACCTCAAAAAGAGCCACGGCCTCTGTTGCCTCTACCACACCAGTGGCTAGAGTGAAGAAAACTGTCTCTTCTTTGAGACGTACTAGAACCAATATTCAGCCCAAGCTTAACTTCCTCATGCAACAGCAAAGAAATCAGCTCATCCTAATCATATCATCCTCAGACACTGAAGATCTAATGGTGGCAAGCTTATATGCTATGTTCTTGATCTTTGTAGTGTAGGCCTAAATGCTTCTGCCATTCCTAGACATGTTATTGAACTATTGCTTTAGTTGAATCTTTCTTGCATGTGTTACATTTCCATAATTCTTCATGACTATGTCCCATGCATCCTTTGGGGAATTGCATCCAATAATTTGTATAACCATAGCATCTGATAGACATAAGGAAAACCAATGTAACACCTTGCATGCTCTCTCAGTCCATAGCTTATGAGCCCTTTTTTGATCATTTGTCAGATTCCTTTCATGTATTTTAGGTTCAACCTCATCACCTCTACATAAGTCCCAATAACCTCTGCCAACCAAAAAAATCTTCATACAGAACTTCCATAAAGAAAAAAATTTGTTGTCCAGCTTTTCTCCCACAATTTGAGTGATATTTTCAGTGCCTTGAGCATTTTCCATAGTTCCAGCTTAGGTATTCAATGATGTATACAACCTATAAGTATTTGACTCCTTTTCCTACAGTTCAGGACCAGTTTCTTGCTATTCAGGACAGTTTCTTGCAATTCAGGATAGTTTTCCTGACAGTCTGCTTGCTATAAACTGTATTCCAACAATGAAAAAACACGGTCAACTGAGCATAAACCAAGCTCAAATCAGTTCAAAACATTCTATGGTAGTGGCAAAACATCCTAGCAACAAACTATGTCCATGCAAGTATCAATGTTTGTACTGTATGCAAGTAGCAATACCAAATACAGCCAACCCACTGCTATAACCAGTAGTATTTTCTCTATTAAAATAAGAGTATTCAGACCTCAAAACGGCCCCAAAACATCTCATTCAGTTGCCACTCTATGCAAAAGTTGATACATGTCCAACCGGTCAGAATAATTGCATGTATGTCCAGTGAAGATGATAGGTATCCTTCCTGCAAACAATAATCACTCAATACCCTAGTATAACCAACAACAAATCAGTCCAAACTTTGGACTTTCAGCACTCACAATATCCCAAAAATCATCTACCACTCAAGTGGTATGATCCAAGTATTTGTCACTAGCAAATAAGCATCACAGATACTTCAACCCTATAGGTATATTGTTTCCAAATTCAGGATAGCAACCAGTTCATTGTTTCTAGCCTACAAATAAGCTCCAAAACTGAGCATTTAACACTCCAATATCATTCTCAAATGCATGATAATAAGGGCATATACATTGTTAGGATGAAAGCCACCAATGCCCTGGAATCACCTTTTGTTTACTGTAGTAAACAGTCAGTATGCACGGGTTTGTGCTAAATATCTCAAAATCTGTGAGGAATTTGAAAAAAATAAATCTTCTGCAAAGTTGTAGATCACGTCGAAACAGTCAAGATAGAGAGGGTCATTTCTCCAAAAACCATTTTTGTAGCAAGATATAGCTTCTGCAAAAAAAACGGGCTACATGCACAGTCTCCTTTGATGACGTTTTCTTCAGATTTGATGTCTTGATGTCAAATGGCCATTGTCAAGCCTTCAGGCTTTAGGCATTCAAGCTCTGATACCATGTTGGACGAGAGGTAGAGAGACTTAGTGGAGAAAAAGATGAGCCTCATCTCATTGTTGTTCTTCTTCCATTATTCTTCCATCATACAAACTGAAAGAGACTTATACACATAGGTATGACTAACCAAGACTAATTGTGGTTAAGTCACAGACTACACCAACTTATTGAATGTCACACACGTGTACAATTGTATCCAACTAATGTCAGTCACACGCATAAAGATAGGCTGACTTAAGAGTAACGGGAGCTTGATATTCTAATAGCTTGTACCTCATCTTGTTTCCTATTCACTCATAAAAGAGATAATCAGTAAAAAAGGGTCACTGCCAAGCAATTCAAGGTCTCTATACAAGAGGAAGAGGCCTTTCTTGCTTGATGGTGACCTGTGTAGGCTTCACGGCATGATAAGCAAAAAGGGTCACTACAAAGAGATATGAGCTCTCTTCATAAGAGGGAGACTCTCCCTTGCTTGGTGGGGACTTGTATGGACTACCAAGTGATATGGTCTTTCTCTGTAAGAGGGAGGGGCCTCCCTCTCTTTGTGGTGATCCATATCATATTCACTACACACATAAGGGTTGCTACCAAGCAATAGGGCTCTCTCCACATGACAGAGAGGCCTCTCTCACTTGGTGGTGGTTGCATGTGAGCTTCACCACATATGAGGTTGCCAACAAGTGATATGGGATCTCTCTGCAAGAGGGAGGGGCCTCCCTTGCTTGATGGTGACCCATACAAGCTCCACATCATATGAGGAATCGCTACCAAGTGATGCAGACTCTTTTCACAAGAGATAGAGACCTCCCTCACTCGGTTGTGACCCATATGTGCTTCATAGTACACAAGTGTCACCATCAACAAATATGGTCTTTCTCTACAAGAAGGGGGGCCTCCATCACTTGGTGGTGACCTATGCAGGATTTGTAGTACATGAAGGTCACTACCAAGTGATATGGGCTCTCTCCATAAAAGGGAGAGGCCTCCCTCACTTGGTGATGATCCATGTGAGCTGTGATGGGCTCTTTTCACAAGAGGGAGGGGATCCCTCACTTGATGGTGACCCATATGGGCTTCACAACACATGAGGATCACTATTAGAGGCAATATGGGATCTCTTCACAAGAGGAAGGGGACTCACTTGCTTGATGGTGAACCATATGGGGTTCATAACATATGAGATCACCATCAAGCAATGCAAGCTCTCTCTACAAGAGCCTCCCTCATTTCACCAAATACAAGGGTCGCTATCAAGCAATATGGGCTCTATGTACAAGAGGGGGGACACTCCCTCGCTTGATGGTGACTTATGCATGCTTTGTAGTACACAAGGGTTGCCACCAAGTGATAGGATGGCCCTCCACAACTAGAAGGGGCTTCCTTGACTTTGTAGTGGCCAGCTGAAGGTTCAACCAATACCAAGGTCATTAGAGAGTGATGTGATGACTCTCTACTTAGTGGAGGCACCTATCACTTGGTGGCAACTCATTGTGAATTTACACCACATGAGGGTCATGAACAAGCCTATCCAATGGAAAAAAGGGGAAAGGATTAACCCTATCTAGTTTTGGGGAGAAAATAGCCAATGTTATGACTAAAACGTCCAAAAGATAGTCAATTTTCATCAAAATGGGTCTCAATTACAATTGGTTTTTTTTATCTTTCCTAGAAAAAATATATAAAAGGATGGTTTTCTATGAGCACTGGCCTATCCTAAACTGCCTTTGAGGGCATCCCCTTTAGAAAAATACACATTCCTTTGATGAGCATCTAGATATATGAAGTTGTTATTCAGTCTGGTTAGACATAGCACAAAGGTTAAAATCATCCATAGCTACTGCATTATTTGATGGTACCTCATGCAAAAAGCTAGCATCCATCATTGAGTGGTCCCTCCATGGTGGTAGTGGTACATTGCTAATCTCTAGGTTTTGGAATCTAGAATTAATGAAAGGGATACTTTTCTAGGCTTTTCTCTTTTTCTGTTTGGATGGGATTATCAGCCTACAATACTTTCTATTACATTTTGTTCCCTACCAGATGGTTGATCCACATGCTCTCCTACTCCCATCACATCACCATATTGGCAATGGTAGTGGCAATCACTCTTGGTTTGCAGCCTCAAAGCTCTTGGCCCTACCTTATGAGGACTAAGTCCTAATTTTAACTATTATTTTTTCTTTTTTTGGGCATCTTTGGTATTTATAAACTTAGCTATCAATTATATGTCTTTTTGGAGATAATACATGTCATTTTTGTACCGACATCACATACACTCATATTAGATTTGTAGACAACATGAGACTTAGTTCCTTTGGCACCCTATGCTCCTTGACAATCTCTCATGCTCATCATTTACCAATAGGAAATTATCTTTCTCTCATCTCGACAAAGATTGTTGCCTGGATCCAAGGTTCTAGATGGAAGTACATTGCATGATAGCCTTCTCAAGTCTCCCCTATATATTGATACCTTGGCAAATCCATTCTTGCTCCTAACCCCCCTTACATTTGGGACTTTCAACAATGGATACCATGCCCCTTTCCTGCATGAAAGCCCTCCAAGTCTACCAGCTATTCAAAAATCCAACCCTTGATCTATCAACCAACAACAAAAAAGGGAGAGACTCAAAACATTGTGTAGGCTTTGGCAATATAAACTTGCCAAAATGTCATGTGAATGATAAATTCATATGGGATGATGACATGCCTATTTCTCTTGCCTCAACTTCAGGCTAGCCCCAAATCCAACATGCTTAGGATGCTAGTACTAGTGCAATTGATGTGTGCCCCCTTAGCTCGAGCATCTTGGATTACCCCATACGCATTCTGGATTTTTCCATATGCATCCCAAATTCCCCCATAGGCACGTTGGATTTCCCCATATGAATCCTAGATTTCCCATATGTACTCTCTAACTAATGTTATAATATGAAATGTAATGGACTTTATTACTAATATCAATATCTTTAATAATTTTTAGTACGAATTATTATTTACATTGTTAAAAATACTTCCATTGCGACATCCCATGGGAGAAACACTTCTAAAAATTATTTAAGCATTTGGAAATAACTCTAATTAATGCAAAAGCACTCAATACTCAATCCCCTTACCCTGAACCCATTAATGCAAAAGCACTCAGCACTCAATCCCCACACCCTAAACCAATTAATGCATGAGCTCTTCCATCAAACTAGACTCCACATGCATTTGGTTATTTTCTTACTCTCCTATTCGCCCAGCCGTCTATTCTAACTCCTATCGAACCAGTTGAGCCTTCGTGCTCTCCATTGAACCTATTGAAGCTTTTGATGCTACAAGTTTGCTAGCCATCTATTGAACCTTTTGTACCCTCCATTGGGCCTACCAACACTATAATGTTGCCACAAAAGAAGAAAATCTACGACGACAATGCCAATCCCATTGTGACCTATTGATGAGTAAATCATTGTCTTGTTTTGTCATGACCTATTTACTGCGTGTATCTATCACTCAGTGGTGACCCTTGTTTATTGTTCTAGTCTTTGATTGCTATTACAAAGTAGCTTGTGGAAACCCTTTGTCTAGGGGCAACCTCTATCACTTGGTGACTCTCATCTAGTGTCCTAATCATCAAGGGTCACTGCCAAGTAGCTCGTGTGGCTACCCTTTGCCTAGGGGCAGCCTCTATCACTAGGCGGTGAACCTCATCTAGTGTCCTTATCATCGAGGGTCACCACCAAGTAGCTCATGGTAATCCTTTGTCCAAGGGTAGCATCTATTGCTTGGTGGTAGTCCTCGTGTAATGTTCTAGTCTTCAATGGTCACCATCAAGTGCCTCGTTCCTACCCTTTGCTTAAGGGTAGTCTCTATTGCTTCAATAGTGGCCCTTATTCAATGTCCTTGTCATCAAGGTCACCAAGAAGTAGCTTTTGTGGCTACCCTTATCCTTGGGGTAGCCTCTATTGCTCCAATGGTGACCCTTGTATAGTATCCTTGTCTTCTATAGTGACCACCAAGTGGCTCATGGCTACTCTTTGCCTAGGGACAATCTCTATCACTCAATGGTGACCCTCATCTACTGTCCTCATCATTGAGGGTCACCATCAAGTGGTCCATAAATGTAATGTAGTATTCTCTATGTCTTTGTGGTGACTCTTCAGGGTCTATATTTCAAGTTTAATGGTATGCCTTGGTCCCTTCTGTGGAAGGTGCAGAAGATATCAAGCTCGCCATGCAGTTCTTAGCAAGCTACATAAGATAGAGAGGCAAATGCAGCCTACAATACCATGCCTATCCTTTCACAGATTGGTCCAAGAAATTTGTGATCATTGGGCCATATACATGTGATGGATTGTCTCAACAATTCTCACACTTAAAAAGATTACTAAAGACCTTTTGATCGGTTTTTTGAATATGCATATTTTCTCGCATCCCATTCCCACAAGGTGACAATCATGCCTAGAGATTTCGATAGCTTGTACCACTTGCAACTGTGGTATAACAAGATTCTGAGTCCTGTTTTGTGGAGATCATAGATCATCACATGCAAGAAATTATTACTATCCCACCTCTTCATTGATGATGAGCTAAGTTTAGATACCCCATAGACATGAGAGGGACACACGCTTACAAAGAGCACTAACAACATAAGAGTCTAAGCATAGGATAGACTACATTAAGGCTTGCAAAGAGCGCAAGAAACACCCAAGTCTAACCCCTGAATAGAGCCCTAGCCTATCAATCCCCATGAACCTACCCAACCCGTTAAGCCCCATGAGCTCAAGCCCCAATCCTAGACCGAGGAACACCATCCTCGGCCCCATGCCCAACCTAAGCCCCATGAGCCCTAGCCCCAATCCCAAGTGCCCCAACCCCACAAGCTCGAGCCTTGAACCCAAATGCCTCCACCCCACAAGCCCTAGCCCCAACCCCAACCCCACAAGCCCCAGTCCCAACCCTAGCCCTAGCCCTAGCCCCAGCCCAAGTGCCCCCACTCCACAAGCCCTAGTCCCAATCCCAAGTGCCCCTACTACAAAATCTTGAGTCCTAGTCCTGGCCCCAAGTGCCCCCAACCAAGGCCCACCAACCACAAGCCCTCATCTCTTCCACATGGTCCCTATTCTCTATCTCTGCTACAACTAGTCCCAAAAGAGCTCGCCAACCACCACCACTTTCGATGAAGGAGGGGTGTGTGAAACCATTATATCCTTGAGAGGACATCATCTGCTATGGGTTGAGCTCGGCCATGTCAACATTCAAGTGCTCTCTCATCCTCATGAAGAGCCATTGATTGACTGTGTCATTGCTGCCCTATAACAATAAGCTCATATTGTTTATTTTCTATGCATCTTTATCCTTGAACTCATTAGGTATGTTTCTTTAATCATCTTTTTAAATCCCCCTCTTGTTTTTGATAGCTATGTTGTAACTTTGTTACCATTATCCCCACACAATTGTGTGTATTTTCTTGATCTAGTAATATCAAGGGCCCTACAAGGCAATGAAGAATCATACCCCGCGCTTTTGAGGAGGTTTCCTTACATGAGGATTGATGATGTGCGGATCTTTTTTATTTCCTATCATGAGTAGTAAGTGCTTGATCGAGAGCATTGCTTGTTTGTGTTCACTAGCTTCTTCTATCCTAGTTTTGGTGCTAGTGCTTAGGAATATGTATCTTGTTTGATGATTGAACAATGAATGCTAAAGTCTTCTATTATACGATTTGGAGACAAATATATATTACTTTACAAATAATGCTAGCATAGGCTACCATGGAAGAGCCCAATAGTAAGTATCCACGTCTCTCCTTTGAGGTTAGTTTATGCTCTTTGAAGGTATTGTCAAGAATAAAATTGGGGCATGTGCCTCTAGGGCTGCACTCAAGCTTGCTATTTGCATGGAGGCCCTTCTTACTAATTAGTGGGACTTTGTGAGTACGATGAGCACACCAATTTTGCAAGTCCCACAACAGACTAATCAAGACATGAGTTATGGGTGGAGAACATGCCTCAACACATTTTTGATCCTCAACATTATATTTGATGTTCCAAATGTGAGTGGTTTCTACAATGAAAGCTTATTTTTGCCAATTGAAGCTCACATTTTGAAACTTTTTTTATGGCATAGGATATTAATATAGGAAGCTACTCTAATTTTGATGTTAAAAAGTTCAAGATCATTGCCCTCAATTCATTGTAGCTCATATTGCCCAATGCTACAAGCATAGGGTAGTTTGAGGAGATGAAGCAGACAAAGAGAGAGCACATGCATGGCACTAGAATGAAGAAGCTCAATTAGCAATTGCATGATGAGTATGAATGAGCTAGATGGCAATTTGAAGCTGACATGGTAGATATTAAAGAATGGGTACAATCAAGGGAGGCTTTAAAGAGTGGGTCGCAATCGTTGAACAAGTAGCCATGGGAGGTAAAGAGGGGGGGCTAAGTTTGGAAGCTCTATGGCACAATATGGAGGATACCATCACACATCAACCCTCTTAAGCCCAACCCCAACCCCAATCTCATTGATGCCAATCCCAATCTCAAAACCCCAACCCTACCTCCCACGACAATCTCATCACGTAAACCATAACTGCCCACACAATCAATCTTTCGATCCCTACCCTCAAGGGGACTTGTAATTTTGCAATGGCTCATCCATTCATTACATTATATAATTTTATACTATATTGAGAAAATAAATATGCAAGAAAAGGGTTCTCATTTATATTGTTAGACTTGTTAGTTACAATTTTGAGGTAGAATTGTCTTTCTTGTGTCCAAAAAAGGCACCTAAGATATTTGTGTTTCTATGTGGAAAAGGCTATGTAATGGTCTCTACTAATATAAGTGTGCAAGTCAAGCTAATAGCTTTCTAATACAGATACATGGCATTGTCTGTTATCTCTTTGCATGCAATACTATTTTTCTTTCTCATTGGGACCTGGCAGACATTGAGAATTAGAGATAATCTGATGTAAACAAATCCTTTGATTGTGTGAATGTAAAGGAAAATCAGCAATGCAAATAGAAATGCACCTTTTTATCATTGATATAAAAGTTAAACAAAGCAAGAAGTTGGATGTCTTTGTTGTGCAAGTCTCTCCTCAATTGTTACAATGTGCAGGTTGACCCTAGCTTCATAATGATCAATAGTTCACCATTCAGTCAAACATCAATGTCTAGTATTGAATCTCCAAAAAAATCCATCATCTCTTGTTCTAATGGCACCAACTTTTCTCAAACATGATTCCTTCTTCTATACAAGAATGTCATGATGAAAATTTGAGTGGCAATCATATATTGGTAGACAATACAATCTAGTTTCACCTTGCAAGAGATTCCATCTTGTATCTTTGTATCCCAACACGCATCTACAAACTCTAGAATGCTATCTATATCTAAGCACATAACTAGGAACATGTTTTTTGAGGTTTGATGAACTTTGATGCTAGAGAATAAGTCCACAAAAATGGCTATAGACATAAAGGTAGATATTTTAATTTTTCTACTTGCAATGTTGGGCTTTAGGCATTTTTGCACCTCGTGAAAACTTTTGCACTTGTAACTCTTGCTTATCCTTGAGTCTACTAGTGGCCACTCTCTGTTCTTAAAATTTGGAAGGGGAAGGCTTGACCCCCGTTGATCATTCAAGGGAGGTGGTACGTCAAAATGATCGTAAAAGAGTATGCCCCTCTCAAGCATTGCCGCTTTGGTCCTCCCTTTGTAAAGCTCCTCACCAAAAACTAAGGTGTGGATGATATCTAGAATATCTACTACACACGCCATTGGTTGCCACTCCTTGAGGCTTGATGGATACAAGTCTATTAACATCAAATGGTCTTATCAATTACAAGATGAATAAGAAACATGAACCTTCATTCATACCAAAAAGTAAAATCAACCAGATTGCACTAACAATTGGGTCTATGACTCATGAGAGGGAGATTGAAGGCATTGGGCTCAAGGTATCAAAACATATTACACATGCACTTCTTTGATTTTTCTCTTGGAGCTATTGAGCCCAAGATCCGTTGCCCTACCCTTCCATCATGATAAGAAAAGGTTGGTTTTCAAGGATCTCTTTCGCTTTTTTTGTTGCAGGATTATCCAACTTCCCTTTGTTATGGTTAAGGGACCTGCTTATCTTACTCATGAGCATATTATAAGTGACTATGGACTCAATGGAAGCACTGGGCCTTTAGCATTGAGCAGATGCCTCCATGGAGTAAAAGATGGAGAGCAGAAATGTGCAATAGAGTGGAGAGAAAACAAAGATAGAAGATTACCTTGTTGGGCTTTTTGAGGATGCCTACTTGTACCAAGCAAGTGACAATCATATAGATAGACATACAATTAGCCAAAAGGCTAAGAGGGAAGTGCAACTAGAGATACCAAGTGCTTAGTATTTTTGTGTATGTCCACTACAGTGGATATCTCTGTGCATTTTTTGATACAACTTTTTCCAATTTACTATCAAATGCTTCATTTAGTATTGATTCATAATAATGTAATTCAAAGTTTTAATTTGATATGCTAAATTATAATGTTAACATGATATGACACAATTAAGTACGGTGGACACTCGATTGCTTAACAATTTCTTTTTGTTTTTTCTTGCATATTTCATTGTGCTAACCACTATTTTGAACTTTTTTCATATTTCACTTTCTCTTATCCTTCATTGGCAATCGAGTGTAGGTGCATATCAAAGTTATGTATTGCATTCATAAGGCCCAACATTGGGACCATGGACACACCCTTATTATTTCAAGGGTTTTGATGCACAAAGGACACACCTACCTCTCACCTAACCTTCTCACATGCACACACAAGATTATCAAAGGGACTTACCAATAGCTACCACATCGTTGTGGCTTGCTTGGAGAGTCATACTCCACAATTTATGTGCATGCTCACTTGCTCATCTCCTTGCTTCCATTATTGCTATGCTTGAACAAACCATTGAGAATATCTCAAGGAGATGAAGAGAGGTGGAGAAAGTTTTACTTGTCGCATCCATCACTCCCTCACTCTCCCCTCTTCCCACATTATCACTATCACTTGCAATACACCAAGAGAAAGGAATGACAAGAGAAGGATGCAAGAGCTTCTCACACAATATTCCTCACCATGTCCCTCACCTTCACTCTCTCAATGGCAAGGGCTTTCTATCCTTTTTTGGGCATCCAACCCACACTTGTGGCCTCTTTGCCACCTAGTCACTACATACATTGAGAGACTCACTAAAGTTGAAAAAATAATAATAGTTACAACTTGCACATGAGTGAGCCTTGGCCTCAATTTCATATAGACAACATCCTTTAAAAGATAATTACTAGATGTCACATAATTGCAAAATTGATTGCACATCGTATGAGGGCATTTCCACTTCTTTATATGCTTGCTCAATTACAAGAGGAGGGTCAACATTGTGGCTAGCAACAAAGTCCAAGTGCACACTAATTTTTTGTGGGACAAATAGACTATTAAAAGTATGCTAGGAGCTTTATAATTTTATCCTACATGTTCATGCATCATAGCGGGGCAATGCCTTCCTAAGGCTTCCTAGTCAAATTTTAATCATTTTTTCTCCTCCCTGAGGCTTTTCACAACCCTTGGTATGTTTAGAATTATGTAAGAAATTTTAATGTCAAATTTCAGTTGCTAAAGTCCTTGTTATCATGCTTAGCATGAAACTTACAATTGCAAAAAAAAAAAAATACTACCCTCACTTCAAGCACATAAATATATAAATTGTTTACAAAGTAGACAGACATTACACAAAAGATATATTCATGGAAGGATTACAATAGATTGTGGTACATTAGAACATGCAAAAAATTGCACAAATTTCATTTCATTTTCAATCCCTTGATCCTCTCAATAGCTTGCTTACAATTCCACTTCCTTTTCACTTCCTTTTCACTCGCCCCAATATCCCTTCCAATACCAAGAGCCTACAATATCCTCCTACACAAGCATGTACCAAAGCGTGCTTCACTGACTCCTTCATAAGAATGAACTTGTGTGCATTCCCAATTATCATACAAGCACAAAGCACCTTTGACAAGGCCTTTGGAATGGTGATTTGGGTGAATGCATTTGAGATATAAAATCCATGCACAATGGTAATGTTGCTAGTCAAAATCTGACCAACCTAATGTCTAATCAAGGCATCTTAGCCCTTCTAGTGTCTTATAAAATCTTTGATGTCCAAAACAACTTATATTGACAAGAAATTAGCACAAAATAGTGTAGAAATTCAAACAAAAGCTCAAGACTAAGAACTATTATGCTTTCTTATGTCTTGCTTGTCATCAATGGTAACCTTAAAGGCATATGTCAAGTCCTAACTAGACTTTGATTCATCAATGGTGGGCGGTGCATATCCTTCACAAGTACTGGATGGGCCACTAATGTGACTTGCACAATCTCAAACTCTCGAGTGCCAATTGCATCATGCTTTTGCTAAGTCTATGGCATCCTCAAGAGACACTATTGTAGCCTGAATTCCTTTCAAGTTGTGAAGATTACAATATTCAAGGGGCAAATCCTTTGTGACAAGGGGGACATTCATTGGTGATTGCTAACATTGATAATGCTTCACCTTCCCTTAGTCCATAAATTTTATCCATGCCATAAAGACATTCATTGCCATCAAAAACACAAACTCGTGCTATTGACATGAAAATTTGCATACACCTCTCTTAGCATCACCTCTCCTCTAGCGGAGATAGTACTAGTCAAGATACTCTCCATGGTTGTTATGGCTTCCTCCACCAAAAGATCTAAAGATTTATATTCAAGCACCACCTTGACTTCTTCTCTTGCCTCATTAATGGATGTGGACTTTAGATTAGAAGCATCTTTAATTAATCCCCCCACCTAGGCTTTAGCACTTGTCTTTATAAGTAAGAAATCCTAGCCTTCATTCATCAACAAAAAAAAGTGGCAATCCACAACAAGTAGATCCTACCAAGTTTCTAATACCCATATATTTTGGCCTCTCAAGGGGTGATCCTCTTGTAGAAGATAAGTGTGAGATTCTTGCAAAATCATACAAGCCATTTGCAAAATGCTCACTCCTTGTTGATGTAGGTGAGGAGATTGCATGGCACCCAATCTCTATACTACATAGTATACTCTAAGCTAGGGGCATGCCACAACACCATATCATAATAGTTAGTATTAGGATAAAAGACTAGTGTAGGTCTTATTTCCTTACAATAGAAGGTCATTAGGTTAGCTACTAGATAAGCAGCAATAGTCATAATAGAGTCGCATGTTAATGTTAAAATGTTGGTGTTAGAGACTGTACTACAAGCACATATTGTATATTACAAGCAAAGAAGGAGAATGTATCCTAGCTTAAAAAGCTATAAATGAATATACTTGCAACCATCAAATCAATCAAATTGCTTCATACCATCATGGTTTCCTATTTGTTATTATTCTTTTCCCCATAGCTCACTTTTATCCTCTTGCCTCAAACAATGTTTTGTAACTTGGTATTAGAGCCTTATTCTTGAGGCTTGTGAGGTAGAGAGGCATTCATAGCTATGCATGAGGTGGAGAAGCTCAAGACAAGGAAGAAGTGTTGCCAAAGCAACTCAATGATTGATGTTGAAGACTCTCAAGTATATCAAGTGCATGGAAGAGTTTGTTTCAAGCAAGGTATAAGAAAAGTCATTCTCATTTTTTGGATCCTACTTAGTGTCATTGTCAAGCCTAAACCCCTTGCTTAAGGGGATTGCTTTCACTAAGCACAAGAGTTGCATGTTCAAAGTAAGTTGAGGGCAACATGAGGAGACGATGGGGTCTACTTCCTTTATCAGACATAGATAAAGAAAGAGAGATTGACTTGTGGTGCCAAAGAGGGAGCTCAAAGCTCCACCAAACTCATCAACCTATTGTGTGCGGACATCTAAGAGTGACTCGATGCTATTCAATGCACATTTCAAGCCCACATAGAATCAATACAATTGCTAAAATTTGTTGCCTACAAAGGCATTCTTTTTATAAAAGTTTCTTATAACCTTTGTTATAAGGTTCATAAGGCCCCTCTCAAATATCCCCTTTCAAATGCTCTCTCCTCAAAATTAGTTTCTCACAAATCTTGTTCACATTGAGTTCTTTAAATTGGATTAACTAAGCCCTTGTTCACACTAGCTGTTTCCCCAAGCTAGACTAAAGTAGATATTTTGTAAATTGCATTCACATAGCAAATGTGGTAAACCATTTTGTGTATAAAAGGCATGGTCACACTATCTACATTAAATTGGTTATTTATAAAGGGCTTTTCACAAACTTCTAAATATCGAAGAATAAAACATAAAAGGCTATTTTATGTGGGCTTTTTTAATTCGACCAAATCCATTGTATTTTTTCAAAAAAATAGACACTTCCATCATGTGAGGCACTAATAAGACATCTAAATTTCAAGTAGTTGAAAATTTTAATAGGAATGGTTTTCACACTTGGAAAATGAAAACCATGTATCACCTAATATTTGAGTAACCTAAGGTGCCTAATGATCCAACATGGAAAAGAGAAACTAATAAAGCACTCAGGATAATAGAATGGGGCTTGTTAGATGATGTTCTTCATCACATATTGGGGATTACAAAAGCAAAAGAAGCCTAGGATGAACTAGATAAAACTTTCGACTTCCAAGAAAAGGACTCAAATATAAATCTTCTAATGGCATTTTTCAGGTTGGATTTAAACAAGTATCCTTGATTTCATTGGTAAATAAATTTAAAGGCTTGAAGGTGCAATTGGCTTCTATTGATTAAAAAATCGAAGAAGATGAAGCAATTGCACTACTAGTTAATAGGGTGGACAAAAAGGATATGAACAAGTGGCAACAACCTTGAGAAATGTGGCATCAAATAGAAAACTCAACTCGATAGAAGCCATCGTTTATCAATAAGAAATCAAACTCAAAGAGAAGACTCAAGAAACTTCACTAAATCCCATAATATCTACATTCTATAGCAAAGGCAAAGACTTTTTGCAGGACATGTGGAAAAGATAGACACAAGTAGCAAGATTGCTAGAACACAGGGAAACCCAAGTACAAAAACTACAACAATTTTGGACACATTGAGGATACCATAATCAAAAATCCAACTAGGTACAATAGTCATGATCCTCTGAACAATGTAATGAAATTCTTTTCCTAAAAGTTGTATTGCTTGCAAGTGTTAAGGGAGGAAACCTACATCCTTAGGTGCAATTATCTAGAGGGTAAGCTGGCACCAGGGGGGGTGTTAAAATGTTGGTGCTAGAGTTTGTGCTACAACACATATTCTATCCCATAAGCAAAGAGAGAAGAATATATGCTAGCTCAAAAAGCTATAAAATAATGTACTTGCAACCATCAAATCAATCAAGTTCCTTCATGGCATCATGATTTTTTATTTGTTCTTCTTCTTTCCCTCGTAGGTCACTCTCATTGTCTTGCTCAAACCATGTTTTGTAACAGTTAATAGTAAATGTTAATAGTAGACTAGTACATTAATATTTTAAAAAATTAGTAGCATCTTAAAAGTTTGGTAAGTATGTTAATTAAAAATTTTAGGGTTTTGACTTTTAGTAATAGTAGCATCTTAACATGTTAGTGAGTAGTTTAGTAATAACAAGTTGTTTAGGGTCATGGTCCTTAGTAGTACTACTAGGTTAGTATGCTTAGACTAGGCCAAGTTAGTAGGCCAAGTTAGGCTAGGATATGAGTAATATAGGCATTGGATAGACACACACTTAGGTTAAGAAATTACTATTAGTATAGACTTAAATGTAGGCTAGTGTATGCTTATGTGTTGCTTAGGTTACAAGTAAGTTAGGCATCCTAAATTGTTTTCCATACCTATCCCTTATGCAAGTTATGAGATTGCACTCCAGAGGTCCCAAATACTCTCAAGAGAGATGCTCTATGAGATTCTTGACTATTTAAGGAAAATACCACAACTTGTCTTATATTATATAAGAGCTTGGTATGATAAATAGTTCATATTAAATTACACTTAGCCTATGCCTACACTTACCCCTAGCCTTGCCTAGCTAGACCTTGTCAAGTTATTTCAACGAAAGGTGAAAGAGAAAAAGTAGCAAAAATGTGCATGTGCGCGTGCATGCATGCGTGCGTTCGTGTGTGTGTGTGTGTGTGTGTGTGTGTGTGTGTGTGTGTGTGTGTGTGTGTGTGTGTGTGTGTGTGTGTGTGTGTGTGTGTGTGTGTGTGTGTGTGTGTGTGTGTGTGTGTGTGTGTGTGTGTGTGTGTGTGTGTGTGTGTGTGTGTGTGTGTGTGTGTGTGCGTGCGTGTGTGTGCGTGTGTGTGCGTGTGTGTGCGCGTGCGTGTGTGTGCGTGCGTGTGCGTGGGTGTGTGTGCGTGGGTGTGTGTGCGTGTGTGTGTGTGCGTGTGTGTGTGTGCGTGTGTGTGTGTGTGTGTGTGTGTGTGTGTGTGTGTGTGTGTGTGTGTGTGTGTGTGTGTGTGTGTGTGTGTGTGTGTGTGTGTGTGTGTGTGTGTGTGTGTGTGTGTGTGTGTGTGTGTGTGTGTGTGTGTGTGTGTGTGTGTGTGTGTGTGTGTGTGTGTGTGTGTGTGTGTGTGTGTGTGTGTGTGTGTGTGTGTGTGTGTGTGTGTGTGTGTGTGTGTGTGTGCAGATGGAGGCACATTTGGTAGTGTACATTGTCATTCGAACAAACTCAAACATCTATGTCTCTTGCTATGATACAACTTATGTTTCCAACCATTTTACATTCTCCCCTCATTACACTCCTTGTATATAAATTCACTAACTATCCAAAGACAACATTTATAACCATTGTAAATTAATTTTTCTTCTTATCCTTGCTCTCAATATCTTTCCTACTATCCTTCATTCCTTGCCACTCGTCCTTTCTTATGAAAACATAAGGATAGACCCGCTAGCCATATCACAACTTTACTTGCCACTTGTCCTTTCTTATGAAAACATAAGGATAGACCCCCTAGCCATATCACAACTTTACTTCCATAAACTATTCCTTCCCATCTCCAAAAATATTACAACATATGAAGGGGAGAGGCAGTTCAATGTCTACTCCCATCCATCCTCCCAAGAACTTTGCTTAAATGCCTTTCTAATCATAATTACCTTATTGGATACAACTTACTTGCCAAGTCTCTTGGGCCTATTTGCCCACCTAAGCCACCCTCTACTTAACTCCCACTTCCCTACTATACTATTGAAACTTAAAATAAAGATAGAAAAGAACAAAAGAGAGCAAATGCTCAAATATCTTTGCATCCTATAGACTCATTGGGGGGAGGGCAAGAAGTGAGATTTTTGAGTGAGCTTCCATGGGCAACCACCATTTTTTGTTCCACATAGTCCACTTATTTTACCCCTAGATATTTCCAGCACCATAAGCTCCACAAACTGCCACCCACCGTTGCTACCACCACCCCCGCTACCTCCACTACCACTACCCTCACCACCACCACTACTCTCTCTCTCTCTCTCTCTCTCTCTCTCTCTCTCTCTCTCTCTCTCTCTCTCTCTCTCTCTCTCTCTCTCTCTCTCTCTCTCTCTCTCTCTCTCTCTCTCTCTCTCTCTCTCTCTCTCTCTCTCTCTCTCTCTCTCTCTCTCTCTCTCTCTCTCTCTCTCTCTCTCTCTCTCTCTCTCTCTCTCTCTCTCTCTCTCTCTCTCTCTCTCTCTCTCTCTCTCATAATGTGAATGCTTGTGTAGCCGCTCTATATTATTATAACTTTGATTACAATGGATTGATAGCTCCCTCCCCCCCACCCAATGAATTCGATACAATACAATTCATACAAGCAATCCAAATGTACATTTATATTGCTTTAACTTTTAGCAATATTACTATTTCTTGACAAAAGAAGAGAGAGAAGGTCACCAAAACCTTGTCAATATTTTGACATAAGCTAACCAAGTGAGTTGTATGATAATATTTTCTCAAGAAAATAAAAGGCAGTTGTGTTAAGAGGTAGCATTGGTATTGCTTTTTTGGTCACAATATGGGTGGTGCTGGAAATTTTTTTTGCTTCCAAATATGAGATGCAAGTTTTCTTCCATAAGCATGGGCTGATGTATAAACATTTTTACATTTTCATCCATTCCAAACACTTGGAGATACACATGATACATGTGCTTGCATGTCCAAAACTCTTTTCCTTCTACTATATGGTCCATGAAATCTCGGCAATTATGTGTTGGATTCTTTGCAATATGCACATCATAACACTCCTAGAAGACACTTGAGTTAGGTGTCTCTAGTTTTAAAAGCTCATGCTTCAAGGGCTTCACCAATGTGTGGCCCTTCATAGTTGCATTTAGAGCTAATGTTGAGTTTATCATTTTCATTGTAGCGCCCAATGAAACACATCTCTAATATCTACATGAGCCCTTGTTAGCATCCACTTCTTGTGCCACCTTTTGTAAAAACAAACCACCACTCTCCAACACTTGTATTTCTTTTGCTATCAAATTCGTGTCTTGTGCCACTCGCTATACTTATGGAACTTTAGGTGGTGCGTAATGAATGGAAAAACAAATTTTCCATGTATGGTCCACACTATCATTACAGAACCACATGAACTGGTGCCACATTCTATGTTGATTGCTAGCTTCTCCTCTTGAGTTGGACCACTCCATGATGCCCCAAAATGAAGGTGCAAGCACCCCATGTGTCATTTTTTTATTGGTTTTTTGCATTTTTTGTGTCTCGCTCTCAACCATCCATGACATTGCACATGACTGTGAACTAGAATCCTTCTTATAGCCCAAATGGTGTTGTGAAGGATTGTCTCCACCACCATTTCCTTCGAAGAATTTGGTGGCACTTCCTCAAAGTTTAGTTTTCTTGTGGTTTTCTTCTAGGTATGTCTTCAGTCACATACTCAACCCTGTGAGAGGCGTTTTCTTTCTATGACCCCACTTTCCCATCAACATTTCGTTTCCTTGCTACAGTCACATTGTCCCCTCTAAAATCAGGATGCTAATGCAATTCAATTTCTATTGCCACCTTCTCAACCATCATTGTTGCTGCTCACAATGTGGGGCTAATTTCTTGTTGTAGTCAACTCAAAAGCTTCTCTACACTAGGTCCTACACCATGAAACTTTCCACCCATGAATGTATGTTGTTTTGTGCTCTATAGTAGAGCATTGGCCAAATCACTGACACATGCATTGTACAAGCTAATAATTTCTTGAATCCCTCCTCGGCCAACCAACTTGCATGCATTGCCTCTGCTACATTCAAGGTTGGCATATGAGCAATGCCCTCCACCACCTAGACAAATACAAACACGAGAGGGTATGGCGCATGAGAAAACAATTGCATCTCACATCACATCCTATTCTTACGGATTAGTCTTACTAGCAAAATGTCACCTCCAACATGGATATCTGATATGCCACCAACTAAGCCAAAAATCCATAGCTAAAATATTGTAATCCACAACTTCCCCTAAGGCCCACCAAGCCCAAATGAATCAGTATGGCATTGTTGCATCATCTTCCATGGCTGCACACCTCCACATGCGGCACAAATTCTTATGCTTGCCTTGGACACTCTTGTGTGCATATTATGATGTATGTATTTGGAGACTTTGTTCCCTTCCTTGCATTATGTTGTCCAGACCACCATTGAACACTATGTGGATGGCCCTCTAGTTGGCGGTTGCCTCATTTGCCAACCATGAATCCTCAAAAATCAGCACTTGGGTGGCCACACTTCTCCACCACTTCATTTATATTTTTCCAAAAAATACTTGTGCATCCGTATCCTCTTCCTTCATCTTGCATCTTGCCATAGTCAACAACTCTTGTACACTATAGAAACAAGATAGGAATTGAAGTTTAAGGAGAACTATGTTTATTAAGTTTGCGTTGTAATAGTAAAATTGTGTAAGATAAACTACATTGGGTCATACACATGTGCTGCCACAGTGGTCTAATGATTAATGCGATGCACGTGGTCGAAGCATATCCAACTATTGTGCAGGTCCCCAGTGCCGTTCCTTCACATACGATTTGTCAACCCCTAAGGCTGGCTTAGTCATTGATATTTTAAATTTAAAGCACTTGCTATCATTGTCAACGACTTGCCCAGAAAATAGGCTACCATGGAAAAATCTATATACACAATGTTTCTTTAACTTTGGAAGACGAGACCATCCCCTAATCGCTCTCAGTGCGTGTTACACAGACCATGTGTTTGAACCACATGCATGGAATACTAAACTTCATATGCATGGCTTTTTTATGATATTTTTGGAATGTGTGGTATCCATGAATGGAATAATATGTTAGCCCTTCCTTTGAATGAGTATTTGGAGTTCCTCAAGTATTGTTTAGAGTTCGATGTTAGACATGGGAACATATTGCTCACGAACTAGAGCACTTATCTCACTAGTCTTCCTAGCCATAGTCATTTGCAAGCATCGAGGTTCAGTTGCACTAAAGTCTCTTACTATTTTTTCTACTGTCTTTTGCACCTCTTCGACATAAGCTTTGCATGTGCCTCTTTGATCTCATGGTAGCGTGTGCCTCGATTGATGAACAATTGACATTGTGCTTGGTTGTTGACATCACATTATTAGTTGATTTATAATAACTGATATTAATAAACATTATAATTACTAAAACTAATTTTGATTAATTACTTGATTTTTATTTATATTATTATATATTATTTATTGACTAGATAATTAAATAATTTATTTGTTAATTGACTCACAAATTAAATCTAATAAATTTACTAATGTATATATTGATTAACTAATGTGTATATACATACATACATACATACATACATACATACATACATACATACATACATATATATATATATATATATATATATATATATATATATATATATAGAGAGAGAGAGAGAGAGAGTGTGTGTGTGTGTGTGTGTGTGTGTGTGTGTATGATATATGCATATTTTTTTTCCATTGGGAAGAGATTACCAGCAACCCCTTCTTCGATGAGCAATGATTCCACAAGTCTCCTCTCCCAAACAAAGGAGGTTACATGGAATTATTTTTCACCAAACAAGGAGCCAATGGTGGGTAGTAGCCCCTTCTCGACAAAAAAAAAAAAGAAAATCAACGGGTCCTTGAGAGTAAATGCATGGGACTTGTGGAATTTCTCTTCACTGAAAGGGGTTGTCAGTGACCCCACCCATGTTTCTCACTGTACTTCTCTCTCCTCTAAGAGATGAATAATTGGCATAGTGGGATTTTTTTTTCATTGAGAAGGAATCGTCGATAGCCCCTTCTCCGGTGGAAAAAAAAGCCACAAGTCCACTTGTGGCTATGGTTTTTTTCCGAGAAGAGGCTACTGAGGTGACTTCTTCTTGGGTGAAAAATAAAGCCACAAGTGGACTTGTGACTTTATTTTTCACCCAACAAGGGGCTGCCAATGACCCCTTCTTGGTGAGAAAAAATAGTACATATCGCATGCTCTCTCTCTCTCTCTCTCTCTCTCTCTCTCTCTCTCTCTCTCTCTCTCTCTCTCTCTCTCTCTCTCTCTCTCTCTCTCTCTCTCTCTCTCTCTCTCTCTCTCACATAATACAAAAACATTTGTGCAAGTACTTTAGGTTTGATAGAACTTGTATTACATTAGATTATGATATGTGTTGCAACAAATAGTTTGCACTTTACACATACATACATACATACATACATACATACATACATATATATATATATATATATATATATATATAATACAATACAAAATAATTTTGCAAGCAATCCAGATCTAGATTTGTATTATATTTACCTCTAGCAAGTGCACTATTGTTCCACAAATTGAGAGATAATGATAGTAAAAGATTATCATAAAATTTGATCATAGCTAACTAAGCTAGGTATGTTAGTATTTTCTCAATAAAATAAATTGCATTTGCTCTAAGAGTTAGCGTAGTCTTTGCTTTGCTAGTCACACTATGGGTAACATTGGGAAAGTTCTTCTACTTCTAAATATGAGATGCAAGTTGTCTTCGATAAGCATAAGTTGGTATATAGACAGGTTCACATTTACATCCATTCCAAACACTCACTAAACATTTTTTTAATGCATGGATTTAGCAACCTCATTAAACATTAGTTAAAAAATAAAAAGTATTTATTAAATCTTGCACATTTATAGATTATTTATTATGCTTGCAAGAGCAAATATTGATTGGTGAAAATAAGTATAAATTTGTTGCTCAATCAATATGCTTAGAGAGAGAGAGAGAGAGAGAGAGAGAGAGAGAGAGAGAGAGAGAGACCGTCACCTTGATCTCTCATTATGCATGTCATTGCTAACTTGACTTTTGAATGAGAGAGAGAGAGAGAGAGAGAGAGAGAGAGAGAGAGAGACCGTCACCTTGATCTCTCATTATGCATGTCATTGCTAACTTGACTTTTGAATGAGAGAGAGAGAGAGAGAGAGAGATAGAAACAAGTTCTTAATGAGACACATACACGTGTGCACTTATGCATATACACATACACACAAAGAGAACAATCAAGGTAGGTTTGTTTACTGTATATTAAAAAACTAAAGACATAGCTTTAAATATTATTGCTCATAAAAACTCTAATCCACCTTGACTAGATAATTCATCAATGGTTTGTCTAGTCTTTAAAATCAAAAATATATTCTAAGTATTTTGAATGTAAGGAATTTCAATTGGAAGGATACTAGGACTCAATGGAGAAGAGAGAGAGAGAGAGAAATAAATAAATAAATAAATTTTGGATGTGAGAGAGAGAGAGAGAAATAAATAAATAAATAAATTTTGGATGTGAGAGAGAGAGAGAGAGAAATAAATAAATAAATAAATAAATTTTGGATGTGAGAGAGAGAGAAGGGAGATTTAAACAATTATTGATGAGAGACAAGAGAGAGGTATCTTTTTAAAAATGGTTGATAAGAGAGATAGAAAGAAATGTGAAAAGTAGTTTGGATAGAGAGGTACCTTTTTCAAATCAATGTAGGAGAGGCCCAAAAGTACTATTGTAGAATTATAGGAGAGAGTGCTAGAAACTTTGGCTTCAAAAATTTCTAGCACTCTCTCCTATAATACTACATTAGATCCTCTCCTACATTAATAGCCTTGGATCTTTACACACACACACACACACACACTCTCTCTCTCTCTCTCTCTCTCTCTCTCTCTCTCTCTCTCTCTCTCTCTCTCTCTCTCTCTCTCTCTCTCTCTCTCACATTAATGTAGGAGAGGCCCAAAAGTAGAATTATAGTATTATAGGAGAGAGTACTAGAAATTTTTCAAGCCCTAGAAATTTTCAAGCCAAAGAAGGGGGTGCTTGAAAATTTTCTAGCACTCTCTCCTATAGTACTACCTTAGACCCTCTCCTACATTAATAGCCTTGGATTTTTATCCACACACACACACACTCTCTCTCTCTCTCTCTCTCTCTCTCTCTCTCTCTCTCTCTCTCTCTCTCTCTCTCTCTCTCTCTCTCTCTCTCTCTCTCTCTCTCTCTCTCTCTCTCTCTCTCTCTCTCTCTCTCTCTCTCAACTTGTGATCAAATTCCTCTATTTACAAGTTTTTTGTCTAAGTACAATTAGACTAAAAAGTTACATTTTGAATATAGTTTCAATAGTATAAAACTTTTTTAAATCTTTGATAAGGTCTTTATTTTTCCAAATACACAATGCAAAGACAATAGCCATTATACATTATGTTAATTGTAGTTTTCTAATTAGGAGGAAAATTTTTCCCAAGAAAGAGGACAGCTTGTTGTTCATAAGGTCTAAGCATTTAAATATATACAATTCACAAAGTTTCAATACACTATGTCTCACATAAAAATATATTATAAATATACATATAATGATGTTATTAGCTAGTAACTATTTTTCTCTTCTCTCATCAAATATTATTTTAAAACTTTTCTCTCTTCTTTTCTCTCTCATCATGTGTGTGTGTGTGTGTGTGTGTGTGTGTGTGTGTGTGTGTGTGTGTGTGTGTGTGTGTGTGTGTGTGTGTGTGTGTGTGTGTGTGCGCGCGCGCGCGCGCGCGTGCGTGTTCTCTCTTTGTCTCTTAACTCTATTGAGTCCACGACAATGTTTTTATCAATGCAAAACTGTCTCATGCTTGGAGTGGGGCCAAGACGACTGAGGGCGTGTTGAATGAGGAGAGAGTATATGCATTGGTGTCCTCAAAGATCGGGGCTCTAAGATCAGAGGTGTGTTGGACAAGGAGAGAGTATATGCATTGGCATCCTCAAGGCTAAACGAGGTAGATTGTATAAGAATATTGAAGACCATGGAGAGTTCTGACAAGAAAATTCAAACGTTGATAGGCATTCCTAAACATAGGTTATTCTCATTTGTCTATACTATCTAGATCATAAGTCTATCGCATTATTATTAAAGGACATAACTTTGATTTGAGCAAATGGAAATGCAAGATGGATGAGACAAGAGACCTTTTGGACCATGTTGCAAGATGGCAAACGAAGACTACTCTTGAGTTGGGAAGTCTATTATAACATTCGAGTGGAACATGATTTGTTCTTCCAATTTACGCAAGAGATAAAGAGAAAACATAAATAGCAAATGCTTCGCACCGACTTCCATGATTTCAAGCTAGATGAAGATATAGAGTCACAGAAGTCATGAAAGTTGGCAGTATGGAGGCTTTTGTACAACTAATTCCACAGTATCCTTCTCTTATAGCATATTTGTGATGTTATCTTGCTAATCCATTATAGAAATATAATGGTGACTTTGCCTCTCATGTTCATGTATAGGCAAATGGAGAGGGGGGCTATACAAACTTTGTCAGGAGAATGCCAAAACTAGGTGGAATTGCAGGGTGCAAATAGAGAATGAGTGGGATGAGAAGGTATATCGGAGATGCCCTATCTTTGTCAACTACCCAAAAGATGAATACCCCTCCAATGAGAAAGGATTGTACAAGAAAAATGGATATTTAATGTGCATAATGAATATATACTTATGAAAATGTTTGACTGTGTTGATTTTCAAGCACTGAGAAATGAGTATGAGAGAGAATAGGAGAAAGAGAGAGGAATGTGCAAGTGAAGAAGATTGTGTATAGGCCTTCGCTCAATTTCAGTACTATAAGATGTGTAAATAAAACATGTGCAAAATGTCTAGGGAAGGGTGGAGTGTAGATGCATGCACGCATGTGAATGTATATGTGCACAATGAATTGAGTGACAATGAGGTAATACTGTTGTCCTGATATTAACTATTTGAATAACTTGAAAAACATATATCACATGTTTTTGTAGTAAGTATAGCAAACTACTTGACATCATACCCTCTTGTAGTGAGTTCACACAATAATGCTCAATTGAGTATAGCAAAAACATGTGCGATGTAGTTTCGCTTATGTGTACACAATGGAAGTAATGATATATCAAGATGTAATTGCAAATCATGCACATAAAAGAGAGAGGTACATGAATGTATATATGCATGTGGAAGTAACAATGTGATATTCTCATCGCCCTGATGTTAACTACTAAAAGTGTCTAAGACAATGGATCTCATGCAAACTCTTGACCCTTGCAAAATTAAGAGGATTGTGAAAAATGCATGCATAACATGGATTTGTGTTTGAGGCTAAGCAAATGAGTGAGTGAGTGAGTGAGTGAGTGAGTGAGTGAGTGAGTGAGTGAGTGAGAGGTTGCTAATTGAGAGAGAGAGAGAGAGAGAGAGAGAGAGAGAGAGAGAGAGAGAGTGTGTGTGTGTGTGTGTGTGTGTGTGTGTGTGTGTGTGTAAAAAAGGAGGGAAAGAGAGAAGTTGTTAATTTGAGAGAAAGAGAGAGAGGGAGAGAGGGAGAAATTAGGAAGTTACTAATTGTGAGAGAGAGAGAGAGAGAGAGAGAGAGAGAGAGAGAGAGAGAGAGTGTGTGTGTGTGTGTGTGTGTGTGTGTGTGTGTTGATAAAAAAGGAGGGAAAGAGAGAAGTTGTTAATTTGAGAGAAAGAGAGAGAGGGAGAGAGGGAGAAATTAGGAAGTTACTAATTGAGAGAGAGAGAGAGAGAGAGAGATGGGGAGGAAAAATAGAGAGAGAATAATTGGTGGGAGAAAGAGAGGAGAGAGAAACTTGTACTTAAGGCACTTAACATGGGGGGCGAAACATGGGTGGGGGCTGTGGTGGTGAAAGCGATGAAGGTAGTGGTGGTGGAGGTGGTAGGGGTAGCAATGGTGGTGGTGGTGGTAGTGGAGGAGCAATAGTGGTGCTTGATAAATGCCTAGGAAAAGAGGAATAAGTGGACTATGTGGAACAAGAAATGGAGGTTGCCCATGTCAAGAAACACGGATCTAGAGCTAGATCAGCTATGGTGGACACAAGTCACAAACACACGATACATTATCAAAATGAGGAAGGAAAAATGGTTAATCACTTGGATGTCAAGAATGAAACATAAAACGTTGCAATGTGAATGAGATTTACACCTTCAAGTGTGAAAGAGAAGGTGTGAATGCGCTGGTTTTGGAGAAGTGTAGGTGTGAACAAGTAAGTGTGAGAGAGAGAGGATGAGTTGGTGTGAATGGCCTTTAAGGGCTAAGGCTTTAACCTTAGTATTAGCCATTAGGCCATGAGCCTTGTAAGGAAGATAAGATGATGACGAATCAAGGAACACAGACCTTCCAACCTTGCTTCTACTCACATGAGCAATTGATGTGCAAAGAATACTTTGATGCACCTGGATGCAACCTATGTTAGTTATCTTCTTCTTTTCCAAAGGTGATGATAGCACGCTTAGTGAGATGGCAGCTTGATGATTAGCTTCAAATGCGACACTCATGCTCGTTCTCAGTGTGACAAAGATTACTGGCGATGAAATTCATCATGGATGGCTCCGAACATCCAATGGCTATTAATGAAGGCCATGGTAGCAACAAGTGTTCAGAGATTCAAAGCTCATGCTCTCTTTCTCAATCTTTTGCTTTCTCTTCTGGATCTTTTTGTGAGTAGTTGTGTCTCACTGTCAATTCACAGATGCAGATCAAATGGTTTTGTTGCACTCTTCCCCTTTTCAAAAGTAGCCAATCTCTTCTTCACTTTCTCTTTCTGTCATTTTCCTTCTCGAATGCACCTTCGAGTACCCCCCTTTCTCAACTTCTTTTGAGGGCACTGTTGTCTCAACAGTTTAAGCTCCTCCGTAGGCTTCTTAGCACTTGGCTTTGTCGTCTTCACCTTAGGCATAGCCTTGACCTTGGCTAAGGTAACCTTAATTCACTCCTCCTTTACGGTTCTTCTATCTATCTATAGATATGATATGTCTCAATGAAAGAGAATAAAACACAATGATGGATAGCTAAAGCTGGTTACATCAATTGCTAAGTTCAAGATGGAAGTGATTATGCTAGTAGATATGAGATAAAAGGCAAAGGTTGAGCAAGGCAACGAGAAGGAGATAGAAGATGAGGTGAAGGAAGTTAGGGAAGAGAGTAATCAATCCTTCGACCTTACCAATCAATAATGGCAAGATCTAAAAAGATAGTGAGATGCTAAGTAGAGAAGGATGGGCTTAAGTTATGGATATGGTAGAGGGCTTTAAGGTGAGTTCAACTCCTACTATCCATTTACGCTAGAGTACGACCCACTAGTGACGCTAGAACTAGCTTGCCATGGCTCTGACACCATGTCAAGAAACATGGATCTAGAGCTAGATCAACTATGGTGGACACAAGTCAAACACATGATACATTATTAGAATGAGGAATTGTAACTCAAGTGAATTAGGTTCCAAGATAGATTAGCTTGGACTCATAAACACAATCTTGAGTGACTCGCACTAAAAGTATCATGCCATTGAAATGAGTGTCAAGTACATACCTTTATAGCTTTTTGGGTAGTACCACTCTTCCTCATTGTGCTTATGGGATTTCGGACATCTCTTCCTAGAGTATACAAAGCCACTTATGAGCACGCCTCTTCTAGGCATGCATCTAGCCTCTATGGGCATACACATCGAGCATCATTTGCTATTCTCAACAATCCAGAAAATTTCACTCAAATGCTCACTCAAAAAGCTCGCTTCTTGCACACACTTGGCTCACTGCACCAAGGTGCCTCAAATTAGTGATTCCTCAATAGCTTTGATCTATCAATTCCTTCTAGCCTCTCCCCCATTGTCACTCCAAGGCACATGAATGGAAAGGCATTCCCAAGTGTGCTTGCAAGTTCCAATCCCATAGTTTCACTACATAATAGCATAATGACCCACAAATTGGATATTTAAGGGTGGGATGTATAGAGGGGGCTTTGGCTTGCCTTAGTAATAGGTCATTTCCCATTCACATCTTCACATACATGACCATTCAAGAATCATGAGACAGTTTTTCTTATGTATTTAGACTACTATTTTCTATCATTAAATAACATGGGAAAATGCCTTGAAGGCCAAGACACCAAGATCTAGGCAATGTAGCTTCATTAATCCCTTGGGCTATCCCACTATGACTCCGAGGTAAATTGAGGTGTGTTATCACTTAATCACCTCTCTGAGAAAGTGATAACACTAGATGGTTCTCATAGAATCCAAATGCTAGGTAGGAGTCATAGGAGTAATATCAAGGTTTGCAACTAGATGGTCTAACCATAGGACCTCCTTGCAAGCCTTAGTGTATGGCTACAATGTATTCAGTCTTAATAATAAATAAGGCAATGCATTTTTGCACCCTGGACATCCAAGAAACAACACCTCCAAAAAAGATGAAGACATAGCCACATGTGATAGCCACAGGTGGACTTCTTACTACCTACATGTCTTACATAATTTGAGTCAACATAACCCACGACTCTAGTATCAAGGCTACCATAGCAAACGCATAAGTCTGTAGTGCCCTAAAGGTATCTCATGATACCCTTCACATTGTCCCAATGTTACCAGCCAAGTGTCACCATGTAATGAGCCACAACTCCCACTACAAATGCTATGTTAGGTATAGTGCCTATCATGGCATACATCAAGATGCCCATTGCATATGTATATAGAATATTGGCCATCTTGGCCTTCTCATCACCTGATTGGGGACAATTTGCCTAACTGGACTTCACATGAGAAGGTAAAGGGATGCCAATGGGTTTACCACCCTACATATAGAATCACTTAAATATCATATGAATGTACTACTTCTATAATAAGTGGAGAAGTCCCTTAAAGTGATTGCACATAATACGCATACCAAGTAAATGAGAAGTATGCCCCATGTCCTTCATCTCAAAGCTCCTCTTGAGCTGAGTTTTTAAAGTGTCCATCTCATCATGAGCACTTCCAACAATCAATATACCATCAACATAGAGTACGAGAATAATAAGGTTACCATCATGGGCCTTCTTATGTAGAGACATGGATCCATAGCATTATGGAATTGAGATTATGAATCCACAAAAGCATCAAACGTATGATACCATACCCTTCATGTATCCTTAAGTTCATAAAGACTCTTCCTCAACTTGCATAATAGATGTTCCCTTCCCTTTTTCACAAAGCCCTTAGGCTACTGCATATAAATGTCCTCATGTAGGTTTCCATGTAGAAAAGCCATCTTAACATCCATCTAATATAGCTTCAAACCTAACTATGTAACCAAGGCTAAAACCAAGTGAAAATCCCATGTATGGTTTTTTCTGCAATGAGTCAAGCTCGAACTGCATAGCCCTCTCCTAAGAAGAACTTTCACCTCTGCGCATAGCCTCCTCAAAAGTAAGAGACTCACAGAATCTATCACCTTGGCATAATCCATAGAGGGCTCATAATGATCAGGAGGATGCAAGGCTTTAGTAAAATTGACTCTAGAGCCGATGCATCACATCCTCTTTGTCCAACATTGATACGATCCTATACAATAGGCCATTAGAGCATTAAAAACAACTAAAAGCTATGTAACGAGGGCTATCTATAGAATAATGAGAGGTTTCTCCTAAAAGATCATCTTATATATCTCAATCACCTACTCATGTTCTTGTACATCTTGTCCCCTTAGAACACAGCATTATGGTTGCGGATAACTTTCCTAGACTGCAGATCCCAAAGATGATAGCCCATCTCACCCATATCACCATATCCAAGAAAGATGCATTTGACAGACTTCAAATCCAACTTGTTGCACTTGTGTTTGTGAATATGGTAGAATTCCTCACATCCAAAGATCCTCAAGTATGCATATAAAGGAGGTTTACCAAACTATACCTCCTGTGCAACTCTACCACTAAGAAAAATGTATGGGGATTTGTTAATCAAATGAACTCTAATAGTATTACAGCCTCAATCCAAAATATATGATATAAGCATGTATGATTGAGTATGTTGTGGAACCTCTCTTGAATGGTCCTATTCATGTGCTCGACAACACCATTCTCGGGTGGGGTATAAGGAGCAATCAACTAGTGCTTAATGCCTTGATCATCATAAAACTACTAAAAAGCATGAGATACATACTCGCCCCCATTATTTGATCTTATGCATTTTAGCATATACCCAAATTGGTTCTTAACCAAAGCAACAAAGTGCTCAAAATAGCTTGAATTTTTTATTTTTGCTTTATTAAAAAAGGCCCAAACTTTATATAAAAAATCATCAATGAACATAACAAAATACTTAGCAGCACCCAAAGACTGACAAGGCATGGGAGCATAAACATCAAAATGAACAAGAGCCAATGGCTCACTCATGCATAAAGAGTCAGACTTCTTGGGAGCATTATCAGTTTGTTTGCCACATAAGCAATGATCGTAAGAATCAAAACAAGAATAGTCCATGGGCAAGAGATATTGCAAAATGAGTCAAACTTTCATTTTTTTAAGTGACACATGTTTAAGGCAACAATGCCACAGAGAAACATGAGAAAGATGAGTGGCGGCCAATACATGATCCATAGATGCAAGAACAAGCAAGGTTTAAAGATTGCCAACTTTGGCACCTCTAGCAAAAATGAGGTTGCCATGAGTAATCTTCCAAGAAGAATTACCAAAAGAGACATGAAATAAGGCTTTATTCAAAGCCAGGACATGACGTACATCATACACAACAAAAGAAGTACGCGTAGGAAACTGCGAGCAGAGATCACCAATGCCAATGGTGTCACGCATGATCATCCCCTAGTTATATTGAACCTAAAATGGGATGATAGGTATTATAAAAGGAAGCCCCCAAATCAAATAACCAACTTTGAGAGAATGAGAACCATCAATCGATTGTGTGGCAGCAATAAGTGAAGAAGCGGCCAATATATAGTCATCTGACTCGTACTCCAATACATCAATCTCTTCAATCTATATAGTGGATTTAGTGATGCACTAATCATCCAATGATTTTGCCATTATCTCGCATTTTTTATTTGCCTTTACCATGCCTATTCTATCACATCTATTGGCAATGCGACCATATGTGTCCCTTATGCCTACAATAATGGCATGTAAGTGAAGACTTAGGACCGTGGGATTTACTCTGAGCCTACCCACGAGATCTAGACTTAGACCAATTCTATTATGGTTCTCTACCACAACTATCATTACTACCTCTAGCATCATGTCGGCATGGAACTGTGAGAGCATGAGAGGCATGAGTTGCATCAACATTATTCATGTTAACCTCTAAAGCTCCCTCTACATTTGAGCATATAAACCCACCCTTAAAAGGATTACTACTTCTAGTTGTATAAAATGTGTCCCATGACTCAAGGAGAGTGATAAACAAGAACACGGACTTCATATTGTCATCAAAGACAATCTTTTGCAATGCAAGATGGCTACAAATAGAATGGGACTCATTCAAATGAGTAGGCATAAGAGTTACTTCCTTCATAAAAAGGTCCACAAGCTTCTTGAGCCAGTACAACTACAAAGCTAGACTCTACTCATCATAAAGATCATATGTCTTTTCCCATAACTACCATGCACCACCAGTAGTCTAAATGATATTAAAACAGACTTGCTTAGATAAAGACAAAATAATTGTGGACTTATGTAACTCATCAAATTCCTCCCAATCATTAACATCAAAGTCTTCTTGCTTTATGCCTTACCATTTCAATGGCTTAGCATGCTTCTTTTAGACCAAGACTTGCCAAATCTATGCCTTCCAACTATTGAAATTATTGCCATTCAACTTGTTAACCTTAAAGATAGCACTATCACCAGAAGCACCTACTATAATGTCTATGAGTAAAGAGAGTATAGGCTGATGTAATTTCAACAAAAAAGCCTCAAAACTTAGCCAAAAGTGTATACAAAGGGAGAGGTATAAAGCAATGTAATGTTGCCCACAAATAGAAGCACTAAAGCGCTCGAAACAAGTGTTTAGTCACAATAAAATACCTCAAAGATGAAGTACATTAGTGTTGTCCATAAAACTATAACAATGAGAACTCAACGATAGACAAATGTCCAAAACATAATGCTCCTACTACTAGGCAAGTCTAGATAGCAATTGGACTTACAATGCAGCTAGCACTGACCAATGAAGAGCATACAACTCCAAATATCAAATACTATCAAAGAACCAAAGAAGTGTCAGATAGATAGATGCATCTCGAGCCAAGGGGTAACTAACTACATGAACTAACTATGTAGATCTCCAAGCAACAAAGAGATCTATCAAGAAAATAGTGAAGCTCAATGAGTAATAAAGCGTGTATCCATAATTGAAAATTGTGTCAGGAGGAACTATTGGGTATCCATAATTGAAAACTGATCTGACAAGAGGAAGTACTAGGTATCCAAAAAATCAAATGAATTTCAACCCACAATGATTAGTAACATCAAAGATCTACATTAACCAATGAGCATATATGAGAGACTCCCGCAGTTTTTAAAAGCCAAGCTCTATAATAAAATCTTAAAGTTCTCCCACTAAAAGCAAACAGAGTATCCAAGAGCAAAGCAAGCCCAATATATATGTGTCACAATATCTGGAAGCCCAAAGTTACCAAATAATATATCCAAGAGCATGTAAATACCATAAGCATCCAAGCCCATAAACAAGAGATCAGACTATGCAACATCTGCAAATATGGATGTAAAAGAGCTTAGAAACAAAGCTCAAGTCTCAAAGGAGAGCATATCCATACATAACTAATAGTGTGAAGCATACATATGATCAAAGAGCATTCCCATATGGCATGTAAGCATACATTGCATTGGCATTCAAAGCATATGCTAGTTTTCCACTATTTATGATAGCAAAGATCCTTCCAATGGTTGACCAAAATGAGCTCTAATCAATCCATAAAGCATCTCTAAGTATCAGTACATCATCCCAGCATAAAAATCTCAATGAAAAAGCATCAATGAAGCCTAAATATTCAAATGCTTCTATCCCAAACTATGAAAAGTAGGTCCATCCACAAATGACAATCAATAGTTGATGATTCCTTACCCAAATGGAGCCAAAAGTGCTAAAAGAAGTGCCCAATACCTGAGCAAAGACATGAAGAAGTGTTGAAGAAAATGTCTAATGCAGGAGGAGTAGGACATGCCCCTAAAAATACACCAAAATTTGTGGATTGTTGTTTACGGCCTTCTCTTGCTATTACTGACCCTCTCATGTCACTTGGCATTCACCAAAGATCCTTCGACTCTAACAAATTGGGGAGGATGGGGAGCGAATCTCTACCTCAAATGATTCAAGACATAGCTACCATAGAAACTTGGATTGTTGCTCTCTTTCTCGGGCTGAAGTGAAATGGTTGAAGCTCCTTGAATGTCCACTCTTATACCAATTGAAAGGGTGAGCAAGAGTAAGAGAGAGGAGTATAAGCAAAAGCAAGAGCAATAGCTATGGAGGTTCGAACAAACGAGAGCAAGGCTAGTGTGTGGAAATTTCCAATAGTCACAATGTGTGGCATGCCTTCTCTTATTATTATTCTATCATGGTAAAGAATAAGGAATAAAGATGACACTGATGAGTGGCTACTACCTGCAGTGTATAGGCATGCAAGCACTAAGTACAAGGTAAATATAAGTGGCTAGGCACAGATGTCCTTTAATCCCCAACATTGGATTCATTACATAGCACTATAACCACTCATTGTTGGTGCCCTTAAGGGTGGATATAAATAGGGAGATTCAACTTGCCTAGCATTAGATCCATTCTTTAATTGCACATTCACCTATACCATCAATTAGCCAAGTAGATACACTTCTTAGGAAGAAGCATGCTCCAAGACATGTCTACAAATGTATCAACCTCCACTCGCACATTCAACATTCATTAGGGAAAATATGAACTCAAAAGGGCCCTCTAACTAATGAGTTAATGACTTTTTTAATTGCAAGAGATTTGAGGTGAACCAACAAAAGAGGCGGTTGTGTGCACACTTCCTTTTTTCCCTTGAGCCCACTACTTATAGGCTTGTCCCCTTTAAACATGCCCAAACCAACCCAAAACCCCACTTTTACCACCACCCTTATGTCAGTGGGTCGTCCCCTTAGGTGTGTAAAATTTGGACCCTCCTTCCTAGGAAAGTTATAGTGTCCAAACCTAAGGTCAAACAGTGGGCTAAATATATGGGGATATGAATAATGGGATGGATCAAGGTGATTAGGTTCCAACATTGAGCAATATATTAGTGCGCAGATTGGATGCTGGACGCATACGTAGTGAATGCCAAAAGGTTCCCAAGAACAAAGAACTCTACAAACCTTCATAATTTCAAGTACAAAGCAAAAGGAAATTTATACGACATGAGACAAAAGAGACCAATTGGGTACAATTCCCCCCCCCCCCCCTTGTTGAGATATCGAGCTCCACTCGTGATATGCCAGGGTGACCGTTGTGCATTTATGTCATCGACTTGTCAGTTGTAGATGCGGTTGGTACACCGCCCATGAATCATAGCTAGATGACAGCTATCCTTATCTACTCTAGTTTGTGGCTCAGTTAGTATGCCACCTTAGTTAGTTGAGTTTGGTTTGAGACCCATATATAGGATTCTTCTATTTCTTTGTACTAGAGTTCTTTTGGCTTACACAACTAAGAAGAAGAAAACTGTTTTCAGCCTCCACCTCTGTGTGTATTCCCCTATTGTGCAAGCAAGAAAGCTACAAGTGAGACTCCTTCCTTCTCTCCCACAATCTTGACATGGTATCATAGCCTTGTTCATGGTAAGGAACTCAAGAAAGCAAGCCAAGTTCGTGGTGTTCTGGTAAGAGGACCAGTGTTGCTTTCATTTTTCTGTTTTGGGAGCAAGTCTCTACAGGTAGCACAGCCGAAAAGTGCAAGAGTACATTGTCTCAGGTTGAGACGTTCTTCGCGGTGAAGCACGAGGGCAGTATATGCTACGGGGTAGGGCTTTAGCCCTTGGTGACCTTGTTTTTTTTATTTGAGGCCATTTCGGGGCCTGTTTTGGAGGTGGAAGTTTTCTACACGCACTCAGGAAAAGGCCCGGTTTTATGCTGTGCGACCACTGTTCTACAGGTCGATGAAAAGTTACTGTAGAAATTGCATCGTATGCCTGTGCGCAGAGACATTGGGAGTTACATAATCATCCTTGTTGCCTGTTGATGCAAAATCGTCACTAGGAAGTGACTGTTTGGTCAAATACCACTTTCATCAGTTTTGCAGATTTGCCCTTGTGAGGCTGAAGCTGTGTTCTTTGCAGTGATAGAATTTTTTGCAGTGTTCTATAATGGCGTCTGATTCTCTTTCACAGATTGTCACTGAAAAGCTTGACAAGAACAAATTCCAAGCATGGAAGTTTAGAATGACGAATTTCCTTATGGGAAAAGGATATTGGGAATTTGTTGCAAGAAATGAAGAAGAACCAGTTCTTCCTGATGTTCCCAATCAACAGCAAATGCAGGCATTTAAACCATGATGTGAGAGAGCCAGGAAAGTTATGTACTGGCTATCTATCAGCATTTCAAACTCTATGGTTGTGCATATTCAAGATGCAAGTACGCCAAAGGAGGCATGGGATACTTTGTCAAAAATGTATAGCACAAATACGCAAGCCAGGAAAATGCAGCTCAAGCAAGAGTTGCACAATGTGCAAAGAGAAAATATGAGTATCAATGACTACCACATGAAGGTGAAGAATATTGCAGATGCACTTGCTTCCATTGGGTCACTAGTGGAAGATGATGATTTAGTTTCTGTGACCTTGAATGGTCTAGGAAAGGATTATGCATAGTTCCGAACATCCATTTCTGTCCGTGAAAGATTTCCTGATTTTGAGGAGTTGATTGCTCTTCTAATTTCTGAGGAGCAGAGAAATGGTGGTGCATCTTCTTTACGAGGAACTTCAAAAGAAGTTGTCTTCTACTCAAATGCTGGAAGAGGTAGAGGCAGAGGTAGAGGAGGCCGATCTGGAGACCGTGGTAGAAATCAGAATATGCAACAAACTCAAGAAAACCAGTCCTATGGAGGAGGACGTGGTAACTCTAGAGGCAGGGGGAGCCAAAGAGGTCGTGGTAGATGGCAAAGAGGCCAAAATGCAAACAGCAATGTTGAATGCTACTACTGTGGTAAAATGGGTCATATAGCCAAAGACTGCTATAAAAAGCAAAATGACATCATGAATGGGAAATTGCAACAAGGGAATTATGCATCTTCTAGTAGACAGGGTGATGACAAAAATGAGCATTTGTTTATGATGCAGCACATGAACAATTCTGTGACAAGTGCAGAAGAAAGCAACAATGTATGGTATGTTGACTCAGGTGCATCATACCACATGACAGGCCATGCAGAATGGATGGAGGATGCAAGGAAAATGGAAAAACCAGGATTTGTGGGGACTGGTGATGATACTGCACATCCTATTGTGCAGATTGAAAAAATTCCTTTGTCTATGCAGGATGGGAAAAAGAAATACATGTCCGATGTATTTCATGTCTCGAATATCACCAAGAATCTGGTTTATGTTGGTCAAATGGTTGAGCAGGGCTTGCAGGTCAGATTTAATCCTCATGGATGCTTTGTTGAGGATATGAAAAATAAATGTCGCTTGATAGCAAAAGGAAAGAAGAAGGGCAGAATGTTTACGTTGGATGCAGATATGCCTGAATTGAGTGCAGCAATGTTTGCACATGGGACCAGGGTAGTTGCAGATATTGATATCTGGCATAAACGCATTGGTCATGTTAATGTACAGCGACTTAAATCAATGCAGGCCCAAAATATTGTTGCAGGATTGCCTAAATTCAAGGTTGCAGAAATGCATAAGGTATGTGAAGCCTGTCAATTTGGAAAACACGCAAGGAAACCATTTCCTAGACATGTTCAAGAGAATAAGAAGCCATTGGAATTAATCCACTCTGATGTGTGGACTACTAAAGCTGCATCTCTTGGAGGCTGTCATTATTTTGTCACTTTTATTGATGACTATAGCAGAAAAGTTTGGGTGTATTTTATGAAAAAGAAAAGTGAAGTTTTTGGGCATTTCAAAACTCTTAAAGCTATGGTTGAAAAAGAAATAGGCCTGCAAATAAAATGCCTAAGGTCAGATGGAGGGGGAGAGTACCTCTCAAATGAGTTTGCAAGGTTCTTGCAGGAGCATGGCATAAAGCAGCAATATTCATGCGGTCATACCCCACAACAAAATGGAATTGCAGAAAGGAAAAACATGCATATTTGAGAGGTATCTCATGCCATGCTCAACGAAAAAGACTTGCCAAATTTTTACTGTGCTGAAGCAGTTGTTACAGCAATCTACATAATGAACAGGACTCCCACTGCAACAATACATGGGATGACTCCAAAGGAGAGGTATATTGGTAGGAAACCAAATATTTTTCATTTGAAGATTTTTTGTTGCATTGCCTATGTTCATGTGCCAGATGAGTTGAGATCCAAGTTGGATCCAAAAGCTGAGAAGTGCATCTTTATTGGTTACTCTCTGCAGAGCAGCAGAAAGGGTATAGATGCTATAACCCTTCTACTCGTAAGTTTACAGTGAGCAGAGATGTTGTTTTTGATGAGATGAGTAGCTGGTATAAACCAGTAAATGTGATTGATGATGTAGATGCACAAAATGGTAATGCTGCACAGAATTCACAGCAGCAATCACAAGATATTAGTGGACTTGGAGCGTCCTCTAGCAGTGGTTCACATTCTTTGCCATGGACAGGCAGATTGAGATCAGGAGAATCTTCTCAAAGCAATGCAGATAGTGGTATGTAGGTATCACAAAAAGAAAAAGAGAAGGTAGATCAGCCCATGTTTGATGTGAATGCAGGTCACTCTTATGTGGATGGTGAATCTAGTGGCTCAGAACAGAGCATTGATGATGAGTTGGGTATTCCTTCTATTGTTACACCTGGAGTAAGGAAGACCAGGGATGTTTTGAGAGCACCTGGGAGTAAACCTACTTTGCGCAGGTCTACCAAAGCTAGGTATCCTGTGGATAGGCTGAAATATGATGGATTTACAGCCATTCACTATGTATATATGGTCAAAGTGATACAGGAACTAGAACCCACTTCTTTTGAGCAAGCCATGGGAAAAGAAAAATGGGAGAAAGCCATGGATGAAGAAATGGATGCCTTGGAAGCAAATGCTACATGAAAATTGATACCTTTGCCTAAAGATAAGCATGCAATTGGTTGTAAGTGGATTTATAAGGTGAAACACAATGCAGATGGTTCTGTGAATAGATACAAGGCAAGATTAGTAGTCAAGGGGTATGCACAAACATATGGCATTGATTATGAAGAAACATTTAGTCCGATTGCAAGGATGGCAACCGTAAGAGCAGTCATTGCTATGGCTGCATCAAAGGGATGGTCTTCACATTAGATGGATGTAAAGAATGCCTTTTTGCATGGTGATTTGCAAGAAGATGTCTATATGGAGCAGCCACTAGGTTATGTGCATGTTGTTCATCTTGAGTTTGTTTGCAGGTTGAAGAAAGCATTGTATGGCTTGAAGCAAGCACCTAGAGCATGGTCTGACAAGATAGGACAGTATCTTGTCACTATTGGCTTTTAGATTTCCAAGGCAGATTTCTCACTTTATGTGAGAAAAACAGAGAAAGGTATTATGCTACTTGTCATTTATGTTGATGATTTGATTATCACAGGTGACAGTGATGAAGATATCCTTCATGTGAAAATGCTATTGAAGCAGATATTTGAGATGAAGGATTTGGGAGAGCTGCGTTATTTCTTGGGCATTGAGGTGATTAGATCACCAAGTGGGATATGGCTCTTGCAGAGGCAGTATGGATTGGACATGCTGTCCAAATATGGGATGATAGGCTGTAAGCCTATTTCAGTTCCTTTGGAGCAGAATGTGAAGCTGAGCGCGGATGCAGGTGAGCTTCTGGAAGACCCTACTATGTACAGACGCATAGTAGAAAGTTTGATTTATATGACTATTACCAGGCCAGATTTGAGCTATGCTGTTGGATTGGTAAGTCAATTTATGCAGGCTCCAAGGAAACCACATTTGGATGCGGCTAGACGCATACTCAGATATGTGAAGTCCACATTGCAGTATGGACTATTTTATGAGACTGGAGTTCAGATACAGTTGCATAGATACACTGATGCTGATTGGGCTAGTAGTATTTTTGATAGATGATCTACCAGTGGATATGTTTTCTCTTTTGGGAGTGCTGCAGTCACTTGGAGCAGCAAGAAACAACCTACAGTTGCCTTGTCGAGCACATAGACTGAGTATAGGGGTGCAGCAATGGCTGCATGTGAGGTAGCTTGGTTGCATAAGCTACTTTATGATATGCATCAGTCTATAGATGGGCCAGTTGTCATTTATTGTGACAACATGAGTAGTATACACTTGGAAAATAACTCACTCTATCATGCTAGAACAAAGCACATTGAGGTGCATTATCACTGTGCGGGAGAGGGTTTTACTAGGTCTTATTGATCTAGTTTATGTCAACACAGAGGATCAGGTAGCTGATATATTCACGAAGGCATTGGGCGCAGAGAAGCTGCGCAAGTTCAGAGACCTGCTTGGTGTGCAGGAATTGGGATTGAGCTCGAGGGGGAGTGTTGAGATATCGAGCTCCACTCGTGATATGCCAGGGTGGCCGTTGTGTATTTATGTCACCGACTTGTCAGTTGCAGATGCGGTTGGTACACCGCCCATGAATAATAGCTAGATGACAGCTATCCTTATCTACTCTAGTTCGTGGCTCAGTTAGTATGCCACCTTTTTTAGTTGAGTTTGGTTTGAGACCCATATATAGGGTTCTTCTATTTCTTTGTACTAGAGTTCTTTTGGCTTACACAACTAAGAAGAGGAAAACTGTTTTCAGCCTCCACCTCTGTGTGTATTTCCCCATTGTGCAAGCAAGAAAGCTACAAGTGAGACTCCTTCCTTCTCTCCCACAATCTTGACACCCCTCCCCCCCATGCCTTTCGTGAGTGCTTCACAAGGCATGTATTTATAAATTTATTTATGTTCAAGCTCAAAAAAATAGCCCACTTTACAAATAGCATGCTTTTTGTGTTTGCCAAAATATAAAGTAAAGTGTTTGGTTGTCCAAAAGTCGGGGCTATGCCCAAATATAAATATCAAATAATAAGATATTTAACCCTAGCGCCTATGCACATACAAGATAATAAATGTTTTGTCAAGCGCTTTAATAAATAAGCGCACTTAAATAAATATTGAGACCATGTCTTTAGTGATAAGACGTGCACCCATCAAAAATAGTAATTATTCTAAGCACTTGGATTCACGTCATCGCTCGGTGCTACCCAACGCCACCACCGCCTGCTCTACACATCAACTGAAGCATTCACAATTGCTAGAAAATAATTAAATAAAACCCAACAAAAGTGAATGCCTAGCAATCTTCAGCTACAAAATAATAAATAGGTTGAAACTCTGTCCTAACCTTAATTTAATTCGAGTGCACACTCTAAACTCATAAACGTCCATTAATTTAATATGTATTTTACGAAATCACCCACGTGTATATTAAATTAATCTAACACCCAAAAAGGATAGGTGTCTCCGTCAACTTCTCGCACAAGGAATCCTCCTTGTGTACGAGCCCCAGCAAATAGAATCCACCAAAAAAACCTCACGAAATCCATAATGGTCACGAAATCCACCGTGAAATATGCCTCCTGGCATCAGCAGTCTTCAAGTACGAAATAATTAAATAGGTTGGAACTCTGTCCTAACCTTAATTTAATTCAAGTGCGCACTTTGAACTCGTAAATGTCATTTAATTTAATATGTATTTTACAAAATCACCCGTTGTGGAATCACCCACGTATACATTAAATCAATCTAACACTTGAAAAGGATAGGCGTCCCAATCAACTTCTCGCACAAGAAATCCTCCTTGTGTACGAGCCCCGACAAATAGAATCCACCGAAAAAACCTCACAAAATCCACCGTAAAATATACCTCCTGGCATCATACACATCCCAAACCAGTTCATCTATCTCCACCCATCGATGCTACCAAGCTAGTTGGATGCCATTAACTATGATTAGTTTGGCTCAAATGCATGGTATGTTAGCTCAAAAATTTTGGTGAATAATGTTCACATAATCAAGAGGGGGCCTTAGCAACTTGGTCCAAGCTGAAAATTAACAATGATAAGAATACCGATCTTTGAAGTCAAAAGCTGGTTGACTCATCCACGTCTTTTGTGTGTGTGTGTGTGGGGGGTTGTCATAGCAAGGTATGTGTTAAAAGTTCAACTTCAACCAAGGGAGTGAATGTACAAGTGAAGCTCCTTGGCAAGATTCAAGAGGTGGTGGCGTTGTCAACAGTTGGTTATTGTCATTTTTTATTGGTCACTTGATGGGAGCTACCGTTGTTATTGTGGTTGGTGCTAAGTTGTGGTCACCTTAGAAAGTATTGGGGCAAAACCTTGCTTAAGGCCATGGTCATCATGGTGGTGGGGATTACACTAAGTTTCCCTTCTAAAATTTTTTGCTATTACTTGGACTTATCTACAATATCTATCTTCCTCCAATTCTTCATTGCCAATATATAGCTAAGCTTCATCCTCCTCAGCCATAATAGGATGGGGCTTGAAATAGGAGCTTCTTTGTACTTACCAAATATGAATCCCCTGTACCTAAGCTCAACATCACCATACTTTGCTTCCCTGAGGATTTGGAGGAGCTCTTCTTTAGATGTCTCATACATGCTCTAGAGGATTGTGGAAGCAAAATTATTGTGAATCACATCTTCGACTTTTGGGAGCTAGATTTAAAGGGTGGAGATTCATGTATAGGGGATCAATAATCATCTAGACTTTGTGTGTGGACTTCAACCCTACTATCCTAATCAAGGTGTGTGGTCTTTGTGTGTGTATGCCGAATCACTATCCTAATCAATAATAGTATAATCCATGCCTCTAGAGGCAAGCTAGAGTTGCACCTTTTTTACTCCAAAGCTATGACTTGAGATTGTAGGTGATAAAGGCTTTTCCTTTCTTCTTGAGCTACCATTGGTAACATGTGGTCTTGCTCCTTGAAGTTTTTACTCTAACTTTGCTATCTATTGTTGCCAAGAAACATTCTCAAAAAGCTCAATTAACTCCTAAAAATATTCATGTATGCATACCATCTTTGTGGACCTTTAAGGATCTATTGTTGCCAAGAAACATTCTCAAAAAGCTCAATTAACTCCTAAAAATATTCATGTATGCAAACCACCTTTGTGGACCTTTTTAGGTGGTGGAGACAAGCTTGACTTAAGGGGATGCTTCTCTTGTGGGCAAAGAGTTGGGTTTGTTTCTATAATAAGGATGGCATGTTTCAATTCCTAGAGATGTTAGAACAATTGTTGGTTAAGAAGGTTATGTTGAGTGAGGACATCTTGGACACATTCTGAAACATCTTACTCCTCAACAATGGACTGACCCTAAAGCATCAAAATGTGAAAGATCCACTTATCAATTAGAGTCGCATTGCTAGACTCAAGTTCTAAACTCGTGTTTATTTGTCATGGAGGTAAATTTGATATAAAGTTATGCCCACACACACACACACATCTTATTACACCATGATCTTCTTCCAAAGGTGAAGGTGATAGGATTATAGTCAAAATCCATCACAATCAATGAAAGTCTTGAATTGCTTCATGGGGCAACTCACCGCCCACCATATTCATGTGATCGTCCATTAAATAACCAAGTTCTTTCAAAGATGTGCCAATTTAACACACGCAATGAGATTTCTATTTCAATTTGGTCAGCTCAATGAAAAGTTGAGTTTAACATAATTTTCGGACTAGAAAAAAGATGACTTTTACCTCTCATGCACACTTCCACAATCCTGGAATTCATCATGCCTGGTACCCTCTCCCAATTTTAACCTTGCTAACACTACAACATCAATTTGTAGAGACTCAACATCTTGTAACAGCCTCCTTACTTCATTGCACAAAAACCTTGCGTATTGCAAGTAACACATTTTCTTTTATATTGTCATGATCAAAATCAAGATTATCAACATCTGCGTAGACATGGCAAGATTTTTCCTCTCAAGGCATAGACACCAATTTTCCGAGACACAATCTATTGTCCTAATGTCAAAATCTAGCTTTGGAGTTCTTCCATACCATGACTAGCCCATCAGCTCTTGCCCTCTTTAGAACATTCTTTCTTGAAGCACCTGCATTGCCCAAAAGACTCCATCCCCCTTCTCTTTACCTACTTATCTACATCTCTTTTAAGCCTTCTATGACCAACTTGTCAGTGCAACTCTACCTGCAAATGTGGCAGGCAGCACCTCTACCAGTCCATCTACCTGACCATCCATTCAATCCAGGTGGTGCTAGGAAGCTAATCCAGACGAGGATTCACTCATCAGAGATTGCATCATCCATTCCCCCCAGTAACAGAGAATGAAGTGCCATGAAAATCCAGCAGCTCGTTTCAAAACTCTTCTGCCACCATCCAACAGTAGCTGACATTCATTCCCATTGTCAGAGCTTGAGATCTACCATGTTGCTCTCTAAACAGTCTCTCTACTCATCCAACTAGTTCAAGCAATGTTTGAGACATTTGTGATTGCATTATATAACTTTTGAATTGAAATAATAACTAATATGAAGCTCATTCAACTTAATGACAAGCAGTCATTGATAAACAAGGAAAGACAATGACAAGGAGAGAGCACATTTACATATAGACAACTCTTCTATACAATATGAACAATTAAAAGTCATTCTGGTCCTCTGAAATAGATAAATCTAAATGCCTTGGAACAATTAATGACTTGCTACAAAAGCTATTTAATTATTGACACCCAGGTGAGCAGGTGAAGTCATAAAGACATCAAATTAGTATGAAGTTTATTCAACAGTATAGCAATCAGTCAAGGAGTGGCGCATTTAACCATGTGGACAGCTCTTCTATATTGACAATAGGAACAATCAAAAACTCTGACAAAGTCTGAGTAAGACGAACTTTACTGCATCAAATTTTAAGCCTTTCAGATAAGCTTGACAAAAGCTTTTGAATGTAATTAATGCCAAATCCTATTGTTGCTGAATTTTGAGCATTTACTGAGTTCATTCTTTCAATTCATAGTGTCTTGCTGGAGCAGGGCCTGCATGTTTTGCTTGCCGAAGAGGTTTGTGGGATTTGACTCCAAGAAGAATTAAGGTTCATCGAAGCTCTGCCAGGAGAATGCGCAGACCTTACATAATACCTTGACAAGGCTCACTGATCAAAGAGCTTCACCACTAACTCACCCTGGGTAAGCGAAACCGCCAGGAAATTGAAAGTTCTCCAGCTGCTCATCAAAAAGCTCGGTAATTTTCCCATTCAGGGTAGGGATGACAAAAAGGATAGTTCATGTCACAGCCAACTCCACCCACAGCTTTAAAGCAATGGAACGACAACACGATTGCTGCCTCTGACACGCCTGAGCAAATGCAGACAGCCATGCAGCTGTTCTGGAGACAAAACAAGCAGACCAATCTAGAGTGAAGAAGAAACCTGTTTATAGACTAATCTAAATCACCACAAAAGCTTCTAGCTAGCACACTACGATACACAATAAACCTAGAGACCACACAAACAAAAACACACTCGTGCATAGAGAAGGAAAAGCATACACCAAGGCAGCTAAGACCTGTGCCATACAAAGCAGCACAACAGAGGCTAGGAGTGCACAAACACGCCTGCTTCTGTGCTGTTACAAAATGCGATCCCTGCAATCATTTACCAACAAGAGACAACTGTTCAGTACTAGGCACTCAGCATGAAATTTTTAAGCAGTAGCTACACAATCATATTTTATTACCTAAGTTTGGCTTAGTGGCTGCTTTTCAAAGGGGATCCAGAGCTACTGCTCCTACCACTGGGACTACTACTCTCCCTGGCTGGCCTGTAATACAACAGCTCAGATTCAAACATATAAGAAGATAACACGGCTGAAGAGTTCAGTTTATCAAAAGACTCACCTCCGTGGACTTCTGCTCTTTGATACTTTTCTGGCAGCACGAGGGGACCTCTGAAGCCAAAAAAAAAAAAAGAAACCATGAGAAGAAGAACCACTTCTTGCAGTTACCAAGCAGCTTCCATGTGACTGTAAGAACAAAAGTTAACCACCTGACCTATACAACAATACAAGTATACCTTTTTGGCTGGTGATGGTGAAGAGTAAGAACTGGAACGGCCTCTCCGTCTAGGAGGAGATCTAGCTCTACAACAACATAAAAGATCACTAAGAGATACAAATGCCTTTTACCAAAAGGCGTACAAGAAGTAACTTTGCATCAGCACAAACCTCCTTGGAGGTGAGCGAGATCTGGACCGGATAGCTCTTCGCAATGGTGTCCTTGACCGTCTACGCAGAGGTGACCTGCGTGGAGGAGAGCGACCACGTCTTACTGGAATTGGGGACCTGCTACATACTAACTGTTAGCACACATTAAGTTATCCATATTGAACAATTAAAACAATCACCTCACAGCTGAGGAAACCTATACATGGGTGGTTTAAGTTGCTTGACAAATTGGCAAGCATTACCTGCGACGGTGAGATATGGGTGACCTTTGCCGCCCAACAGGGCTTCCTCTGACTCTCCGAGGGGACCTACATACAGTTTTACTGCTCTCTCAGATGAAAGAGAAACTAATTGGAGAACAGAGAGACTGAACAAGGTATGCATGAACAATTTTCTTCAGCTCCAAGTTTGTACCTTAAAGGTGAACGCCGCCTTCTGCGCAAAGGGGAAGGAGATCTCCTTCTAAGAGGACTCACAGGTGCATGGCGGACATCTGGAGCCCGACGACGTGGAGAAGAGCCACGGCGTCGATCTGCCGATAATGATCTTCTCCGTATTGGGGGTGACAGAGATTTACGACGTGGTGCTGGAACATAAATATGACAGCTATGAGGACAAGCCACCACACTTGCATTAACAAAGTAAAGGATCATACACAAGATGAAGCATCACATCAGCAAGAGCCAGGTAGCATGTCCAGTCTTGTGAATAAAAGACTGGCCAGCTGAATCTACAAGCAAGGCAATTAACTTGTTGGCATAAAGCTTACAATCGCGATGACGAGGCCCTGCATCCTTCTCAGTATCAATATGCATGTTTGGCCGCACCACTACATCTCTTTTGGATGGCACAGGAGCAGGTTTAGGTGGTGGAGAAGTAGCCTTCTGCCTGGGCGGCAGAGTAAGCTTAACTTGAATAACATTGCCATCAATTTGTCCCTACAGGATCATAAGAACATGAGAAATAAACATGAAGTCCTTCAATTCCAGGCTGCAATACCACAATAAACCACTCCATTACCTTATCCATATAAAGCATGGCCTTGTCAGCATCTGCCTGCCTCTTGAAATAAACATAGCCATAACCTCTTGGAAGCTGAACCTGCAACCAAAAAGATGCATATGTGTCTACTCACTCATTTCAGTAGAGATCAGAACTAAAGGTGGCTGGTAGCATCCACATCAGTGTATAGCTAAAAATACTTACCTGTCGATCCATTACAAGCTCTACCCTCAGAATCTCACCATAATTACCTGGTCATGTATAAAAATCTTGATTGAGAATCAAACAGCACTGCAAAGCCTTCCAAAGCACATTCCAACAAGCAGGCCAAAGAAACCTTTCAAAACATTCAGTAAGATCTAGCAAGGGCTAAGTAATCCATAAAATCCAATAAAGACAAAGAAAAAGCTCGCATAAACAACAGATAACTGACAAGCTAAAGCACACTGAAATTTAGAACACTAACTTAATTGATAGCAGGAACAGAAAAGCAAAGCTACTTTAGACCCCTCCTAACATATGTTGGAGTACACGTTGATCTAAAATCTGCTAGAGCCTCTTTAAATTTCCAAACTAGCTTTACAGAGATGATGTAAAGAGCTTTTGGTCACATCAACCCTGCTTCGAGACCCATCACGGCTTGCCATACATTATTAGCCCAATAAAGCAGCATACTCCCCACACACACTGAAGCAGTGGTCAATTAACAATTATACCCTTACAAATACCATCAATTCTAATCAGTGGCGTATAAAAGGACATCACAGCTTTGGTGAAGCATATCATGTATTGTTGAATTTGGTTGTACAGAGGCCAGCATATATACAAGTTGGCATCAAACTATTGCATATGTAGGAGCACAGGATGATCTAAAATCTGCAAGAGCCTCTTTAGATTTCCAAACTAGCTTTACAGAGATGATGTAAAGGTTACAGCTTTGGTCATGTCAGCCCTGCTTCAAGACCCGTCACAACTTGCCATACGTTGTTAGCCCAATAAAGCGCCCTCTTCCCCACACACACCGAAGCAATGGTCGATTTACAATTCTATTACCTTAAAAATACCATCAATTCTAATCAGTGGCATCAAAAAGGGCATTGCAGCCCTGGTGAAGCATGGCATATATTGTTGAGTTTGGTTGTACAGAGGCTAATATACAAGTTGGCATCAAGCTTTTGCATGGCCCCTGCATCATTAAGACATGCTCCTCAATTTGAATAAATTACTGTAGTGCCCAACCCTAGCCTTAAGATATTGCATGGCCCACACATTCATTTTGAATAACATCCTGTGAAATGGTGCAGACATGGTCTTATCCTTGGATAAAGTGGATGATGATGATTCTCCCTTACAAAAACTGCACTTAGCCTTGAGAACAAACAGAGCTGCAGTGAAACTTACTAAAGATCTCCTTTAGGTGTGCATCATTGACATTCCGTGTTAGATTGGACACCACTAATCCCTGTGGTTCTGTAGCAGGTGATGAAGCCCTCCTGAGATACTCACACAGCTTCAATACCAGCATCTTGAACCAAACCAGTAACTTCTACCCAGATTGGTGAGCTGTTAGACATGCAAAACAAAGTGCAAACCTGGCTGGAGAGGCTCGTTTTGGCGGGGGAGGTGGAGGTGACCGCTCTTTCTTGGGAATTGCTGCAGGAGTACTGCATTTCAAAACTTAGAAAAATCAGTAGGCAATCAAAATCAGACAGACACGGCAGTTCTTCACATGTTGCAGAACTAATGGCACTGCTTGCATATCTGACCCTGGTCAACCTACAAGACTCAAAGTTCAAAGAAAAGCTAAAATGACAATGTTCAGATGGCTAGAATATTAGCCATAAAGACTTCTTGAAATATATTAGTCGTAAAGACTTCTGACGGTAGAACTATGGCACTGCTTGCATATCTGACCCTGGTAAACCTGTTAAACTTAACGGTCGAAGTGAAGCTAAATAATGATGTTCTGATGGCTACAAGATTAGCCATAAAGGCTCTTGAAATAAACGACAGACCGCACAGCATAGTATGATGCCGGTTTCTCTGCTTGAGAAGCTTCGTCAGTCCCTATCAAAGTGCAACGCCGTGAGAAAAATCAGAGTCGTCAAACAGACTAAGACCTTTTCTTTCTCGGGACGGGACTGCGGCTTCTGGAGCTGTCGCTGGCGGAGTCGGAGGAAGACGCAGAAGACGACGAGAGTGAGCGGGAACGAGAGCGCGAACCAGAAGCCGAAGACGATGATCCCGAGTACGAAGAGGAACCCGAGGGTGAGCGCGACGGAGAACGAGCTGCTGGCTTCGCCATAACCTCTCTCTCTCTCTCTCTCTCTGCGCGCAACCCTACTCGGGTGTAGAAACTAGAAACGAACGGTTCACAATTAGGCTTAACAAATCAATGCCTTGGTCCTGCTCATTTTCTTTGCCCTGCTACGCAAGTATGCGTCCATCACGCGGTTCGACGCCTTAGCGATTGACAATTGTGTCTGGTGAAAATAACAACGGGCGGACATAGGACGTCACTTTTCTTAGGCCGGTTACACGCCAAATAAGGACGCCCACTTTGTAACCAATCAAAACTCTTACTTAAGGGTTGGGCATCCACACTTCTTTACACACTGGAGAGGACATGACCTATTGTTTACCTACTAAACAAGTGAATTCCCCACCCACTTTTGGTCAAGGAGTCTTCGCCGCCCACTTTAGCTCTCATTGTTCATAATGTACAAAAAATGAGTGATCTGGTAATATATATTCCATAAATTGCTCAAAGCAACTCCACAAAAGTTCAATTCTATCCATGAGATACACTAGGACTTGGTGGAATAGAGCATGACTGAGCCAATTGTTCTTTCAACTCCGTGATTTGATATGGGTATTCTGACCATCAATTGCAGAGTTTACCGACTCTAACTCTATTGTTTGTGCAATAATTAAGGCTTTGAACTCTTGGCTTTCATTAGAAAGACAATCTATTTTCTCAATGATAATAGCTACCTGAATTTGTACTTCCATTAATTGGGTTTGCGAAGAGGATGTATTCACTTTTTGGGCTTCTAACAAATTAGTATGTTGCTCCATTTGTTTGAACAAATAGTAGAGGCAAGCTCTATAGTGACCTTGCATAACTCCTCCTTGGACTATTGCATCTCCTCATAAAAAAGATGAATATAACAGTTGAATACATGCAATCACCGATATCTCAATGGAGCTTTGAATATCCTTACACAAGAAAGGAATGGAATCTCTTGCTACCAGGCAGTGTAGAGAAAGAACTAATATGAGCACTTCTTGATGTAGTAGGGACTAACATTGGAGGAATTGAATCGAGAACAGTTTCAGCCACATGCTTTAAGTGCTTTCTTTTGATCACCAGAGGACGAGGAGAATCATTATTTCAAGAATGGATTTAAGATCTTCTGTAGAGGAGGAGAAACCACTGAAAGGTTTCCAGAAGGTGGTGGAATTTCCTTGGCAAGGGTAGAGTATGCTAGAAAAGCATACAAGTACAACCCATAGGTGACATTAGTCACACTACCCCTACTGATCTTGATAAAATATTGATCCATTTTTGTACAAAGGTATGAACTCTAGTCAATGACCACTCCTTTAAGCACCATTCTGGAGGCATCTAACAACTCCTTAGATAGGTAATTGGATGGAGTCTTGACAGGCATAAACTTGTCCTAAAGAATTTGACACAATAGTTTCCATAATAGATCATTGCTACCAAGACACCTAAGGTGGTAAGAACTTTCTTAGGATATAGGATGGTATGAGTTTTTTTCTACGATACCTTAATAATGTCCTGCTTAGCTAAGCTGACGTGCTACTAGAAAAACCTTTCAATGGTAAGGAAGAGATAAAGCTTTCCCCAAGCCTATGGGTGTCATCGTAATAGTGGTAACTCAGAGAGAGCCAACTCACTTACTATAAGAGAATAAGAACTCATCACAGAGAGGAGGATCGTCTGGAATTAGTGGCAATGAAAGAGCCATAAATTTGGAAAGGCCGGTCTTAATAATAAGGTCAAATTTCAATAGTGGAGAATAGTCTCTACAAATCAGACAAACATATCACACGGATTGAGGTTCCATTGAGATGATAACAAGACACACACCACACAGATAAAAAGAATGCATGAAAAACAAGAGAACAAAAATAGATAAGCACTATGCATAGTAGATAAGTGACAAAATCCTTGCTAAATGATTGATTCAAAGCATAAACATGAAATACATGCAAAAGAAAGAGAGATTATCAATGTCATCTAATATATGAAATGTTATTGATGAATAAATTTTGTGATTATATATTTACACATATGCACATACACATGCACACACACAGAGAGAGAGAGAGAGAGAGAGAGAGAGAGAGAGAGAGAGAGAGAGAGAGAGAGAGAGAGCTGACAAGGGAAGAAGCAAGGCAAAGTTTGGTCGATTGTATATCTTGAACAATGGAAGAGCATCACACGATGGAATTGGAGATGTTCCAATTTAGTGCACTAATGGCCATGCATTGTAGAGAAATAGTTATGGGAGGGGGAGGGGATATGTTGTACCTTGCCATGATAGCATGTGTCCCCCTCATAAGGGCTTTGTAGGTGTACCATACTATTGCCTACAAATGCATCTATATAGGGAGTAGTAGTCCCTGAAGCTTTGCTTGGAATGTGTTTCTATATGCAATTCCCTATGCCCAGTGATGAACCCTCACTCATGCGGCATCATGCAGGTGTAGTCTTGAGATATCCCTTACAATTATATATTTTTATATCATGAATACAAAGATTCCTTATTGATATATATTGTATGTACTTCCATTGTGCCATTTTTATGCCTCATGACATATTATGACTTAAAGTCATGTGAAGGTTCGTATATTTGGAGTGGTCATATGTGCTCAAATGGAGAAAGTACCTTCCTCAAGTGCTATGATTCTTAAATGTATGCCAAATATAGACCTATGTAGCTTATATCCAATTGATCAACAATAACCTCAAACATTCTTTTTTAATTCCCAATCAACAATATACCCTAAATGTCTCCTTATCAAATAAGAAGCATAAAGAGAACGAATTCTCATATTATTACTACTAGAATATTCCTTTTATTAAAAAGGTCCAATTTTTCAAAGCAAAAGCAAACATACTATCTTTATATCAAGGTGATATTCACAAACACTCTCTTATTTCCATGCAAAATATATTAGTGCTATTCTCTTTGGTATAGAGAATATTGCCTTTTTAGCAACTTGTTATTACCATGAGTTTTCACAGTAAATAGATATGTTAGCTAGGTCACTTTATCAAAGCTTTAAAAAATCAATTGTTTCATTGAGATGCTAACCGAGTTACTTCATCAATGCTTTTAAAAACCAATTGCGTCTCATCTCCTACAAGAGCCATATCTCTACAAACAAATTGTTTGTAGCCTCATTCATGTGTACTTCTTAATTGATAATCAAGCATTTTCCTAATGTCCAACAGTGAATCTACATCAATATCTCTTGTGTCACTAGAACGATCTACTTTTGAACTTCCACGCCGAGCACTCATAATGACAACATGCATTTTAACCATATAAGCATTCAAATATAGTATGTGCACAAATAAGACATAATACATGGAGAGCTTGGTAGTGAAATTTTTGTACATCTTTCAAATTCAAATAATAAGCATGTTGGATGTTGGATGTGGTACTAAAGCTAGATTGGACCTCACGACAAAGCTTGACTCCTCATGCTCCTTGCTCCAACAATGAGCTTTCATCGATTTCACTCTGATACTAGTTAAGAGGAAGCGATGGTAGGATACATAGTCAATGTAACGAAGAGAGAGAGAGAGAGAGAGAGAATAAGCACATAATAAGTTTTTGGTGGGTATTTATTTTTCATTATCTTCACTTATTTATGACTATCCAATGTGTACTAATACAAAGGGTGTCCACATGGCCTTTGCCCATTTGCCATTGGCTTTTACCCCAACACTATTAGTAGAGTATCCAAACTAGCAATTTCAAGATTTAGGGATTGAAAGAAAAGTATGTGCACTAATAAGAAATTCTAGCAAGTTTGAACTAGTAGTTTGCAATAATGTTTAGCAGAGAAACCTACTGCTATACAATATACATTTGATTCAAGCTTCTAACCTTAGAGGTTAACAAAGTATCAGCTCATACACTAGACCATTGACCACCCCAAGCAAACCACATCCTATAGAAGTTTTGACATGAATTGCCCACTCATGCGACAGAAAGCTTCATAATATGCAATACACAAGCACCTTGATCCCCATATCAGGCAATTAAAAAAAACAAAACATACATACAATACCCCTAACTACAACATCGTAACCATCAAAATACTGAAAACCAGACAAGCCACGATATACAGACACTACTGAACTAAGACTGAATTGATTATGTCAACAACGACTGACTAGTAGACTACATCACCCATACTCCATCACCCATACTCCTACATAGCATGTTCATTAATAAGATGATAGGTGTGTAGTGTGGATAGATTAAGATTTAATGTCAAGTGGATTTTAAGAAATTATTAAAAACAAATGAACTTATTTTATTAAGTGGTCAACCTTAGGAAAAAAAAAAGGCGATTCTTTAATTACGCATTATAATATTTGTTAAATTGATCGATACATTAAGTGCAATCCATGATTGCAATTCCAACTTGTAGGGTCTCTAAATGCAAAATTCATTGATCAAAGATTAATGTAAGTGCAGTGTTTTTTTGCCAATGTGTACAAGGGTAATACTTGGTTTATTTTATTACAAGTTACAATGTGTGTATAAGGTCCATGAAGCACGTGCAATGTGAATGGTGGTTTATTTTATTATTTTCAAATTGTGTGTTGAGCGTCGAATGTATGTGGGAAAGGTGATTAGCGAGGTTCATTTTAGGAATTAAATATGATTTGTTGTATACAAAAAAATGAAAAAATTTGATACCTATAGGGTGTAAGTATGCACCCTAATCTAAGTGTGCATACTAAAAAGTAACGGCCATATCCATGAAGAAAACCAAAATGCAATCTAATAGTTAGGACCCGCTATATTGTGCCTAAATGTTGGGGGTTGGGGAGAGGGGTTGTTTTTGTTTTATATTTTTAAGATAAAAATAACAATAAATTAAATTAGTATTTGAAAAACAAAAAACATAAGATACAATAAAAACACAGTTCTCCCATGTTTTGCACACGTGCGCGAGGCAAGGTTAAAAAATTTACATTGACGAGAGTGAGATGTTGCACAGGGGTTTAAGCAGGTTAATGCGACACGTCAAACACGAGAGTGCGTATCACAAAATGAAATATGAGTGTTCACTTGGATATAGAAGATTAATGTTCTCGAAAAATAACATAAAAATTGATTTCAAAATATCAATTTATTGGATTGAAGTGTAGAAAAAAAAAGGGAAAAGCCAACAGGCAAAATGGATTGAACAATGTGAAGGACACGTCCTGTGCCAAAAAGGGATGGTCACATGAAAAAAAATCAAAAAATTCATACGAAAACACAGTTGAAAATTAATAATAGAAAATTGGAATATAGCAAGAAGAAAATATATCTAATTTGACGAGCCACACATGATGAGTAAGATTGAACATAGTTTTGATGAGAAATGAGGATGTTCACATGAAAAAATGGTAAAATGCTGAATAAAAATACATGCAAACATGCAAAATTTAATACTGGCTAATCTGTGTGTTAGAATGATGGGATATGAAAAGGAAAAGTGTTCGAGAAAAGGGAAGAATCAAAACTATGAGGTCAAACTGCAGTTCTAAAGCAAAAAATGTGAAAACACGTTTGATTCGCATAAAATCCTTCAAAATGTTAAAAATTATGAACTATTTCTTGGAACAAAGAGCAATAAAGGAAAAAGTTTATGATTCAAAGGGACAAATAAAGTTGTAAGGTCAGGTTTCAGTTCCGGGATGATAGGGGACGTGTCCATGAAAATACGCTTGAAGAGTATAAAAAGGGTCAAAATTAAATAATGAATGAACCATAAGGTAGGACAAGGGACTGCAAAGGGAAAAACTATCCAATTCAAAGAGACAAAATAGGACTGTGATAGTAAAGTGTAGTTTTGGTAAACCAAGGGTCTGCTTACATGGAAATAAGAAAAAGAGGAAAATGGCCAAATGGTGAAGGAAAGACCCTAGATATGGGGTAAAACAGGACAAATGGGTTGGGAAGGAATCCCAGTAGAGCATACAAAAGACATTACATTGTTTAAAGGTGGGATAGTGGCATTTTCATATGTGTATACAAAATAAAAACTAAGGAATGTGTCCCATACTTAAAACCTTAACATACCAATTTTGCTAATCAACAGGAGCATAGGACTTGACAATCGATCGAAACCCTCACGTCCCACACTTAAAGAGAGAATATACATATATAAATGCAAGAGGTAGTGTTAGAAACACTTGGCTCATTAAGTAGATGGTCAATATCGACAATTGTTGATGTGCTGGGTGTCAGAGTCGACTACAGGAGGGACCACAGCTCACCACAACACACTTCAATCTTGGCACGGACCATGTAGCAGCACCCACCACAGAGGTAGTATTATTGATGAAGACTCATTAAGTTATCGATGACGAAGAATATAATACTCAACTCAACAATCACACATGTTAGAATGATAGATCAGCCTCACACCCCATAGCTCGCGTCACTTGGAGAGGAATAAAGGGAACCCATATCTCACACCCAGTTTAGAAATTGACAAGAGGGATGGCTCAAAGGGAGTATACTAGTGTACACAATTGATGGTGCATTACTGCATCCCAATCCATCTGGCATAAATGCAAGAAGGAAGGGAGTCTTGTAGTGTAGTGCACATAATAAAGTGACATGTCTTAATGTGTTGATAGAGACTTGTCCCATGTGTGCATAGAAAAACATGAACATACCTGATAGCCAATGTCAAAATGTTCCTCAATCCTCACCTCTCAATTGCTTGAAGGAAAGATTACTCATGCTCAACCCCCCCGTCTCATGCTCTCTATTGATAGATATAGGAGGTCAACCCAATTCCTCACTCGCTCAGAGAATGACTATCAAGGTATGAGGTCCAGGTATACTAGAGGGATTAATCTCTGCTCTTTGTGCCATTGGTTTTTGGTCATTGGATGCTAGCAATGCTAATTGCTAAGGTCTAGGATAGTACGATGCCTTGTTTTGTTGTTGGTTGCTTGAAAGGCTATGCATATGGCAAGCACTTAGGTGCTCGGCAATAAGCTACTCTATGTCCACATTATCTCCACACAAGGAATAGCAACAGACCTTGCCAAGATTGAGAAAATTCCAGCCCTAACCACACCAATCAATCTTAAACAGCTTAGAGGATTTCTTAGCCATGTGGGCTACTACAAAAGGTTCGTTGCACACTTTGCAACTAAGGCAGCCCCCCTACACAGGCTCCTAAGGAAAGATGTAGAGTTTACTTGAACAGATGACTATGAAGAAACCTTTAATACCTTGAAGTAGTGTTTGATAAGAGCACCCATCTTGCAATCTCCTAATTAGACAAAGGAATTCCATATGCACACTGGTACATTAGTCGAAGATTGATAGAGAGCAAAACTATATAGTGATATAGCTTGAGTGCTTGGTGATTGTGTTTGCCTTGGTTTTAGCATTACCTTCTGTAAATATATTTCAAGTTTTATGTGGATTATGAGGCTCTATCCTTCTTAATGAACAAGGCAAGGCCAAACGATGAGATGGCTTCTTCTATTCTAGGAGTTTGATTTTGAAGTGGTCATTAAACATAGTCATTCCCATATCATGGCTGATCATCTATCGTGAATCCCTCATAGCAACGAATGGGAGCAAGATGATCTAGACCTCCTTGATGTATCTCTATTTTTTGGGCGAGTGTTATGTGCCTATCTAACCATTCCTTGGGAGCACATTTTAGTGGTCCATCGGGAAACTATCCAAGATGGCTTCACCCGAGACTCACAAGAATGCACAAGGTCTATCATATAGGTTTTCCAAAGTCCATCCTGTAACAAAAGGTATCGACTGTCCCCCCAAGGATCAACTTGCAAGCTCAGGGTCCTAATTTGACAACTGATATCTTAATGCATCAGCTAGCTCCATCAAACGCGTCCCACAAGGGCTTCTCGTCCAACCGGAGCGATTGTAGTTACCCTTGGTTCATGGAGTGCAATGTTTTTTTTCAGCAAACTGGTTAGGATTCAACCTTAACGCAGTTCTGGCACAACCATCACACCTTTCCCCTAAGATAATTATTGATCAAGGTTTTAAGACCTAACCCTAGGTAAGTCAATGCTCGGCTCTACCTAATTTTCCCTATTTAATGTTTAGTTCAATTTGTTGAGAGAATCTCCCAACTTACTGGGACCACCCATCTGTAGGATGGATCCGTCAAGGATCTCGCCCACCCGCTTCCCACAAATGGTTTTCTTTAGTTTTTAAATTACCTATCACATTAAGTTGTGACATACGAAAGCAGCTTCGTTAATTAACCCGTTATCACAGGTTCCTTCGGATTATTTTATGGCACAACAGAAAGACAGAGAAAAACAATCTTTTGGCAAAATATATATATTTATTATTTCTTAAAGTTATCTACAATGATTTTCCCCTTCTGCCTATGTAGAATATAAACCTCCGTTCATCGAAAAATCCCTTCTGTCTGCAAAGAAGAAAACAAACCCTCTAAGATTTTCGTCCCTTCACTAGTACTGGGGACTCCAGGATCCCATCCTGATTCCCATGAGGGTTAGGCACTTCCTAGGAGCGATCGAGAGATTTATGGCCAGAGCCCCTTGGCACTCTTGCCTCCTCCTGCCTAGCGGATTCCTCACTTAGAGACCTCTCACCATCGGTGCCGGCGGTCCAAAGCTCCTCGCGATGGTACAAAACAATCCCCCTTGGAGCAGGGTTTTGCATCTAGCCATGGGGGAGGCATAGCGTAATCTTTCCTCTTATTATCCTAATTATATATTTACAATAAGATCTAAATACTGCAAGCACAATCAATCTTTCATGTGCAACCATCAATGCATGCATAGATAAAAAAAGAAATAATAGCAAGTGTTTCTAGCATAGGAAGCAGCCCCACCCAAATCTAGGGTTTCTCTTTTAAAGTCCCACATTAATCTTAGAGTTTTGCTTCCTACTTTGCAACTCTTGTTCGCGATCCACTGTTTATTTCGCGAATTTGAAGTCTATTTTATCCATATGAAAAATTTAGTATTTTCACACTAAAAGGTAATATAGGCATTTATACCTATGGCAGGCAATTCATGCACTGTCCTACCCTATCCCTCACTTAGCAGGATTTCAAATGTTTTTCCAAGTCTATTTAGACTTTAGAATTTGTATTGACAAATTCTTATCAATGTCCAACAAGTCTTACAGACTTTCAATATTTATTTAATTACCTATACTGATAGTTTCAGGGTTATCGAGTATTTCATAGTTATTTTTGCTTCAATATTCTCGATATTTTAGGTAAGGTTTTCTCATTGATTCATATGTGGGTCAGCTCATGATATTAACACTCTCACTAATATAACCATTAATATTAACATTGTGTGTGTTTTCAGCAAGAAAATAATTTGTATTTTATTCTACTCATATTCTATGGTTTAATCGACGATGTTCGACCATTTGCTAAACTTTAATGTTATCTAGAAAGAACAATTTTCATTTAGCTATGTCCTAAGTACAATGTTGATTATTTTTCTGAAAACTTTATTCTAAGCAATGCAAAAATCACAAGTGCAAATTTTCTTTCATCTTTCATATCATCAAAATATATTTCCATGCACCTAATTTATGCGCGTCTAGTATATATTATCCTATGCAATTTTCTATTGATTTAATACATTGATTATTTCTTGATATTATCTAAATTATTTTCTATAAATTATTATAAAACTCATATGCATCTATTTATCATGAGAAAAATGAAATAGAGATAGTCCCTTTTAGGAAAAAATTATAAAATATTCCATTTCGTAACACCATCTACCTTTTTTATGTTATTATGATCGCAAACGCCATTAATAAAATAACAATAAATATCATGAAATAAACCATAATTACGATGTTTTCTTAATGACAGGCATATAATCATTTTTCAAGTGAAAGAGTCTTTTCATTGAATAGTTCATTATTATATTACTTAGGCTATTTTTCTAAGCGACACTTCATATGCATTTTCTTTAGAATGTGTTTGTAATCGTTTAAAGCCAAATATAGCAATAAGCTTATAAAAATTTATTTTTTTTCCAAACTCACGAGATGTTACCTTTTTGAGGTTTGTTATAACGGGGGTTTTGCCAATTCCTATCGTGTCGTTTTCTCCATTGGTCGAGTTCTTTGCTTCCCTTGCTTCAAATGGGCTTTTTGAGCCATGGTTGTTAAGTGAAATTAACGTGGTAGTTCAGGGAGAGTTGGTGGTCGTCTAGAAAAATTTGGCCAGCATTTTGCTTAGCGATATGGTTGTATGGAAGGAAGGCGTAACAGGGGGGTAGAGAAAATGGAAATGAGGTAGAAGAGGGGTATTTTCCTCCTTCAAGGCTCAAGCTAGAATGGAAAAAAGAAGTAGATAAAATTTTCCATCATCGGGAGGTCTTCCTTATTGCTTTCTTTGTGAAGGAGAGGGTGTGTATTTATAGCCATGAGGGGGAGCATGCAATCGACTCATTCTTTTGGCTACTTGTCAAGAGCTAAGTAAGCATTATAAAAAGTGCTTTTTGATTGCCTACCTATTGGATGGTGGCATGGGGATGATTTTAAAATGCTTTCTCTCCCTCCAGGCGTAAAAAATATCATGATTTTTTGCGTATTTAAAAAAAAACGCATTTTTTTTCTTCAATACAAGTTCATATGGTGGTTTTTGACCAAGTTACCTTATCACTTATCTAGTTTATAAAGTCATGCCATACTCTTTGATACTTAACTTACTCAATATCATGCTCGTTCTTGCGCATTCTTTGTCTACCGATTAAGGCTTTTGTGATTTGTCTTGTGGTTATGAAATCAATGCGATCTTTGACGCATTAAATGGAATCAGGAATGCTAAATCAAATATAATGCAGGAAAAATTATGATCAAGTCGTCGTAATATTATTTACGAGGCGTATCTGCTTTTTGTTGACTGGAAACATTGAGGTGCCTTCTCATATCCGATTGCAGAATTGATTAAATGCAAGACTCGATATTAAAAATTTTATGTGAAGTCACTTATGTGATAGCTTTGCAAGTAATTTTTAAAACGCCTCAAGTCTGAATTCTTTTCTTGATATAAAGCACTGTGGCGGGAATATTACATCCTCTCCTCCTTAGAGGAATTAGGATGTCCTCATCTCGAAAAAAACTGGGAAAACTGTTTTTTTAGAGATGTCTCTTCTATTTAGGTAACATGCTCCTCAAGATAGTCTTTCCACTGGATAAGATACTCTCTAATGGTTCTGTTTCTCAGAGGTTTCTCTTTTACTTCTAGAATCTTATCAGGTTGGAGTTCAAGGGATCCTTGACTAGGCATTACAATTTGTTGGTTATCAAGAAAATGATCTTGATTTGCCAGATAAGCTTTCAGAAGACTAACGTGAAATACATTATGGACTTTCACATGATTAGGAAGTTGTAGTCTGTAGGCATTAGCTCCTAGGAAATTGAGAACCTTGTATGGTTCATAATATCTAGGACTCAACTTTTTGAACTTTCCCAATGACAAAGAACTCTTCTTTGGGCATACATGGATGAAAATCATGTCTCCCTCTTGGAAAATACGCTCTTGCTGTCCTAGATCAACATAAGCTTTTTGGCGGTCTTTGGCAGCTTGGATGTCTTATCTAATAGTTTTGACTTGATCATCCATGCCTTCTAGCATTTTCTTAGAAGCCTCAACCTTTAGGGTTGGATCATAGAAATTTGGTGGCATCAAAAAATCTTGTCCATACGATGCTTGAAATGGAATCATTTGAATACTCCGGTGATATGACGCATTGTAGGAAAATTCTACTAAGGGCAAATACTGTATCCACTTTGTTGGTTCTCTAGAACAGTAAGCTCTTGGTATATCCTCAATGACTTGATTAACCCACTCTGTTTGACAGTTAGTTTGGGGATGGTAAGCTATGCAAAGTTGGGTTCCAATTGCTTCAAATAGGCTTTTGCAGAAATGTGATGTAAACAGAGAGTCGCGAACACTAAAATGATCCATTTAGGCAATCCATGAAGCCTAAAGATTTCTTTCACAAATAGTCGTGCAGTATCTGAAGCTTTGTAGTTGGTTTTGACTAGGATAGATGAGTGACCTTTGTTAGCATATCCACAATCACCATGATTGAATTATACCCTCCTTGAATAGAAGGTAAGCCAACTATCAAATCCATATTGATGAACTCCCATTTCATTTGTGGAATGTCAAGTGGCTAGAGCTTGCCTGGCATTTTGACATGCTCAGCTTTCACCCATTGGCAACTTAGGCATTCTATAACATATTTGGGTACATCATCCTTCAGTCTTTCCCAATAGTAACTTTTTCTAACTGTATTAAGAGTTTTTGCATAGCCAGGGTGTCCTAAGAACGGGGAGTCATGGGCTTCCCATAATATATTCTTTTTTAGCACTTGATTGAGGGGAATGCAGAGCCTTGTTCTGAAATAGACAAGTCCATCATCCACAGTGAAATTTTGGTATTTGACTCTGAGCTTAGGATCAGTGTCCTTAACTAGGATTTCTCTAAGCATTAGCCGATACTTAGGATCTTGTCTGCCTCTTTTTTGGCTACCTCAATGACTTGATTGCTAGGCATTGATATCATGGTAGATAAAGTCTCTCCTTTAGATGGCTCTTTCATGATAAGTGCATTCAGAAAAGCTTTACGACTTAATGCATTAGCAATCACATTCTCTTTCCCAGATGTAAGCTTGATTTCAAAATAAAAAACTTGCAAGACTTCAATCCACCAACGCTACCTCATGTTGAGGTCTAGTTGAGTAAAGATCCATTTGAGACTTTTGTGGTCAGTGACCAAAGTAAACTTGCTTCCAAGCAGATAGTGTCGCTAGAATTTGTGAGCATGGATCACAACTAATAGCTCAAGATCATGGGTGGCGTAATTCCTTTCATGGATTTTCAGTTTCCTTGAGGAATAGGCTATTGGATGACCTTGTTGCATAAGCACACAACTTAGTACAAGAGAATTTGCATTTGTTACGATCTCAAACTCTTGACTTAGGTTAGGTAGCTTTAAAATGGGTGATGTTACCAAACTTTTCTTGAGCTGTTCAAAACTGGCTTGCTCAACAGATGTCCATACAATGGCAGTTTGATTTTTCAGCAAATTAGTGAGAGGTGTAGCTATTAGGGTGTAATTTTTTATGAAAATTCTTTACCATCCAGTCAGCCCTAAGAAACTTCCCACTTCCTTAACTATTGTTGGAGGTTGCCACTCTTGAACATCTCTAACTTTGGCTTCATCTGTAGAGATTCCTTTAGCAGATACTATGAATCCGAGATATTCCATCTTTCGTTTGAAAAAGGCACACTTTTTCTTTGCATAGAGCTTGTGCATCCTCATTGTGTCCAACACAATGCGCAATTGCAGCTCATGGTCTTCGTCTCTCTTGGAGTATATAGGATGTCATCAAAGAAGACTAGGACAAACTCATCAAGATAAGGTCGAAAAATGTTTTGCATTAATCTGTTAAATGTAGTAGGGACATTAGTTAGGCCAAAAGACATTACAAGAAATTCAAAATGGCCATATTTGGTATTGAAGGAAGTTTTGGGAATATCTTATTCCTTAATCCTTATTTGGTAATAACTAGATCAGAGATCAATCTTGGAAAAGATTTTTGCCCCTTGGAGCCTATCAAGTAGCTCGTCTATTCTTGGGATCGAATACTTATTCTTGATTGTTATGCGGTTTAGACCTCGGTAATCAATGCATTGAGTTGCTATTTTAACTCATGGTGAACTATTGGATCTGATGTATCCTTGATCCTTGAGTCATATAAAATGTCTATCCCATGGTGAACTATTGGATCTGATGTATCCTTGATCCTTGAGTTGCTATTTTAACTCAATTGCTTCAGGGATAGACATTTTATATAGACTCTTAGTAATTGGAGCGGCTCCTGGTTCAAGTTTGATCTCGTGATCGACTTCTCTTCGAGGTGGTAATTCAGTTGGCTCTTTTGGGAATATGGCTCTCCCTTGTCTTGTTTATTCTGCTCAACCTTATTTAATTTTATGAGATACACATGTAATCCTTTTCTTAACCCTTTTATTATGTGAGATGATTTGGCTAGTTGAACCTTGTGTTTTCCTACCTCACCTTGGGTCATCACTTTTTACCCCTTTAGGTTTTGAAAAGTCACCTGGCCTTTTCTGCACTGAATATGTGTCATTGGGGATTAGCAAATCCATACCCAATAGACATTTGTAGGCCCCTAAATTCATGATCCTAAATCCCATTTCAGAGAGATTGCTTCCCATACTAAATGTCACTTTGCAAGTTTATTGAGTAGACATGATTTCTTTTCCATTAGCAAGTCCCACAAGCAACCTAGATGTAGGTATTGTGTCTATACCTAATTTCTTGGCAAACTTTGGTGACATGAATGAGTGTATGCTTCCACAATCAATCAAAATTTTAAAGGACTTACCTTGATATTTTGCTAGTGTTTGAATCACTGAAAACTGGCGATTTGGGCCTTTCTTATGGAGGGTGGCGTGAACTGATACCCTCCCCATATCGGCTTCCATAGTTGGGTTTTCCTCTTCTTCAAGATCTTTAAGAATTATAGCAAATGCTTTTCCTTTTGCAATTGAAGCTTGGTTCTGACCTTTATACTATCCTTGGCGAGGAATTTGGCCAAGCTTTGGGCACTATCTTTTAAAGTGGCCTGGCTCATTATAGTGGAAACACCTAGGTACTCCTGAATTACTTCACGTAGTAGGTATGAAGTTTCCAACTGCATTTGTTTTGTCCCTCTTTCCTTGACCAACCTTGGCCTCACTTAATATAGCCCCGTGAAGTCTCATTAACTTTGATCGAATCTCCTGAACAAGAGGTGCTGCACGAATTAAAGCATCTTGCAGATCAGTTAGGCGCATAAATTCAAGGCGCGTGTTTAGAGGAGCATTCAATCCGTGATAAAACTTAGACACATGCTGAGTAATAGTCATGGAATATTTACAAATGGCATATATTTAAGTAGTGAGATAAACTTTGAGTAATATGCCTCCAGGCTCATTCTTAGCTGTCTTAAGTTAAAGAACCCATTCATTTTTAGTGTGTGCTAAGCTAGTGGTAAATATCGATCACGCACATCTTCTTTTAGCTTTTCCTAGGTAATAACTGTTCTAGCAAGTCATGGTCTTTATACCATTGTTTCCACCACGTGTGTCTCACCGGTCAATTTCAACTTGGTGATTATAGCCTGATTAGCATGGGTAGTTCTTGTGGTAGTAAAGTAGTTCTCCATGGTCTCAATCCAAATCTCTACCTCGGTTTCAATGTCTTTGCCCTTGCCATTGAATTTCGGTGGCTTAATCTACTTAAGGAGATACTTCTTCTCCTAAATTTCAGTCAGACTAGCAATAGCTGTATTACCCTAGGTTATCATAAGTTTCATGAATTAGCTTAGCAATTAAAATTTTCAGCTTCGTTTTTACATTAACATATCTTACTAGTTTTGTAAAATGGTGATGGGCCAAAGAGCACAATATTTTTACAAAATCTAGCCGTTATCTTTTATTATCAATAGCCATAAGCTATGATTTTTACAAGTAAGGGATATTTACAAATGGCATATGTTTACAAGTAGAGATACATCAGCATCGATATGATAGGTTGGATACTATGTACAACTTCCAAAACATGATATCATTATATCTCTCTTTTTTAGGAATGGATATCAGTTTTATTCATGTAGAAAAAAGTAGACCAATTGTTGTCTATATCTAGAGACCTATAATGTGGAAATGGCAAATTTGAAAAACCATGGATATAGTAATCTCGATACTTGCGACGTCCTTGGATTATAATCTTGTTGGTTGGGATTACATTCAGTACCTTGTCATAGACATAACGGTCTAGACGTATCTGTCAACCATTGGTAATCATAAGTGGATTCCTTTTGGACGAACAAAAGATAAAGGCCTCAACTACTTTTAAAATTTCCATCCATTCAAGGTGTTTTAGATTAGGCTGCATGTTGAAGAATCGATTGGCCTCGATGTAACAATAACGCTCGTCCCAAAACCATCTTCTTTTGTAATTCACAGGGAAGGATGGATCATATAGGCAATCAAGTATCCTCATCGTTTCTCTTCTCCACTCGTCATCTGTGGAGTTCAACGCAAATGTGTACATTCCTCGAAAAACAAGGAACTGGTTCCAGGCTTCATTATTCTGCCAAAGTTTATCCCTTAACAATTAACAGGCTGATTATTACTTAGAACAATTGGTCTGAAAAACCATAGATATTTTTAATTTCAATTAGGCTCTAATACCATGTGTTAGGCGCCTACCTAACCATTCCCTAGCAGCATGTTTTAGTGGTCCATCGGGGAATTATCCAAGACGGCTTCGCCCGACACTTGTGAGAATGCACAGGGTCTATCGTCTAGATTTCCTAGAGTCCACCCCATAATGGAAGGTATCGGCCGTCCCCACAAGGATCAACCTACAAGCTCGGGGTCCTAATTTGACAACTGAGGTCTTGATGCATCAGCTAGCTCCATCGGAGGCGTTCCATAAGGGCTTCTCGTCCAATTGGAGTGATCGTAGTTAACCTTGGTTCATGGAGTGCAATGCTTTTTTCTAGCAACTAGTTAGGATTCAATCTTAACGCAATTTTGGCACAATCGCCGCACCTTTCCCCTAAGATAATTATTATTCAAGGTTTTAAGACCTAACCCTAGGTAAGTCAACCCTCGGCTCTACTTAATTTTCCTTAATTAACATTTGGTTCAATCTCTTAAGAGAAGCTCTCAGCTTACCGTGACCACCTACTTCCCACAAAAGGTTTTCTTTAGTTTTCTAATTACCTATCACATTAAGTTATGACATATGAAAGCAGCTTCGTTAATTAACCCGTTATCATAGGTTCCTTCACATAATTTTACGACACAACACGAAGATATAAAAATAATCTTTTGGCAAATCATATTTATTTATTATTTTGTAAAGTTATTTACAATGATTTTTTCCTTTTGCCTACGCAGATGATAAACCTCTGCTCACCGGAAAATCCCTTCTATCTGCACAGAAGAAAACAAACCCTCCAAGATTTCCGTCCCTTCACTAGTACCGAGGACTCCAAGTTCCCATCCTGATTCGAGTGAGGGTTAGGCACTTCCTAGGAGCGATTGAGAGATTTATGGCCAGAGCCCCTTGGTATTCCCGCCTCCTCCTGCCTAACGGATTCCTCACCGAGTGACCTCTCGCCGTCGGGACTGATCCAAAGCTCCTCATGGCGGTACAAAACAATCCCCCTTGGAGCAGGGTTTCGCGCCTAGCCGTGGGGGAGGCATAACACAATCTTTCCTCTTATTATCTTGATTATATATTTACAATAAGATCTAACTACTACAAGCACAATCAATCTTTCTTGTGCAACCATCAATACATGCACAAATCAAAAAAGAAACATTAGTAAGTGTTTTTAGCATAGGAAGCAGTCCCACCCAAATCTAGGGTTTCTCTTTTAAGGTCCCACCTTAATTTTAGGGTTTTGCTTCCTACTTTGCAACTCTTTTTCGGGATCCATAGTTTATTTCGCGAATCTGAAGTCTATTTTATCCATATGAAAAATTTGGTATTTTCGCACTAACAGGTAATATAGACGTTTATACCTATGGCAGGCAATTCATGGACTGTCCTGCCCTATCATGCACTTAGCAGGATTTCAAATGTTTTTCCAAGTCTGTTTAGACTTTACAATTTGTATTAACAAATTCTTATCAATGTCCAACAAGTCTTACAGACTTTCAATATTTATTTAATTTCTTGATACTGATAGTTTCAGGGTTATCGAGTATTTCATAGTTATTTTTGCTTCAACATTCTCGATATTTTAGGTAAGGTTTTCTCGTTGATTCATACGTGGGTCAACTCATGATATTGACACTCTCGCTAATATAACCATTAATATTAACATTGTGTGTGTTTTCATCAAGAAAATAATTTGTATTTTATTCTACTCATATTCTATGGTTTAATCAATGATGTTCGACCATTTACCGAACTTCAACGTTATCTAGAAAGAACACTTTTCATTTAGTTATGTCCTAAGTATAATGCTGATTGCTTTTTTGAAAACTTTATTCTAAGCAATGCAAAAATCATAAGTGCAAATTTTCTTTCATCTTTCATACATCGAATTATATTTCCACGCACCTAATTTATGCGGATCTAGTATATATTATCCTATGCAATTTTCTATTGATTTAATACATTGATTATTTCTTGATATCATCTAAATGATTTTTTATAAATTATTATAAAACTCATATGCATCTATTTATCATTAGCAAAATGAAATAGAGATAATCCCTTTTAGGAAAAAATTATAAAATATTCCCTTCCATAACACCATCTACGTTTTTTCTGTTATTATGATCACACACGCCATTAATGAAATAACAATAAATATCATGAAATAAACCATAATTACGATATTTTCTTAATGACAGGCATATAATCATTTTCCAAGTGAAAGAGTCTTTTCACTGAATAGTTCATTATTATATTACTTAGGCTATTTTTCTAAGCGATAGTTCATATGTATTTTCTTTAGAATGTGTTTGTAATTGTTTAAAGCCAAATATAGCAATAAGCTTATAAAAAATTATTATTTTTTCCAAACCCACGAGATGTTACCTTTCTAAGGTTTATTATAACGGGGGTTTCGCCAATTCCTACTGTGTCATTTTCTCCATTGGCCGCGTTCTTTACTTCCCTTGCTTCAAATGGGCTTTTTGAATTTCTACGATCTCTTGGAGCCATGGTTGTCAAACAAAATTAACGTGGTAGTTCGGGGAGAGTTGGTGGTCGTCTAGAAAAATTTGGCCAGCATTTTGCTTAGCGATATGGCTGTATGGAAGGAAGGAGTAACAGGGGGTAGAGAAAATAGAAATGAGGTAGAAGAGGGGTATTTTCCTCGTTCAAGGCTCAAGTTAGAATGGAAAAGAGAGGTAGATAAAATTTTCCATCATCAAGAGGTCTTCCTTATTGCTTTCTTTGTGAAGGAAAGGGGGTGTATTTATAGCCATGAGGGGGAGCATGCAATCAACTCATTCTTTTGGCTACTTGTCAAGAGCTAAGTAAGCTTTATAAAAAATGTTTTTTGATTGCCTACCTATTGGATGGTTCCATGGGGATGATTTTAAAATGCTTTCTCTCTCTCTAGGCATAAAAAACGCCATGATTTTTCATTTATTAAAAAAGCGGTCTTTTTTTCTTTAATACAAGTTCATCTGGTGGTTTTTGGCCAAGTTACCTTATGACTTATCTAGTTTATAAAGTCGTGCCATAATGTTTGATACTTAACTTACTCAATATCATGCTCGTTCTTGTGCATTCTTTGTCTACCGATTAAGACTTTTGCAATTTATATTGCGGTTATGAAATCAATGCGATCTTTGACGCATTAAATGGAATCGTGAATGCTAAATCAAATATAATGCGGAAAAATTTATGATCAAGTCGTCATAATATTATTTACAAGGCGTCTTTGCTTCTTGTTGGCTGGGAACATTGAGGCATCTTCTCGTGCCAGATTGCGGAATTGATTAAATGCAAGACTGGATATTAAAAAATTTACATGCGGTCACTTATGTGATAGCTTGGCGAGTAATTTTTAAAACGTCTCAAGCCCGAATTTGTTTCTTGATATTAAGTGTTGTGGTGGGAATATTGCAGCGAGACTACAAACCCATGGTATATAGACAGTGCCAACCTCTTGGTTAGAGAAAAGTATATCCTCCCCCCCCCCCCCCCCCCCGCCCCCCCTTTGTGTATTTCTAGTAGATAGAAGAAGAAGAAGCTTCTATTAGAGTCAGTGGCCTACATGTTGCTAGGGGTCGCTTTTGTTAGAATTAGCCCCCTACACCTTGCTAGGCAGTGGTTTGTATAAAAATGGTAAAAACAAAGTATTGCGGAGATGTGTTGCAAGAGGTAAGATTGGAATCATTGTGAAGGCATGCCATGATGAGGCGTGTGGTGGACACTTTGCTGGAGAAACATCAACTAAGAAAGCTCTACTTGTAGGATATTGGTGGCCAACCCTCCACAAAGATGCCTATGATTACTGTAAGTGTTGTGACGCTTGTCAACAAATGGGGAAGCCTACAAAAACCAATGCCATGTCCCTATAGCCTATCCTTCCCTTGAAGCCATTTGAGAAATGGGGCATTGACTTCATGGCCCCAATCAATCCTCTAACCAAAGGAAAGTAAAACAAATACATTCTGGAATGCATTGATTACGTGATGAAGTGGTGTGAAGCCAAAGATCTTAAATGAGATGATGGCAACAATGTTGCTCTATTCTTATACGAGAATATTATCACCCTCTTTGGTAGTCCCTTAGAACTAGTAAGTGATCGTGACACTCAATTCTAGAATAAGATCATGGAAAAACTAACATAGATTTATAATATCAACCATTGTAAGTCCACATCCTATTACCCTAGAGCGAATGGCCAAGTCGAAGTCACCAATGGCATCCTTTGTTTGCGATCCTCATCAAGGCAACTGCTGTACATCACTATGATTGGGATGATCAACTTACAAAAGCCCTATGGGCATACAAAACCTCTCATAAGGCCACAATAGGCTATACATCTTTCTAGTTGGTCTATGATAAGAAGCCATATTTCCTATTGAGCACATGATTGAACATGTGGTATGTAAAAAGGCCAACGACTTTCTCGAATGTTTTTTGAGTTATAATTAGGTGTGGAGGTGCACCCTGATGACATGTATAAGACCACCTTGCCACAAAATGGAGGATGTTTGCATACATCGTGATGCCCTTTGGTTTAACAAATGCACTAGTAACCTTCCAACGTTTGATGTATACCATTTTGCTTTGCAAGGGTCTCGAACTGTTTATTGGTGACTTTGCATCAACTAATTATTGGACGGCCACTTCTAGAAACTTCAAGCTATCTTCAAACAGTGTAGGCAATATCAATTGTCATTAAATCCACTCAAATGTCAGTTTTAGGTGAAACATGGCATCATATCAGGGCACATCGTGTCTACTAAGAATGGAATTGCAACCGCTTTGAAGATTCAAGTCATCGTAGAGTTACTGCCACCAGAGAATCCCAAAGAAGTGTAGTGCTTTTGTTAATCGGTTTGGTAAAAAATGACAAAATGGGGCAAAAGTGGAGCATGCAGGAGGAAACAACCAAGGGCAATAAGAAGAAGTAGCATAAAAAAGAGAACAATATAAAAGAGTCAAAGAGAGTGCATGCAGTAGGAAAAGATGATGGATTGCCATTAAATATGTTGACATTTAACACCACATTGCCCTGCGAGTAGAAGTTGTAAAATTAATTTTTCTCAAGTATTGGGCTCACCTCCATGTAACTTGTAAAATCAAAAGAATAATCAATGATGCACATGTGTTTGAGCCAACCTCTTTTAAGTGAATGGGTTGCGGGTACCAATAGAGAATAGGACCTTATCCAAGCTTCAAAAATTTACAAATTTATATATAAGGTGAAAAACCTTATTTGTAACTCATTCCATGACAAATGCAACAAAGGCTTATTTGATTCTCTATCACTGCATTTCTTCACTTCTGAGTACTCTATGCATGTGAGCTTTATGAGGTAGGGAGAGAGAAGCCTTGTGAGGGCTTGTGTATTGGTTCTTACTCTATGTTTTCTCCTCTGCCCTTTCTCCTCACCTCCTTGGGATTCATTCCCAGATTGAGAGGTAGAGATATTAAGTTGTTGCATTAGGTATAGAGAGCTTGAGAGACCTTGAGAGAAAGAAAGAAAGAAAGTTATATTAACGTCTACAAAATGCCAAGTTGGCCTATGAGACCAAAAGGTTACATACAAAATGTCTAGGAAGTTTTCCAAGTCCCAGTAAAGCTACTATCTAGTGTTATGGTGAACTAGGTGAGTAGGTACAAAATGGTATACTGACTTGATACAATCTAGATGCACTGCAAGTGCAGTGTGGAATTGCTCATGGAGTGTGGTCATCTTAAGATATCCCGCATGGGCCTTTCTAGCATGGAGAGGCTGAAGCGGTGGGGTATGGCTTCCCAGTGGCGCTGTAGTATCCATTGTATCTTTAGGTGATGCCTCCAACGGGGTGTGGGCCTGCTGGGTGTGGGTGCGAGCTTTGCCTCTCTCTGTAGCTTTATCCAAGGTGGCTCCTCAGGATGGGGCCACTGGTCGGTTGGCTACAGTCCTCTTTGTAGAGGGGGTGGTCGAGGGTCTATAGAACTCTTGGAGGGTGCGTTGCTGTGTGTTCTCGGCTGTTTGATCCTGGACCCATAGAAGGCAATCTCTATGTTGGCATAGCTCCAGGAGGAAGAGCCTGAGGCATTTCTAGTCGGGGAAGTCTAGTGTTTGGGGGGGGAGAGAGAGAGAGAGAGAGAGAGAGAGAGAGAGAGAGAGAGAGAGAGAGAGAGAGAGAGAGAGAGAGAGAGAGAGAGAGAGAGAGAGAGAGAGAGAGAGAGAGAGAGAGAGAGAGAGAGAGAGAGAGAGAGAGAGAGAGAGAGAGAGAGAGAGAGAGATCAAAGGTGGAACCATCTTGGCTTGGATGAATGAGCAAGAGGATCTGCTTCACACACATGAGGGATGATGGAGTGAGAAGTGTAGAGCTCGAGCACAAATGTTGGTGGAGTCATTGGAGCTTCGGAGCTCACAACACTCATCTAGACTACAACACAGTGAGCCTCCTCTTTCAAGTATTCTCTTTTGGTATTCTTCTTGCTTGGGGAGCCATGGGTAGCTACCCGTAGCTAGCGGAGTGAGTGAGATTTGATGGAAGGAGAGTTTGTGAGGTGGGAAACCATGAGCAAGCTTGGGTAGAGAGGGCACATAAGTGATATGTATTTTCTATCTAAATCTAGCAAGTAGGGACTCACCTACGTTTTGGTTCCATTGCTAGGACTCAATGGAATCTCTCTGGTCAAATATCTAACCATAGATGGTGAGCGGAATACGTTGAGTTTGAGCGAGATGGGTTTTCTCGCCATGATAGACTTGATGCGGAAACCTCACGTGTCTTAGTTAGGATGGACAGATTGGAAGGGTACTGATTCATAGATTGCACATGTATTTTTCTTTTCATAGGATACATTAGATTGTGGAAAAAAATTGCTAGATTAGGAAACAATAGTTTTTATTCATATATTTTTAAATGGAAAAACATAAAACAAAACAATTTCACATGTTGATATATCTTGTATCATGTAATAGAGACAACGGCATGTGCTTAAGCACTTAGATGAGCTTCATGGGATGGAAAGCCATATAAGTTTTAGGTTTTTCCCTTGATTTTCTTGATTTTTGTGAATTTTTATCATGGGATGTATTGGCATATCATGGGTAGGGAGCAACTAGCTAGTTGCAATCAACAATCGAGTACTTTGCAAAGATCATTGTGGATATCGTTGTGATTTTTATGCGGGATAAAAAGATACTCATAAGGAGCATAAAAATAGGATGTATTCACTATAATCACTTTTGGATTTGTTGATTTTTATGAATTAAGAAAGAGGCTCTTAAACGCGATGGTACCTACTTTAACAACTAGCTACATTGTTTGCTAGATGTATGTTTTTGAGCATATTTTGAAAGGGTAATGTAATGTGGGTGGTGTTGGAGATTTTCTAAGTATATTTAAGATTTATGTTGATTTTTTAAATGAGAATTGATGCTTGGAAAAAATAGGCAAAAGATAGTGGCAATAGGTTGACAACTAGCTAGTCACACTTCCCATGGGTAACCTACAAAGGCTAGAATATAAGTGCATAAAGGAAAATAAGAGTGGTAGTCATTTAGCATTAGTAATTCAGCCTAGAATTCAGTTTTTGACCTAAAATTGCATGGAATATTGGTGATCTTATGATACCTAGCTAGACTTGCACAAGATAGGTACCAACTATATACTATAATTGGACATAGTCATGATTTACAAGAGGTAGTTTGGTATTGTTGTGTGGACTTGTTTTGTAACCGAGTTTGCTGAAGTTTCATTGTAAAATCTTGGTGAAATTCTTTAAATTTCTGAGTATTCATTGGTTGGGATCAAAAGATAGTTTTTAAGCTAGTCGGATGATGACTAGCTAGTCAATGATAATTGTCTAGTAGGCTGTTTGTGGGTGTTTTATTGATGACACATTCAAGATTTCATTTCCTATACTTTACAATGTTTTTTCAATAACAAATTTAAATATTGGTTTGAACATCAAATCATTAGGTATTAGAACCAATGGGGGTGAATAGGTAGACAGACTAGTTGCCATGACATCACTACTAGCTAGAATGACTAGCTGCGGGTGTGCTAAAACTGTTCAGAATGTTTAAAATCTTAATGTGATTAGATAAAGCATGCCACAAACTTGAATTTTCTTTGAGTTTTGTTGAGTATTAATCATGGGTGTTGTAAGGGTTGCACGACTCATCAAGAAAGTCCTCTATAGGGTTGACTAGCTCTTTGCTACGAGGGACGGAAGAGTACATAGTTTGAGGAGGTAAAGGCTGATGTGTAAGATGCCTTGGGTTTTTATTTTCACACCAAAAATTCATTAATATTTGGAATAAAAAAGGAAGTTCAAGCCACGTAGAGTCAAGATTGCTATTACAAGCACTTGACTTGCCAATTGGGGGGACTCAAAAAGCTAGTTTAGGGCTCTCAATTGACATAGTTTGGGCTGATAAATCCTTCCACGTTTGTGAATTCTTGACTTATGAAAAATTGTAGCTTTTTTGGGATGAGTTGTAGGTTTTTCACCAACCATGACTCTCTCATACTCACCTACCCATTGTGAGTTGATTGACATCTAGGAAGTGGGGAACTAGGCATAGTTTAGTGAAAAGCTTGCATTTTTGAGTTTAGAGTATTAAAGCATTGGCCAATTAGGATAGCAAGAGTCTAGTTTTTAGTAAACTTAATTGTGATGAAAGGTGTGGATTATGACATCTTATTGGAAAGACCATGGATGCCAAGTGCTCGTGTGATAGAGAATTGGGGTAATGGATTGATGCTTTTTGGAAATAGAAAGGAGGCAGTTTGAGTGGAGATGAACACTTGGAAGACATCGCCAGTTGACCTCAAGCCCATTTCTACCATGCTCAAAGGAGAATCACACTACAGTCCATCAACCAAATACGTTTCATGTCGTGAGGACAAGTGTGATTGGATGCATGTGTTAGTAACCATTGACTTGCCATTCTTTGATGATGAGGATGAATACAAGAGGGTTGTGAAAAAGGCAATCACCTTTAACAAAGAGGCTAAGGCCTTTACGTCCAAGAGGGATACATTACCTATGATACCTCTGTGCATGATAGCACAAAGCTCAAGCGACAGACCGTTGTCTATGACATACAACATTCCAATGAACAAACTAGAACTGCACAGGATCCTTGAGTATTTGACAAGGAAATTAGCATGTGACCTTGCAACCAATTTGAAACCTCTCAACAAAGATCTCTTGGAAGAGACAAAGTAGAAGTGGACTAGAGTGCATGAATTGAACCTCTTATACAATTGGGCTCTAGTTAAGGATGATGAAAATGTGCACATTGATGAATTGAGATTTTTGAACAAGAGGATTTCAATGATGAATACGTGGACTGCGACTTGGGAAGTGAGGAGAGCGATGAAGAATTGGAAACCATTGACTATGACAATGATGAGTGGACAATAGAATAGATAATTATGGACTCTAAGCCCAACGACATGAATGCCTTTAGGATAGAAAAAGGGGTCATTAGGGTGGGTTTTGATCAAACTTAGCTAGAGCATCTAGATGTGGTTGACTTGGATGGAGTATCTAGATGTTGAAAAGCAAAGGAGAGCATAGGATAATCCACACCATTATATCACATAGGTCCCAATCCTTTATCACATGGGCACTTCACATCAAGGGTCCCAATCCTCTATCACACGGGCACTTTGCATCGAGGGTCTTCCCAATAAGATGTCATAATCCACACCTTTCATCAAAATCAAGTTCACTGAAAATTAGACTCCTGCTATCCTAATTGGACACTCTATAGACTACGGAGATGGGTTAATAAATCACTTAGTAGTTTCAAACCTTATGAAAAGAAAAAATTGCATCTTAGACTGTGCTTTAAGATTTCCTAAACCTCACAAGTGAAGGGATAACACTCATGGTAAGACACAAACTTGCATTAGATACTTCATGAATGCACAAATAGCTAGAAGACTTTGTAAGGCTAGGGAAAGAGAGAGGACAATTGGCATAAAGGAAGGGGGGTTCGATCCTTGAAGAAGAACCTTGGCAATTATACGAGCTTGAATGTTCAAGGCACTCATAAAAAGGAAGAAACAGTCCCTTGACTCACTTAAGGGTATAGGCAGAGAAACAACAAAACATCTATACATGCTATGATAGAAACAAGTGAACATGCCTATAAGGCCAAGGAGGTTCATGAAGGCAACACATCTTAGCACTTGGCACATTAATTCTCTAAGACACACGACAAGAATAGTGTGACCTTCTAAAGGGGACCAATAGGTACATTCTCAATGCTGTTAGAAATCATTAGTTTCATCAAGAAGCTTATCAACTAAGGGCAACTAAAGATCATGGCGGGAATGAGCTCTAACACAAATAGTCTAGAGTTGGATGCTATGGAGTTCCCTACAAATATCCAGTAGCTAATATCACTCTCCAACCAACACACATGGGTTGAACATAGAGAAAGGGATGTGGAAGAGATCATGGCTAATGTAGAAGTTGAGAGAAAGCTAGGCAGGGATCTCATTAGACAAGTTGCAAGGTGTACCCAAAATCAAAGGTTAGACAAGCGAGAAAGGAGATAGAGTTGGGTCAAATCCAATGCATCTTGGATGTAGCTAGAGGGATGTCAATTGGAGAAGAGGCAGGGGAGGCAAAGATATCCAATGCCAACCTCAGCCCCTCAAAACTCCTTCTCAAGCGGTTATTGGATAGGATCTCCATAAAGAAAGGAAGGCTACATTAGCAACCACTCTCTTGACCAGACTAGGAGTAATACCATGGGCTAGAAGCCAAGTGAAAATACAAGTCTTCACAAAGCAAGTCAACAAGTACAGGGCAGGAGATGACCCCTATAGCTTTGTTGAATAGTTTTAACAAGTTTGTGAGGCAAACAACCTCACGGATGCTGATAAGAGAGCACAAGCTTTTGGGTTGTGTCTAGGGGGGAAAGGCTGAACATATTTTACAAGTCTCGATGACATTGAAAGGAACAAATTTGATACTCTTAAGAACTTATTCATCAAATGCTTCTTTGAAGCTAGATACTCTAAGCTCACCAACTTACATACAACCAACAATTAGTCAGGGACATGAACCTCACATGCATCTAGGGAACCCACCTTGCCTCAACCAGACCTAGAGATGGACACTCAACCACCTAGTAGTAATGTAACCAATGAAGTTGATGTACGATTGCTAGCAGTTCTTATATCAACACAAGTATCATTGCCTTTAGGGCAACTAATGAGGCAAAACCAAGGGTTGTGGAGTACATTTAAGGCATGTTTTGAGAGGCAAGAGAGAACAGAAATAGCAAGGGAAGTAGATAACAACACTCACATTCCAAGTATAACACCCTCTCCTATGGTAGGGTCACTAGAAGTCAATGCATTATGGGAAGAGATTGAGATACATGTGGTTTTACCCATTGTGGCATTGGGAGATGTGACATAAAAAAACATTGTAGACACAAGGGCAGGAATAAACATTCTTAGCCACACAGTATTACAAGTATGGGGAAGTCCACTTGTCAAAATTGCTACATTCAATGTAACCCTTGCTAATGGTACAAAGGTTCACCCATCTGGAGTATTAAAGCATTGGCCAATTAGGATAGTAGGAGTCCAATTTTCAATGAACTTCATTGTCATAAAAGGCGTGGATTATGACATCTTATTGGGAAGATCCTAGATGTGAAGCACCCGTGTGATAGACGATTGGGATAATCGATTGATGTTTTTGGAAAATAGAAAGGAGGCAGTTTGAGTGGAGATGGACACTTGGAAGATGTTACAATCGACCTTGAGGCCATTTTTGCCATGCTGAAAGGAGAATCATAGAGCAAGCGCATTAACCAAATACATTCCATGTCTTGAGGATGAGCATGAGTGGATGCATGTGCTAGCAATCATTGGCTTGCCATTATTTGATGATGAGAATGATTAAAAGAGGGCTGTGGAAAATGCAAGAAACTTTAACAAAGAGGATAAAGCCTTTGCACACCTAAGAGAAATACCTTACCTACGATACCTTTGTGCGCATGATGGCATGAAGTTCAAGCGATAGATTTTTGTCTATGACACATCACATTCTAACAAACAAATTGAAAATGCATAGGATCCTTGAGTATTTGATGAGGAAAATAGCATGCGACCCTGCAACCAACCTGAAACCTCTCAGAGATCTCTTGGAAGAGACAAAGTGGAAATGGACTAGAGTGCATGACATGAACCCCTTATAAAATTGGGCTCTACTTAAGGAGGATGAAAGGGTGTAGGATGAAAACTGGTAGAGGATGAGATTTCTAAATGAGAGGATTTCGATGATGAACTGAAAGAGGCAGTTTGAGTGGAGATGGACACTTGGAACATGTCATCAATCAACCTCGAGGCCATTTTTTCTATGCTCAAAGGAGAATCATAGAGAAAGCCCCAACTATGGTCCATTTACCAAATACATTCCCTGTATTGAGGACAAGCATGAGTAGATGCATGTGCTAGCAATCATTGACTTGCTATTCTTTGATGCCAAGGATGATTACAAGAGGGCTGTGGAAAAGGCAAGTACCTTTAATGAAGAGGCTAAGGTCTTTGCACCCAAGAGTGATACCTTACTTGCAGTACCTTTGTGCATGATGGCACGAAGTTCAAGCAACATACCATTGTCTATGACATACCACATTCCAACAAACAAATTGAAACTGCATAGGATCCTTGAGTATCTAATGCGGAATTGGCCAACCTGAAACCTCTCAAATATCTCTTGGAAGAGATGAAGTGCAAATGGACTAGAGCGCATAATGTGAACCTCTTATACAATTGGGCTCTACTTAAGGATGATGAAAATGTGCAAGACAACGAACTAGTAGAGGATGAGCTTTCTAAACAAGAGGATTCCGATAATGAATATGTGGATTGCAACTTGGGAAGCGAGGAGAGTGATGAAGAAGTGGAAACCATTGACTATGATAACAATGGGGATACAATAGAATAGATAATTATGGACTCTAAGCCCAAAGACATTAATGCCTTCTCAATAGAAAAGGGGTCATCAAGGTGGATTGTGATCAGACTTCGCTGGAGCATCTAGATGTGGTTGAATTGGCTGGAGTATCTAGATGCTAAAGAGAAAAAGAAACCACATGATAATCCACAACATTATATCACACAACCCCCAATCCTCTATTACATGGGCACTTTGCATTTAGGGTCTTCCCAATAAGATGTCATAATCCATGCCTTTCATCACAATGAAGTTCACTGAAAATTGGACTCCTACTATCCTAATTGGACACTCCATAGATTATTGAGACTGCAGGTTGGTAAATCACTTAGTAGTTTCACAATCTTATGAAAGAACTAATTACATCTTAGACAATGCTTTAAGCTCTCCTAAACTTCACAGGACAAGGAATGATATTCAAGGTAAAACACAAAATTGTGTTAGTAGATACTTCACAAATGCACCATAGTGACAACTTTGGATAGCTTGAAGGCTTTGTAAGCGCGGGGAAAAGGGAGAGGACAATTGGCATAAAGGAAGGGGGGTCAATCCTTGAAGAAGAACCTTGGCAATTATATGAGCTTGAATGCTCAAAGCACTCACGAAAAGCAAGGATGTTGAGGGTTGACATGACTGTGGTTTTTGTTAGATTTTTGGGTGATTTTTGTATGATTTGAATGATGATTGATTGGTTTGGAAGTTTATGAGAGATTTTTGGGTAAGGTTGAATAGGTTTAAGAAGCTCTTGACGTTCTTCAGTGGAGATATGATATGTTGAAAGTTTTTGTTGAGTGCCTAACCGGTTCTATTTAGCTGTTCTAATTTCTTTTTGTATGAGAGGTTGAAATGATGATTGATGGTGTTTAAGAGTGTTTGGAAGCTTATTGAATGATTCTTGATGGTTTTAGTTGAGCTAAATGCTTTTCGATTACCTTTTATATAGTACTGTTAACACTCTATAGACCTTCTGTAAAGTCTTTATCTCTATCTCTGTCTCTGTTCTGTTTTTGTTCTGTATGCCTATGCAAGTGTTTTGTGGGATGAGTGTATAGCTTGGGGAAGTCTTCTAGTCTTGGGAAGAGATGAATACAAGTTTAAAATAGCTCAAAGAAGTGGAAGAAGTAGCCGCTGAAGAAGTGATAGTGACATTGTTGAGCTACGAAAGGACATTATAGTGGCTCTAGTGATCATATTAGACATCCCTCTTGGGAGGGGTATTCACGACCAAAGAGGGATTATGGATGGTTACCCTTCATTATTCCAATGTACTATTGTGAGAGAGTATATGTGTGAAAGAAAGAGAGTGTGTGTGTACAAGAGATAACTACTTTTCTATGAGAAACATTATATCTACATGAGAGAGACTATGAAGACTATGAAGACAAAATTTATGTGATGATTTTTGCTCAAAGTTGATATTTCTTTGATGGTTTCTATGAAGAATATGAAGAATGTATTGAAGTTCTGTTGTGATAAAATTGTGGCAGAATTGCTATGTGATACATGGTGAAGATTTGAGAAGATTGGTGTTGTTTTTCTTCCTAAGGTTGATTAGATTATGAAGAATAAGCTTGTTGATGATACGAGATAGATTTTATTGCAATAGGTTCCCTGTTTTCTTAGTGTCTCTCTTGGGGCTTCATATGTGCACAGCTGGGGAACACTACCATCAATAAGCACCAACAAAGGCTGAAAATGAAAGAAGTAGCATTGTTGAATAGAAAGAAAAGCAATGGAAGATTGGAGAATCCTTGCCAACTGTTGAAGAATTGGAGATCTTCATTGCCAAAGCCACATTCTGCAAGAAGTGCATCCCTCAATGGTAGAAGCATGTCACTATCTTGATGCAAGATCCATGTGACAGGTTGATCCCATTGTCTTTTGAAGCTATATAAAGTTATACTACAATAGCCAATTGTTTCCCACAAAGGTGAAAAGAGAAGTAGAAATAGAGAGAATGACCATCCATGGGGGATTTGGCCTTCATTGAATAAAATTTAGACATCATCAAGTGGGCGATCATGAAGAAGCTTCAAGAGTTGTGTTAGTTTGAAGTTCACAAGAACAAGAAGGAAAAGAGTTGGAATCTATTCATCCATGCTCAAGAGCAAGGTACGTGGGATGCTTGGTGTACTGACAACCTTCTGTTTGTCCAATTGGCAACCCACTAGATGCTAGTAGACAAAGTATTCTTTATAACCTATGCTATTGAAACCCTCTGAAGTTGGTATTATCAAGACAATGGCACTATGGAGATCCTCAGAAGAATGAGTTTTGATACCTTCAAAATTGAATATCTTCCCCTTTATAGTGGAATGAAAGCTGAGTTCAGAGATGTTAAAAAGAAGGAAGTAGAAGAAGTGTTGGCAAGAGAGTCCTCTAGAGATTGAAGCCCTTCTAATTCTGTCCTATTGAGTATGTACAAACTGCATAGAGCTAACTCCTTGATGAATGACGTGATCAAGAGGCAAGCACTAGAATGAATCCAGAGGTATGTGAAGAGAGAAAGTAAAAATCAAAGCTGAGAACAAGTTAGCAGTAGAAGCCTCCTTTGATGCCCTTGTTATGGGACTCTTTACAGAAAGAAGCCCCCATGGCGACTCAAGGTCCCCTTCCTAGCCAAATCCATCCTAGAAATATTGATGATAGGCCAACAAATGCAGTCCCATTGCCCATCTTTAAGGGAGAGTACAATGAAGACCCTGATCTTCATGTAGACGAGTTCATAGTAGCGTGTGTAGTCAACAATGCCAGAACCCCTAAGCATTGGTTGGCAATATTCCTCACCACTTTCAAAGGTGTGGCATTTCAGTTGTATGAGAGACAAGCAACATGAACTTTCACACATGGGACGACCTGAAGTTGGCCTTCCTCTCACTGAATTCAGGCGACACAAATATTTTGAAGAGTGGATACAAGAGGAGTTCATGGACTTAAGTTAGTGCTTTGGTGAATGGGTGGAAGCATATATCTCTAGAATGGAATGCATACTGAAGAGATGGACCAACCATCACTTGGATGAAAGCATCCAAAAGGAAGTTTTTCTTAGAGGCCTATAACCAAAATTTTGTAAGTTTGTGAAATTGAGAAGATCAGTCAAATTGCAAGCTGTAGTGGAAGGTACAAGACTGTATGATGAAGGTGAAGCAAGGTTATCAATGACTTCAAAAAGAAGAGTCTTACCTCCTCCCATGCCAGGATTAGTATACCCACCAAATGTAGTCCTAGGGACTATTTGCTACCCCTACCCTCAAATGCAAATAGTGTAGTAGTACAGTGCATCGAATCCATAGTGTCCATAAATAATAGTACCTCAAATGATGGTTTAACCACAACAATAGAGGTCGCAAATAGTTTTCCCAATGGTGACTCAACAATGATAGTGGAACCCTACCAATTGGAATAAAAAATCACCAATCTCAACAGGAGCTTTGAATCCAAATTAGAACAAAGGACCCTATGGATCAACCCAACCAGTTTATGTAGTAATTACAGAGACTTTCCAAAATCCTACTGCAAGTACTCAAGGAGGAGAAAATTTGAAGGACTATTTGCCCAATTTAGTCGGAAGCATAAAAAAAAAGCTGATGGTGGATGTGATTATAGAAAAGTTGCAGACAATGAAGGTGAATACCACCAACATATCTAGTTCTGCATAGGAGGTGGAAGAGATGTGATGCGATCTAATAAATGGTGCAGAAAGTGCCATTAGGTGGGACATTTAGCCACTTAATGTACCCGAAAACCAACTATTCTTGGAGCCTTCTATTCATACTATTTAAGGAAGAACCATACAGAAGATATCAACTCTTTGAAGGAGGTACATGAAAGAAGGAAGAAAGACAAAGAAGCAAGATTCAACTTGTTGGAATCCAAGATGACCACCTAAGATATATGATCAAATTTTAGAGAGCTCGGTTCTAATTTTGGCCCAAGGAGGTTTCCCTCTCAAAGTTATAGAGGGCGACATTTTGAGAGATCAGAAGTCGAGTGTTACATATGTGGAGAAAAGGGACATATCTCACCAATTTTCCCAAACCTTAGAAGGTCCATGGACTATAAACCCTTACGCAGTAGATGCAAAGGAGAAGGCCATACTGCAAAAGACTGTCCTAGTCTAGCTTCTCTAAAAGCCAACACCACCAATAACCAATAGAAGACCCAAGAGCCTACCTCCAACTTAGTGGAATTAGAAGTTACTGCAATTACACGTGCCAAGAAAAGAGAACCCACAGTTCCAAAAGAGAACGTTCCCTTTGTCAAAATGATGAAGTTCAATCTTCCAAAAGAGAAACTGAACAATATAGAATGAAACGTTACAGCATAGAGCAGTCCAGTGCCAAGAAGGATATAGAGACAATTACAGAGTCAGGACCAAAGGCCCAATATATAAATGATATAGAACTACCCCTAGTGATAGAAGAAGTGCAGATATTACTACTTCTAGAGCAAAGAGAAAAGATAAAAGTGGGTGTTGCTCCATTCCCTAGACGATTGGAGAAGCTTGTGGATCCTATCAAAGAGTATGACTTGGTCAAAGACCTAAAAACCTTCAAAACAAACCTAACATTCTGACAATTGTGTTGATGTTGTCTCTAGTTATTGAAAGAAATTCAAAAGCACATTGACAAGAAGATGAGGACTAAGAATTACTCCTATAACTATCTCTAAGTCCAATAAAGTCCCAGAGAGCTTGTAAGAGAAGTAGATATGGCTAATGCCTTCCTAGATCCTAACATTGCAAAGATTGGCATTTGGATTGAATGATATTTTATTGCAAATGCATTGATTGATGGAGGTTCATCATCAGTGAACATAATGATGGATGTGACAATGAAGGATCTAGGCTTACAAGGTATGTAGCCTACACAGTGGCTTATAAGACTGGCAGACCAAAGTAGAATTAAGCCTTTGGGCATTCTCTCATATATGAAGACAACTCTCATAGGACACGAGGCTATTGGTTGACTTATTTGGTAGTAAAACCAAATTTCTATGGGACCTCATATCCTTTGCTACTAGGAAGACCATAGCTTTTTAAAGCAAGAGCACAAACAGATTGGTTCAAAGGAATCCTAACCCTAGGCAGATGACCTAACAAAGTGGTGATGAAGTTGTATGGCTCACAAAAAGGTGATGGATCCATTTCCATTAAAGTCTTAATAGACTCCTCCAATGAAGTAACATATGGCACATCAGGAGACAAAGAAGTTATCAAACAGATCTTCCCTAAGAAAATAGAGGCACAGTTCCTAACAGTGGGCATTGTAAGCCAACTCCCAAAAGAAGCAATGTCCTTGTCAATGGGTGAATACCTACTATCTAAACCAGGAATGACTTTTGAAATCATCTCTGACAGTGAGATAGAGATTTGGGTGTACTGCTCTCCCTGTTATATGGCCGTACTAGAGCCACAAGCAGAGGATACACCAGAGAATCTACTCTTCTCTTATAGAGCCCCAATAGAGACAAAGACAGAGTCTGAAGTGGATGATGATGATAGTGTAGAAGATGATTATGAAAGAAAATTGAAAGAATTTATCAAGCTTGATGAGGATACAAATGAGGAGGAAGTTCTAGAGGCTACAAAAGTTAAAGATCCCATGTTGTTAGACAGAATGAGTGTGGAACCCTTTGGATTATTAAATGAATCGCATTACATGCAAGACCTCCATAAGAAATGGATTAACCAAAATAAGCATTCCTTTAGTAGTGGCTTTTGTTGCTCGTATCTACTCTTCTCAAGAAAGGATGATGATGATGCACCTTGCTAACAACCACCAGTCTGACAGCCTAAGCAGAACTCAAATGGTTCCGGTTGTGTGACATTCCTAGAGGCATCCTTAGAAGATGAGTCATCGAGTTTAGAGATAAGTAACCCTCCCATAAGAACTGACACAAGCTTGGTACCATTTCAACATCCCAAGGAACAAGAAAAATCCTCATTGAAAGAGGAAATAGGTTCCAGTGGAGTATCTAATGAGGAGGCCACTTCCTCAAAGGAGTCGGATCTGTACCCAGAAGTAGTCCGTGGGACCTTCATTTATGAAGTGAACGGTGAATCATGGATACAAATTGTATTGAATGTCACTTGAAGGTGGGAATCAGTCTTCCAGAAGAGGAGTTGTTGATCCTACATGACCTTTTGAAGGAGAACTTGGATGTGTTTACGTGGTTCTACAAAGATCTAAAGGGGATCAATTCCATGGTGTATCAGCATCAAATTGACCTCAAACTTGATGCCAAGCCTGTGAGGTAAATACAAAGGCATATGAATCCAAATTACTTAGACCTAGTGAAAGCTGAATTGTTGAAGCTCCTGGAAGTCGAGTTCAGTTATCCAACGGCTAATAGTGAATGGGTCTCACCCATCATGGTAGTATCTAAGAAGAATTGAAAGCTGTGAATATGTGTGGACTTTTGCAACTTAAACTCCAAGACTAAGAAGGATCATTTCCCTATTCATTTCACAGACCAACTATTGGACATAGTGGCTGGACATGAACTCTATTCCCTCTTGGATGGATTAATGGATGCAATCAAGTCTAGATTGGAGAAGAAGATCAATCCAAAGCAACCTTTATAACAAAATGGGAAACCTATGCTTACAAAATGATGCCATTTGGGCTTTGTAACACCCCTATTACCTTTCAAAGAATGATGATGGCCTCATTCCAAAACCATTTGCATGATTTTATTTAGGTATACCTAGATGGCTTCTGTGTCTATAGTCTAATATGGGAGCATTGGGGACACTTGGAGTAGTGCTTTGACAGATGTCAAGAGTATGGGATTTCTCTCAACCTCGACAAATGCATCTTCAGAGTCTCTTCATGATTTTTATTGGGCCACATTGTATTTGCATAAGGGATAGCAATAGACCCTACCAAGATCGAGAAGATTGCAGCTCTAATAGTGCCAACAAACCTCAAATAGTTGAGGGGATTTCTCAGCCATGTCGGATATTAATAGAAGGTTCATAACACACTTTGTAACAAAGGCAGCCCACTTGCATAAGCTCCTAAGGAAAGATGTAGAGTTTACATGTGGATTGTTGATTGTGATGAAGAGTTCAACACCCTAAAGTAGTGTTTGATTGAAGCACCCAACTTGTAACCTCCTACTTGGACGAAGGAATTCCATGTACACACTGATGCATCTATTGAAGGGTTAGGCACCATCTTATGTCAAAAAGGCTTCTTAAAGTTAGATCAACCTATCTACTATACAAGCTGAAAAGTAACTGATGGAGAAAGAAACTGCACAATGATGGAGCTCGAATGCCTTGCTATGGTGTTTGCCTCAAGAGAATTTTTGACACTATTTATTGTTGACGCATTTCAAATTCTATGTGGACCATGAGGCATTGTCCTTCTTGACAAACAAAGCAGATGTGAAGGGAAGAATGATAAGATGGCTCTTTCTATTCCATGAATTTAATTTTGAAGTGGTGACCAAACTTGGTCACTCTCATGTGTTGGTTGATCCCTATATCTCCAGCACATCTTGCAATCTCTGCACTTCATCCTGTAGCCATTTTGCTTCAGCTGTGCTGCTGAGACCCCCGGCCCTTCATTTTTCAGGAATTCAATTTCCCTTATTAACCTATTCTGTTCTTCTTGCTCCTGCCATGACTGGGGCTCCGTGGCATGTTCTTGTGGAATAGTGGCTTTGCCCCCCATCTGCGCCTTTTGCGAGTAGGATAGACTCTTCTAGCTTGTTTTCATAGTCTTCTCCTTCACTATCATCTTCCTACTCTTCATATCATTTTTGCCTCTATGGGAGCTCTGTAAGAAAGGAATAGACTCTCTATTATGTCCTCTACTTGTCTCTGCCTCTGCCTCTACCTCTGTATCTGTCTCTAGCTCTACTATGGCCATGTAACAAGGATAATAGTACATCCATGCTTCTATCTCATTGTCAGAGGTGATTTCAGAAGTCATTTCCAATTCAAGTAGCAAGAGGTATTCACCCATTGACAAAGACTTTGCTTCTTTCAGCAGTTGGCTTACAGTATCCCCAGAGTAGGCCACTTTCCTTTTAAGTTGTATCTTATCTATACTTTGAGTACATTGTAAAGTGTGTGGAAGAAGAAGAAGAAATCAGCAAGAAAACGTTTTGGCCTCCATCTCTCTTCTTGTCTCTTGAGTGAGTTTCTCCTTGTGCATTCTGTGTGTGTTCGGTGCAGCATCTTGAGCAACCCCCTCCACCACGCGATTCTTGACATGGTATCAGAGCCGCGCCATTGAGAGAGGCTGATTTCAAAGGTTGAAGCAAAGGAGAAGAAGTAAGGTTCGAGCAAGCAAGCCACGGGTAAGAAGCTCTCCCATTCTTCAACTCTTTCTCTTGGATAGTGCCTGTGGAGGCACCGGAAGCAGGGCAGAGCAAAAATCTCAGATTGCAGTGAGATTTGGTGTGTGGGAAGAGCGCTATGTATTATGCAGGTATGCCCTTTACGGCTCTCCCGCAGTTATTTTGGGCGTCTGAGGCCGTTTCGGGGCCCGTTTTAGAGCCGTAAGGTTGCGGACAGCAATTTCAGGGTACGCTGTGACTTCGATTGTATTGACCGAAAGTGGGTGCGTAGGTTACAGATTTTGGATCTATAAGTTCAAAGGTGTGTACCAGTGAGTAAACACAAGGTATATCTGCAAACAGGTTACAGATTGCATGTATTGTTGAGCAGACAGTGAAAAAGGCTATCTGGTGTATTACTGTGCACTACAGGTCCAGGGTTGCAGAAGATTTGCTTGCTGTTGGTATTAATTTTGTGATAATGGCAGAGAACAGTGGAAGCCCCATCATTGAGAAGCTCAACAAGAACAACTATCCTTCATGGAAGTTCCGTGTCACGAACTTCCTTATTGGAAAAGGCCTCTACGAGTTCGTTTCAGGTGAAGAAAAGGAGCCGGAGATGAGTGATCCTCCAACTGCAGAAGAGACAAAGGCACGAAAAGAATGGAATGCAAAGGATAAGAAGGTCATGTATTGGTTGTCTGCAGTAATTGACAATAATATGCTGGGACACATTAGAAATGCAAAGAATTCATATGCAGCTTGGACCATACTTGAAAGTATGTTTTCTGTAAATACAAAGGCACGAAAGATTCAACTCAAGCAAGAGTTGAATACATTAAAGAAAAGGAAGATGCCTATCAATGAGTATGCACTGAAGGTAAGAAGCATTGCAGATGCATTGGCAGCGATTGATGTAATGCCCGATGATGATGATTTGGTGTCGTCTACCTTGGGTGGACTTAACAATGAAAAGGCTTGGAAGTCTTTTGTAACTTCCGTATATGTCAGAAAGCCATTTCCAGATTTCGATGAATTGGTCTCCCTTATGATCACTGAAGAGATCAACATGCAGAGTGAGACATCTGAAAGAAGTGATGAACATGTCCAAGCTTTCTACTCCAGTTCTGGAAGGGGACGTGGCAGGTTCTCTTCAAGAGGCCGTGGTACAGGACATGGTAGTGACAACCAGCAAAACAGATTGAATCAGCAATTTGGCGATATGCAGGTTTCAGGAGGTCGTGGTAACTTTAGAGGCAGGGGGAGCTTTACAGGAAGAGGTGGATGGTAGAACAAAGGTTCTAACAACTCTGGTATTGTGTGCCACTACTGTGGCAAAACAGGTCATATTGCAGCCCAATGTTATGCTAAGAAAGATGATATCCGCAGTGGTAAGTTGTAGCAAGGAAACTATGCATCGTCTTCACGATAGAATGAAGACAAAAATGAACGTTTGTTCGTTATGCAGCATATGTTGAATGATGTTACAGGAAAGGGAACACATGAAGATGTTTGGTATGTTGATTCAGGTGCATCCAATCATATGACCAGCCATGCAGAATGGTTTGGAGAGATGCAGGATTTGCAGAATGCAGGTTATGTGCAGACAGGTGATGACTCATGCCACCCAATTTCACACATTGGAAAAGCTCCCTTGTCCTTGCATGATGGTAAGACAAAGAGTCTTTCAGATGTATTACATGTGCCATCTATTACAAAGAACTTGGTGTCAGTCGGTCAAATGGTAGAGCAAGGGCTGCAAGTCAAATTTAATGCAAAGGGTTGCTTTGTAGAAGACTTCAATGACAAGTGCAGATTGGTAGTAGAGGGAAGTAGAGTTGGACGTATGTTCACTCTAGATGCTGGAATTCCTACCATGAATGCTGCTATGTATGCCAAAGGAAAAGGTGTTGTTGCAGGCATTGAAATTTGGCACAAACGCATTGGACATGCAAATGTACAAAGGCTGAAATTAATGGAGTCCAAAGGGTTGGTTACAGGTTTGCCTACATTTAAAGTTGCAGAATTTCAGAAGGTATGTGAAGCATATCAGTTTGGTAAGCAGGCAAGACAACCCTTTTCACATGACAGAGATGTAAGCAGAAATATCCTTGATGTTGTGCATACAGACATTTGGGGGCCTACACAAAATGTATCTCTTGGAGGTAGTTCATACTTCGTCACATTCATTGATGATTGTTCTAGAAAGCTGTGGGTATATTTTATGAAGGAAAAGAGTGAAGCTTTTGAGCACTTTAGAACTTTCAAGGCTGCAGTTGAAAGAGAAACAGGCTTGAAAGTAAAGTGCTTGAGGTCAGATGGAGGGGGAGAGTACCTCTCCAATGAGTTTAGTGATTTTCTGAGGTCTCATGGGATAAAGAGATAGTTCACATGCAGGTATACCCCACAGCAAAATGGGGTTGCAAAAAGGAAAAACAGGCATATTGCAGAAGTTGCACGTGCCTTGATGGCTGAAAAGAATATGCCTAAGCATTTTTGATCTGAGGCTGTTCATACTGTTGTTTATATTATGAACAGAACTCCCACAGCTGCAGTTCATGGTATGACCCCCGAAGAATGTTTTACAGGTAAGAAGCCTGATGTTTCACACTTGAAAGTATTTGGCTGCATTGCGTATGTTCATGTGCCAGATGAGTTGCGGAAGAAACTGGATCCAAAGGCTGAAAAGTGTGTCTTTATTGGATACTCTTTAGAGTAGAAAGGGTACCGCTGTTACAACCCCGTTACATGTAAGTTCAGAGTGAGCAGGGATGTCATCTTTGATGAAATGAGCAGTTGGTATGCATCTAGTGGTGATGCATTGGATGATGATGATGATCATGACACTCATGTGCAGGCTGAAAAGCAAGAATCACGAACTCTTAGTGGACTAGAGACATCATCTGGTAGTCCTTGGTCTGGGAGACTAAGGAGTACCTCTACATCTTCGGGTGCATCTAGTAGCACTACAGGTAAAGACAAAGGAAAGAATAAAGTGTCAGAAGGCATTGATGCAGTTCTTGATGGAGACTCCAGTGGCTCAGAGAGCTTGGATGATGAGCTTGGCATTCCTTCAGTGAGGACTCCAGGTGTGCAGAGAGCACGCGTTAATGCAAAGACTCCATTGAGTGATCCAGTGGTACGTAAGTCTAGCAGGGTGAGATACCCTGTTAAAAGATTTGGTTTTGAAGGTTATGTAGCTCACCATTATGCTTATATGGTGAAACTAGTTGAGGATGTTGAGCCCACATGTTTTGAAGAGGCTGTTGGTCATGCTCATTGGGATGCAGCAATGGATGAGGAGATGGCTGCATTAGAGGCCAATAAGACTTGGGATCTAGTATCATTGCCGAAGGGAAAGAAAGCTATTGGATGTAAGTGGGTTTATAAGATTAAGCACAATGCAGATGGTTCTATTAGCAGGTACAAAGCTAGGCTGGTTGCAAAAGGCTATGCCCATACATATGGCATAGATTATGATGAAACCTTCAGTCCAGTTGCTAGGATGACAACTGTCAGATGTGTGATTGCTTTGGCAGCACAGCCAAAGGTTGGAGGTTGCAACAAATGGATGTAAAGAATGCCTTCTTGCATGGTGATTTGCAGGAAGAAGTGTATATGGATCAGCCAGCAGGTTATGAAGATTTAGAGCATCCCATGTATGTGTGCAGGTTGAAGAAGGCACTCTATGGGCTCAAGCAAGCATCTAGAGCATGGTCTGACAAGATTAGAGAGTATCTTGTCAATATTGGCTTTTATGTTTCTGATGCTGATCACTCACTTTATGTGAGAAAGGGAGATGCAGATTTGGTCATCATAGTCATCTATGTGGATGACTTGATTATTACAGGTGATAGTGATAGTGGGATTGCTGAAGTCAAGGGCTGTTTGAAGAAGAAGTTTGAGATGAAGGATTTAGGTGAGCTAAGGTACTTCCTTGGCATTGAGGTGATCAAATGTGATGATGGTATATGGCTATCCCAAAGACAGTATGGCTTGGATATGTTATCCAAGTATGGTATGACTGCATGCAAACCACTTTCAGTCCCGTTGGAGCAGAATGTAAAGCTGAGTGCTGATGTTGGGGATGAGATAGAAGACCCTACTATATTCAGGAGGATAGTGGGGAGTTTGATCTACATGACCATTACAAGGCCAGACTTGAGCTACGCTGTTGGTCTTGTGAGTCAGTTTATGCAAGTACCTAGAAAGCCACATTTGGATGCAGTCAGACGCATATTGAGATATGTGAAGTCCACATTACATTATGGACTTTTCTATGAGGCAGGTACAGATGTACAGGTATTTGGATACACAGATGCAGATTGGGCTGGTAGTATGTCTGATAGAAGATCTACCAGCAGATACATGTTCTCTCTTGGTAGTGCAGCAGTTGCATGGAGCAGCAAAAAGCAATCTACAGTTGCTTTGTTGAGTACAGAGGCTGAGTATAGAGGTGCTGCTGTTGCAGCATGTGAGGTAGTATGGCTGCAAAAGCTATTGGCTGATTTGGATGTCTAGGTGGAAGGTCCAATTGTCATTTATTGTGACAACATGAGCAGTATACAATTGGCTAGGAACCCTGTGTTCCATGCCAGGACAAAACATATTGAGGTACACTACCACTTTGTGAGAGAGAAGGTACTAGCAGGTGAGATTGACTTGGTGTATGTTAGCACACAGGATCATATAGCTGACATCTTTACGAAGGCATTGGGTACAGAGAAGCTTCAAAAGTTTCGAAGCTTACTTGGAGTTGCAGAGATGCAGTTGAGCTTGAGGGGGAGTGTTGAGATGACAAGCTCAACACATGCGGATATTGATGATGGACCGCCTGGTTAGATGGGTCCACACGTCTACACTTAGCACGTCGGTGGTCATTATGAATCTCACATGGCCACTTACTCATTACTTATTATATTCAGGTCGTTACACCTATTTACAGCTGGCATAGTTATAGCGCCAGTCGACTAGTGTAGTCTGTTATGCATTGTTTGACTTAGTAGGCCACTTTCCTTTTAAGTTGTATCTTATCTATACTTTGAGTACATTGTAAAGTGTGTGGAAGAAGAAGAAGAAATCAGCAAGAAAACGTTTTGGCCTCCATCTCTCTTCTTGTCTCTTGAGTAAGCTTCTCCTTGTGCATTCTGTGTGTGTTCGGCGCAGCATCTTGAGCAACCCCCTCCACCACGCGATTCTTGACAGTATGTTAAGTCCACTGTAGACTATGGGCTGTTCTATGTCAGAGATAAGCCCTTGACATTGATTGGATACACAGATGCGGATTGGGCAGGTTGCTCATATGACCGCAGATCTACAAGTGGATATGCATTTGGATTTGGTAGCGGCATGATTAGTTGGAGCAGCAAGAAGCAACCTACGGTTGCTTTATCGAGTATTGAGGCAGAGTACAGGGGTGCTGCATTGGCAGCATGCGAGATTTCATGGCTGCTCAAGCTTATGGCTGATTTGGACATACAAGTAGATTCTCCAGTGAAGCTACTATGTGATAATCTGAGTAGTGTACACCTGGCTATGAATCCAGTTTATCATGCCAGGATGAAACACATAGGTACACTACCATTTCATTAGAGAGATGGTTCTCGCAGGATGCGTTGATCTTATGCATGTAAACACAGATGAACAGGTGGCGAATATCTTTACCAAGTCCTTGGGTAAAGATAAGTTCTGTTGTTTTAGACAGCTGCTTGGAGTTCAGATGCTGTCTTGAGCTTGAGGGGGAGTGTTAGAATATCAAGCTCAATTATGTGTGTTGACCGACATGAGCTGGACACAGCTAGTCTAGCCATAGTAGTTAGGTACATTAAATAAGTCGGTGCCACTACTGGTGTGAATGGTCTTATGACCTTAGGTTGTACTTTCACTATACAGTGTTGAATGAATAATGAAGTGTGTGAGAGGAAGCATGCTGCTTCACTCTGTTTGACATCTATCTGCCTCTATGAATTTGAACAACCGTTGTGCATTTATGTCACCGACTTGTCAGTTGCAGATGCGGTTGGTACACCGCCCATGAATAATAGCTAGATGACAGCTATCCTTATCTACTCTAGTTCGTGGCTCAGTTAGTATGCCACCTTAGTTAGTTGTCTTTGGTTTGAGACCCATATATAGGGTTCTTCTATTTCTTTGTATGCGAGTTCTTTTTGGCTTACACAACTAAGAAGAGGAAAACTGTTTTCAGCCTCCACCTTTGTGTGTATTCCCCCATTGTGCAAGCAAGAAAGCTACAAGTGAGACTCCTTCCTTCTCTCCCACAATCTTGACATAGTATCAGATCCTTGTTCGTGGTAAGGAGCTCAAGAAATGGAGCCCCGAGAGGAACACCAAGGAAAAGGGAATTCTCTTGCAAGAAAATCTATCTTGTAACATCAACAAGCTTGTTTATCATGTTTCATATGATCACAATGAAGAAAAGAACGCCAGGCACAACAAATCTTCATGCAGCATCATGTAGATCTCCCACGGTTTTTAATAGAATCAACCATATTCTTCAACATCTTCACAAAATCCATCAATAGAACAAAGAAAGCAAAGAAATACACCATCTTTGAATGGAAATACATCACATAGTATTCATCTTCAATATCTTCATAGTCTTCTCTCTCAATCTCTCATATACAATCACTTTGGTTGAGTAGAATTGGCTATCTCTGACTCTCTCTCTCTCACTCCATCAATAATACATCATATCCTCACTACAATCTCTCAAAATTACTCTCAATAATCACTCTTAGGTCGTGGATACCCCTCCCAAGAGGTATGTCTGATATGAAGAGTCACCAGAGCCACTACAGTGTCTCTTCACAGCTCACTACTGTCACTTCACTCTAGTCTTCTCTTGAGTCTTCAGCAGCTACTTCTTCCACTTCTTTCAGCTCTTTTGCACTTGTATTCACCTCTTTCCAAGGCTAGAAAACTTTCCCAAAGTCACACATACATTCCACAGAACACTTACAGAACAATCTACAGAACAGTACCAGAACAGTTACAGTACAGAACAGAACAGAAACAGAACAGAAGCAAAAGCTCTACAGAAGACCTACAGAAGGTTACAGAAGGTCATCAAAACTACATAACTCATTCTCAACCCATTCCAAACTCTCACAAAACATTCAATAAACTTTCACAATATCTCATTCTTCATCAATCAATACTCCATCCCTCCTTACAGAAGACAATCAGAACAAAACAGACCAAAACAGAGCAAAACAGAAGGTATACAGAACCATTCAGAACCTATCAGAACATCACAGAACCATCAACAAACATCATGAACTTCCAAAACATAATCAATTTTATCCAAAACACTCTCAATCCACTTCCAAATCAACCAATCATCCCATAGAATCAACCATTCAGCTCTCAAAAACAACAAAAATCAGCCAAAAAACAAGTCATTTCAACACTCAACATATCCCCACACTTAATAAGGAAGCGTCCTCGCGACCCAGGAAAAAGGGAATACAAGCTCATAGAAAAGCTCAACTTTGATCTGCAATATCTTTTCACAAAGAATCCATCCAACACGACCCCAACTTATAACCTGTTTCTGATATAAAAATACAAAGAAAGGAAAACTCTTTTGAAATTAACACCTCTTATCAAACTAAAAATCACAACAAATTTGTAAAGGATATAAGAGTTTGCTTCTTCGTCATCTACATCAGCTTCAACTCTCCAACCACGACCCCATCTCTACAAATCTCCAAAATATAGCTCGTACACAAAATCCAATAGGAAACCACCACGTTCGTTTGACATAAATGAACTCACAACACAAACACTAATACACAACACAACCATCTGAATGACTTCTTCAAAAAGAGAGGTGTTCATAAAAAGCTTTCAGTATACATGGGAAAGGTATCAATGAAGATGATCCCTCTTAAAAGATTGATGTTGTCGAAATTGATCCATAGATAAGGATTCATCTACAAAGTTTTTAGGAGGATTTTGAAAAAATTGGAGACAACACATCCTTTCCAACAGGACCAAATATCTGCTAGGCAAACAGAGGGCATGAAAATACAGTATCTCCAACTGTTGGGAATCAATGCTAACATTGACATTCATGCACAACTTTGGAATAGGCTTTGAATCAGTATGAGAATGCCTATGCATATACGCCAGATACCAAGCAAAGTGAGCAGTCAATCTCACTGAGGGATCTGCAGACTGTGAATATTGTTGGGCAAAATGAACATAGTTTTGATAAGCTTGACTTGAAGCTGTCCATTCCCCTGGAATTACTGGCCAATTAATCTGCGGTCCTGTAAGGCAATCATCCGAACTCCATCCCCTTCGTCTGGAAATCTGAGTATCAAAATCGTCACAGTCACTAACCAACTGAGGTGGTTGAGATATGGAAGTGTTAGGAGAGGGTAATGGAATAAGGGAAAGTGGATGTAGGGAAGGATAGGAAAAATCATAAAAGGAAGAAAAGGTTAAAGAAGGAGTGGCAGAAATTTGTAAGGAATCACTAAGGAACGGTGTTAACTGATAAATAGGAAATGTGGAGGGTACATTTATGAGGGGTGAAGGACAGGGTGGAGAAGGGGAAAATACCCTATCCTCAATAAAGGAACAGTAAGTGAAAATAGGAATTTGAGGGAAATTGGAAGGTTGGAAAAGAAGTGGTAAAATTACTGTGGAATTTGTTTGACAAAGGGAAAAATATATAGCATAGCGGTGAGCCATTTGTTGGTAATAGAGGAGGGTAGGAACAGAAGGTCCCAAGAGAGATCGTCTATGATAGGCATCAAAGAAGATAGCATCAAATAAATTATGTTTGGAAAGATAGGTTAAGAGATCCATCCTCAGTTGGTTAGTACTCTGGTTAAAGGTAGGAGCTGTGTTTTGTCTTTGATTGAGGACCACCGAATCAATCATGGGATGCCACGAACTATCCTGACAATCAGCCACTTCGGAGGAATAACTCTGAAACATATCAGCTATGCGCAACTCCAAATGATTGACATATAGAACAGCCTATAAGACCACATCCCCCACATACCATGCCATATCTACCTCATATGGAATTAACAAATCTCCTCGGAGATACATGTATGACAGCAACATGGTGTCTGGCGTGACAGAATCTTCAAAGAACATTCTAACTACCTCTGTCAACAACTCAGCAGACCAAGCCCCACTCCAGCCATCCTCTGGAAAAGGTAAATCCATCGTGGAAAGCTTCATATAGAAGACCAACTTCTGCAAGTGGTAGTGGACAAAGAAAGAATGGTCTGGTAAGACACAGTCCTGAAACTGCTCAAAGGTAGACCATAACAAGTCCATTCGGGACTGCAATCTTTCCACTTTGTCTTGGAATAGAGGGCACAAAGTAGCCTGTCTCTGTAGGGCAGCCAAGTCCTGCTGTGAAAGAGAAGGAATTAATGGAACAGGAGGGCTTGGAGGAACAGAGCGGGACTTTGCAAGCTGATCTTGCAACTGCTGGATTTGGGAGGCTTGGTTGGCCACTGTGTCATTAGCAGTCTGTAAAGCTGAAAGCTTGGCATCTAAAAGAACTTGGAATTCTTGCACTTCGCTGGACATCCTCTCCTTCTCTGCTGAAAGGCTAGTAACCTGTGACTGAGCCTCGAATAACTGGGTCTTCAATGAAGCAATCTCATCGCTTTGAGTGGCAAGCAGTTGGGTTTGCTGTTCCATTTGCTTAAATAGATCTGCTAGGGTATCCTTAGCAGAAACTAACTCAAATGTTGCCTTATGCAACTGGTCTTTAGACTGCATGAGCTCCTCATAGAAAGATGCGTACAGCTGTTGAACACAGGTTGTCACTGACAACTCAATGGAACTTTGAATATCCTTGCAGAGGAAAGGAATGGCATCTCCTGAGACGAGACTATTCAGGGAAGGAACTGAGATCTCCAAGGATCCTTCTCTATGTGCTCGGAACAGATTATTGCAAGTGAGATACCCAGGGAGTTCACTGCCAGAAGTAGCAGGGATAGACACTGAGGGAAGTACAGCAAGGGCTTTGTCCGCTACCCTCTTCAAGCGTTTGCGCTGGATAACCAGGGGAGGCGGAGGATCATCATCCTCAATGTCAATAGGTGCTGACTCTTCTGAAGGTGGAGGAGGAGGTACTGGATCTGATGGAGGAGGTGGAGGCACAGTCTTCTGTAAACCTGAATAGGTTAAGAAGGCAGACAAATATGATTCGTAGGTAACATTGGTAACATTACCCCTCGTGACTTTAACGAAATGCTGATCCATTTTAGTAAGGAGGTATGTGCTCCAATCAATAGCAACTCCTTTTAGCACCATCCTGGAAGCTGTGAAAAGCTCTTTGGACAAATAGTGGGATGGCGTTTTGGCAGGCATGAACCTGTCTTGAAGGAACTGACACATCGTCTTCCATACGAGATCAGTAATCATAGAAAACGAAACTCCTGAAGAGTTTATCACTTTCTTAACATCAAGGACGTCCCTTGTCTACTTCTGCAACAGCTTGAGAATCTCTTCATTAGAGAAGAGCTGACGAGTGGTCACAAAAGGTTCTCCTTTGAAAGGTAAAGACAGAGCCTTCCCTAAGCCTCGAGACGTCAATGTCATAGACATTCCTTGGACTACGCCTGTCTTCTTGCTGTAAGAGTCCAGGAACTCATCACATAACGATGGATCCTCTGGAAGTAATGGAAAAGGAGTGGCCACAAAAGCAGCAAGTCCTGCCTTCGTGAGGGGCTCAAAAGTAAGTAGGGACGAGTAATCCCTACTAACTAGTGGGACGTACTAGATAGGGGGAGGAGCATGAGAAGGCACCATTCAGATGGTTACACACACACCACAAACACAGACAATCAAGGAGAATGCCTGCAAAGCAACAGACAAAAACCAAGGATAAGAGAATTACCAATAAAAACGGGACACGACCTACTAACCCCAAGCAAACCACATCCTAGAAAAATTTTGACATGACCTTGAGACAAAAGCGACCGAAAGCTTCATGCGATGCATCAGACAAACACCCTGAACCCCGTATCAGGCAATAAAAGAAAAAAACTGCATACCGTACCCGTAACCGTAACTAAGACAGGAAACCAAAACCATACCATAGCCAACACATATCAATACGACATCTGTGATAAACCAAGACTGGACCATGGAAAATAACACTAATGACGGCGCATACCCATCCCACGAAACGCTTCATTAAAAAGGGGAATTAAGTGCAGTGAGGGGGGAATTAATTTAATGAAGGGTTGATTTTAATCAATTATTAAAAATGGGTGAATTTTTATTAGGTGATAAACCTTAACAAGAAAACGGTGGTTCCTTATTATAAATTTATTTACCAATTATTAGGTTAAGCAGTGCAGTTATTCGATTCCTGGACTTCGATTCCCGACTGGGTCTCTAAATGCAATTCATTAATTATAAATTAAGGTGATGTGGAGCGCTTTTTTGCCAGCGCGTGCTCATGTGACGGCTGGTTCATTTTAATTTAAAATTTAAAGTGCCTCTTTAGCGCACGTAGCGCGTGCTAAGTGAACGGCTGGTTCATTTTAATTTAAAAAAATGTGTATTTAGCGCGAATGCACGTGGAAACGGTGGGTGAATTAAAGGGTTCATTTTAACAATTAATTTGTGATTAAGGGGGAAAATAAAAATAAATAAAGCACATAAAATAAATACCTGGAAGGGGTGTGTATGTAATGCAGGAATGCGCATGGAAGAGTTCCAATAAAGGAAAGGTAAAGAGCACTGATGAAACAACAATGACAACACCTTAGCAGATGTGTTAATTTGGTTTGTGTTGGTTTTTTTTATATTTTTATTTATTATTATTTTTTTAATTTTTAATTGTTATTATTGATGTTTGAATAAATGGAAAATGAGCAAGGGAGGTGAGGGAAATTTTTTAGAATGTTTTTAGAATGTTTTTAGAATTTTTTAGAATTTTTTAAATGAATTTTCTACATTTATTGGCAATTTAGGGGTAAATTTAGGAAATGTGGAATTTTCAGAAATTATAGGGTAGGCAATTTCCAGCAGACAAATTCCCAAAAATTGACAAAAGACAAAAGGAATTTTTAGATTTTTTTCTGAAAATTTTTAATGGAAAAATTAATGTAGTGATTAATTAAGTCACCTAAATCACATTAATCAAATAAGTTAGTTAAACATAAGTCAATTAAGTCAGGTTAGTCTACCTAAGTCTAGTCAGGTAAGTCAAGGTTGATTAGGTTAGTCTGGGTTAGTCTAGGTTAGACTAAGTCAATTAGGTTAGTCTGGGGTCAGGCTAGGTTAGTTAAGTTAGTCTAGGTAAGTTCTAACTAACCTAGGTGAGACTAACTAACCTAGGGTTAGTTAGTGGGGGGGAGGCTAACCTGAGGTAGGTTAGTTGACTAACTACAGTTAGGTTAGGGTTAACCTAACCCTAGTGAGGTTAGTGTTGAACCTAACCCTAGTTTAGTGATTTTTTAACCTAAGGTAGGTTAAAGGTTGACTTAGGTTAGTTTTTAATCTAACTTAGGTTAGTATGACTTAAACTAAGGTTAGAGTCTAACCTTAGTATGGTTGAGACAGGGCAGGAGGAGGAGGAGGTGGTGTTGGTGGAGGAGGGAGAGGTACATCGGCGGCAGCGGCGGTCCACGCGGCGACAACGGCGGCGAACGGCGGTCCACGCGGCTGGCAAGAGGGAGGGAGGAGGCACTGCGGGGCTGGGGAGGAGAAGTGAGGCGCGGGGGGGGGGGGGGGGGGAGGTGGAGAAGGAAGAGACGCTGGGAGGGACGGCGGAGGTGTGGAGAAGGGAGCGGGCGGGGAAGGAGGTTGCGCAGGAGGGCGGGGCAAGAGCACGCCACCAGGGGGGGCGCGAGGAAATGGCGGGGGGGGAAGGTGCTAGCGGGCGGGGGTAAGAAAGAAGGCGGCGGGCGGGGCTGGAAGGCGGCGACGGCGAGGGTGGGGGGGCTGGAAGGCGGCGACGGCGGGGGTGGGGGGGCTGGAAGGCGCAAGGAGGAGGGAGGAGGTGGTGGAGGAAGAAGGAGTGGGGGGAGGAGAAGGAGTGGGGGGAAGAGAAGGAGGAGAGGGAGAAGAAGGGCTGTGGGGGGAGGCAGGACGGGGGAGTGGGGGGAGGAGAAGGAGTGGAGAGAGAAGAAGGGAAAGAAAGAGAGAGAGAACGAGTGGGGGAAGGGCAGTTGGGGGGAAGGGATGGGCAGTTGGGGGGGAAGGGTGGGGGGGCCCATGGGGGGGGCCATGGGGTGGGCAGGTGGGGGGGAAGGGTAGGGACAGGGGGTGGGCAGGGTGGGGACAAGGGTAGGTACCCCCGTCCCGCGCACATGCGCGGGACGGGGTAAAAAAATTTGCCGTGACGGAATTGAAATGGCACCGGGAAGACGGTACGGGTTTCGCGGACACGACCGAGGCGTGTGGAGATTCGTAAAATCGAAAAAAGGCGCGTTCACGCGCAAAACGAGCGAGAGAAAAAAACGTAAAAAGAAAGAAAAGTTAATAACTCCCAATCCGGACGTCAAAACGAAATATCGTAAAAACGAAAAGTGGGCAGGACGACAGGGGGGAAACAAGAAAAATATGGGACGGGGGTTCCGGGAGGGATAAAGGGCGGTCACGTGCAAAAAACACAAAAAACGAATCAAAAACGCAATTTAAAAATTAATATCGAAAGATCCGTGCATCGGAATGAAGTGCAGAAAAAAGGAAAACTGTGCAAAAAGATGTGCCCGACAATCCTATCACGTCAAAACATAATTCCGACTGAGATAAGACACGTTCACATGGGAAAAACCCAAAAAACAAACCCGAAAATGGGATCGGAAATTAATATCTGACAAACCGTTCACCGGAATGACGTGCAGTAAGAAGGAAAAATGTCCGCAGAAAGGAGTGGCACAGGGTTATCACGTTAAACCACAGTTTTGGCGGAAGTAGGAGGGGTTCACATGCAAGAAACTCCAAAAATACTCCCAAAAAGTCATTTAAAAATTAATAAGTAAAAATCCAGAAGTCGAAAAAGGGTGGAGGAAAAAGGAAAAAGGTGGGGGGAGGCACAGGGGACACGGCTGTCAAATCAAATTGGAATTCCGATGCAAATAGGGCAGGTTCACATGGAAAAATGTCAAAAATACGCATGAAAAAGTCGTGAAAACCCGGAAAATTAATAACGGACAAACCGTGTATCGGAATGATGCGGAATAAAAAGAAAAAATGTCAGGGGAAAAGCGTTGGTCAGGGCTATGACATCAGAGTATGATTCGGAAGCAAGAAAAGCGCGTTCACATGGAAAACCGGTGAAATTGTGCAAAATGTTTCAAAAATTAATAACTCGAAAACCGTGCACCGGAATAGGGGTAGGTAAAAAGGAAAAATGGTCAGTTTAATGGGGGGAACATGGCTATAAGGTTGGATTTGGATTTTGGTGAACGTAAGAGGCATTCACATAGCAGGACCTCAAAATCAGGGAATGAAGGAAAACTGCAAGGGAACAGCCCCAAGGGTGGGTGGAACATAACCGGGTGGGTGGGAAGGGACCCCAGGAGGGTAAAAGCAAGGCAAGGCATTCATGCATGAGCAAGATAAGGCATATGCAAAGGATATGCAATGTAGACGCGCAGGGACGCGTCCCCACACTTAAGACCTTAACGGATAGGGTTAACCGAGCAACAGGGACCTAGGACCACGCCACAGACCATCCACTAACTTCCCCACACTTAAAACATGAACATCACTAAGAAACAGAAGTTGTAGGGTTAGAAAAACTTGGCCCGTTTCGTCAAGAATCAAGGTTGAGTGTCGACGGCACGTCCAGTGTTGTTGTCGGCGCTGGAGGGACCAAGGCATCTTTACAGCACACGTTCGTCATGGCAGGGACCACGCCGCAGCACCCAGGGAGGTAGCTGATGGAAGAAATCGCAGGAAATTCGTCGATGATGAGGGATATTGCACTCAACTCACAGTCACTCAATTGGAATGAAAGAACAGTCATTCGCCCCATGACTAATATCACTCGCGGAAGAATAATTAAAACCCATATCGCATACCCGGTTGAGGAATCGACAAGGAGAAAATGGTGCAGAAGGAGTATGCCAGGGTGCACGGTTGATGGTGCATTAGTGTGTCCAACCCGTCTGGCATAAGTGCAAAGGGGAAGGCAAGGGAGCCTTACGGTGCAGTGTACAGAACAGGGTGATGTGTCTTGTGATGACGGCAAAAACCCATCTCGTGGGTGCACAGGGAAACGGGAACATACCTGACTCCAAGTGTCGTAACGTCCCTCAATCTCACCTCTCGGTAATTGATTGAAGAAACTCCAGTCAAACTCAACCCACCCTCTGTCTCACGCTCTGTTGATAAATACAGAAGGGCAGTCTTTTCCTGAAACCCATTGATGTAATCCTCTCAATCACTTGTGCAAAGGGTGTACGCCTTGTGTGCAGTTGATGGTGCATTAGTGCATCCCGCCCTGTGCCGGCATACGGTGCGAGAAGGAAGGCCAGGGAGCCTTATAGTGCAGTGCACAGAACAAATCGTGCTTTGTGCTTTGAGAGGCCCATCCCGTGCGTGCAACACTTCATTCACATGTCTCACCTCGCATTTGATTTGAAGGGAAAAGACTGGTCTCTTGCCCCACCCTCTGTCTCACTCGTTGTTGATAGATACAGAGGGCAACCATACTCACTTCCCCATCCGGTTAGGATGAAAGCTCACATCACTCAAGGGGTTGTCGATGAAGATCGCGTCATCAGTTGTTGAAGAGGCGTACCCAGGGAGGTAGCCATCAAATCGAATATTGTGTTGAATAGGACATGTCATCTGCTAGAGGACAGTTAGTCACTTTGCAGAGAGACCCAGGACACAGCGTACCAAGGGAGGCAGCGTCGGAATTGGATCCTAGGGATATCAATTAATGAATCCACTTTCTGGACTGCTGGGTGTTACCACCTTTTCCACAGCCAGTGTGTTTACCACCTTTTCTTGGAACGAGGCCTGCTATGACAGGGAATTGCTTCCTTTTCTCTCATAACAGATTTGTTTTGTTTTTTTTTTCTTGTTTTTTTTTCTTCTTTTCTTTTTTTCCCTATTCCCGAGGGTGTTTCCACCTTTTCTCGAAGGATAGGTCGGCATGACAGGGACCTAAGTCCTTTTCTCCCATGACCGATATGTTTTGTTTTGTTTTTTTTTTCTTTTTCTCTTTTCTTCAAATTGAACAAGGGAATGGTAGAAAGACCATGTGTCAGAACCCACCTCGCCACTGTCGCTGGTGGAAAATAGAGGATAAGAGATCAAGGCTGGAAGGGGGGTTTGAGGGGACAGAGGGTTGCGTCCACTTCATCAGGAGTGATTGAAGAACGGCTAACAGAAGTATCATCATAAGAAGTACAGTGCCGCGCCAACGAGGGAAAAGATCAAGTGTCCGTAATTGTCAAGATCCCCAAGGAGGGAAGTACTTCTTCAAGCGATATCCGTTGATCAGAAAGGGATCATCAGAGGCATCAACGGTCTGTATTTGGACAGAGCCATTAGGGTTGACTGCAAGTACCTTATAGGGGCCCATCCACCGCTGTTGGAGCTTGCCAGGAAACTTGCCAAAGCGTGAATCATAGGCTAGGACCAAATCACCTTCTTTGAACTCCTTGTGCTTGATGAAGCTGTCATGGTAAGCCTTGCGTCGAGCTTGCGTGGCTTCCATGCACTGTAGAGCCATCCTACGAATTTCGTCCAAACATTCCAAGTGCAGGAGACGGCGTTGCAGTGAATCGTCATCCCCCAAACGCTCTTTGATCGCCACTCTCAAAGAGGGTAGTTCTAGTTCAACAGGAAAAACTGCTTCTGTACCATACACCAGCTGGAATGGTGTCTGTCCCGTTGCTGCTTTATGGGAGGTTCTGTACGCCCAGAGGGCCTCTGTAAGTCGATCGTCCCAATCACGACGATGTGCAGCAATTGTTCTTGTCAGAACCGAGCAGAGGATGCGATTGGTGACTTCGACTTGGCCGTTGGCTCTAGGGTAATAAGGAGTGGACTTGTGATGGCGGATCTTATACAACTCTGTCAACTCTTCCATGACTTTGTTAAGGAAATGAGTGCCTCTGTCACTTACCAGCTCTAAGGGACTGCCAAAACGGGTGATGATATTCTCGTACATGAACAGGGCCACGCTGTTACCATCGTCCCACTTTAGGGCTTTAGCTTCACACCACTTTGTAACATAATCCGTACATACGAGGATGTATCGGTTCTGTTTCCTTCTGGTAGGAGGATCAATTGGACCTATGAAGTCAATGCCCCACTTCTCAAACGGCTTCAACGGAAGGATAGGTTGCAATGGCATGGCACTTGTCTTGGTGGGTTTCCCCATTCTTTGACAAGCATCACATCTTTTACAGTAATCATAGGAATCTTTGTGAATGGTAGGCCACCAATATCCTGCTAGCAGAGCCTTCCTGGCTGTAGCTTCTCCTGCAAAGTGACCTCCACATGGCTCGTCGTGGCAAGCCTTCAGAACAATCCCAATCTCATCCCCAGCAACACATCTTCGGAGCACTTCATCTTTGCCCTTCTTGTACAGTGCACCGTCGAGCAGGGTGTAGGGGGCTGATTCTAGCATGAGCTTCTTCCTTTCCCGACTAGAAATACCAGGAGGGTACTGTTGGGTTGCCAGCAGATTGGCAATGTCTGCATACCAAGGAGTAACAGTTTCTACCAAGAATAGGGAAGCATCAGGGAGGTCTGGATCATCCTGCTCCTCGTCTGCAGTTTGTGGGATACGCGAAGATGATCAGCCAGAACATGGGAACGACCAGGCTTAGTAATCACCTCAAAGTCGAACTCCTGGAATAAAAGGAGCCATCTCATCATTCGTCCTTTCACATCTGCTTTGTTCATTAAGAAGGATAGGGCCTCATGATCCACATAAAATTTAAAGTGGGTAGATAGAAGGTAATGGCGAAACTTCTCCAGGGCAAACACCATTGCCAAGCACTCCAGCTCTGTCACTGTATAGTTTCGTTCCCTATCAGTGACTTTTCGGCTTGCATAATAGATCGGTTGATCCAACTTCGAGGAGCCCTTTTGGCAGAGGACAGCACCTAAGCCTTCAATTGATGCATCAGTGTGTACATGGAACTCTTTCGTCCAATTAGGAGGTTGCAGAATGGGTGCCTCAACCAGACACTGCTTCAGAGTGTGGAAGGCTTTGTCACATTCTTCTGTCCAAGTAAACTCTGCATCTTTCCTCAGAAGCTTGTGCAAGGAAGTTGCCTTTGTCGCAAAATGGGCTATGAACCTTCTGTAATAACCCACATGGCCTAGGAATCCCCTCAACTGTTTGAGGTTGGTGGGTGCTGCCAGAGCTGCGATCTTTTCGATCTTTGCAGGGTCTGTTGATATCCCTTGTGCAGAGACAATGTGGCCCAACAGAACTCTAGAAGAGACCCCAAAGATGCATTTGTCGGGGTTGAGGGAAATCCCATACTCCCGGCATCGGTCAAAGCATTATTCCAGATGTTCCCAGTGTTCACGGATCAAGCTATAGACACAGAAGTCATCTAAATATACCTCAATAAAGTCGTGCAGATGATTTTGAAATGCGGCCATCATGACTCGTTGGAAAGTAGCAGGGGCATTGCAGAGCCCAAATGGCATCACTCGGTAAGCGTAGGTCCCCCATTCTGTGGTGAAGGTTGTTTTGGATTGGTCTTCTTCTGCGATTTGGACTTGGTTGTATCCGCTGAATCCATCCAGAAGAGAATAAAGTTCATGTCCTGCCACTGTGTCCAACAGTTGGTCTGTGAAAGGGATTGGAAAGTGATCCTTCTTTGTTTTGGAATTAAGCTTTCGAAAATCCACACATATTCGCAATTTGCCATTCTTCTTGGGTACAACCACGATGGGTGAAACCCATTCACTATTTGCCACTGGATAAATGAACTCGGCTTTCAGAAGCTTCAACAGCTCCGCTTTCACCAATGTGGAATAATTCGGGTTCATTCGCCTCTATCGTTGCCGTACTGGCTTGGCATCAGGCTCCAAGTCAATATGATGTTGACATATTGTGGGATCAATCCCCTTTAGGTCTTTGTAAGACCATGCAAACACGTCCAAATTTTCTTTCAACAAATTGTACAAGGTTGACAACTCCTCTTCTGGGAGACTGCTACCCACCTTCAAGTGGCGTTCAGTGCCTTCTGAATCCACAAAGGTTAACTGCCTTTCACCTTCTACTTCACGGATGAAGGTCCCGCGGACTGCTTCTGGATACAGATCCGACTTCTTCAAGGGAGTGATGTCCTCTTCTGATGTCCCACTAGAACCAACTTCTTCTTTTGGTGGAGACTTAGGTTGCTCCTTAAGACGTTGGAATGGGATAAGCGCCGTTTCGGGTTTGGTTTCAAGATTAATTACCTCGTGGCTTGAAGACTCATCTTCTGAAGATGACACATCCAGGAACGTCACATGACAGGGACCCTCTGATGCTTGTTGGGTTGGTGGGACTGGTGCTTGTTGGCACGGTGCATCATCATCATCTTTCTTTGGCAAGGATGGGTTAGGACGGCATGAGCCACACTTAAAAGACGGCTTGCTCTTCTTAATCCATTTCTTATAATGGTTTTGCATATGAGAAGATCCATTTACCAGACCAAATGGTACCATTGCCATTCTGTCCCATAGCATGAGCTCATCGGCTTCTGATACTTCTGGAACTTCTTCTTCAAATGTATCCTCTTCAAGTGGGATAGATTCTTCTGGCTCACTTTCATAATCTTCTTCGTCCATATCATATCCATCCTCTTCTGTCTCTATCTCTGTCTCTGCGTCTGTTTCTGCTTCTGCTTCTGCTTCTGCTTCTGCTTCTGTTTCTGCTTCTGCTTCTGTTTCCGCTTCTGTTTCTGCTTCTGCTTCTGCTTCTGCTTCTGCTTCTGCTTCTGTTTCTGCTTTTGCTGTGGCCATGTAACAGGGAGAGCAGTACATCCATGCTTCTATCTCACTGTTAGAAGTGATTTCAGAAGGCATTCCTAATTCAGACAGGAAGTATTCACCCATTGATAATGGCTTTGCATCTTTTGGAAGTCGGCTTACAGTATCCACTGTTAAGGAATGTGCCATTATTTTCTTGGGAAGGATCTGTTTGACAGCATCTTCGTCTGCTGATGTTCCATCCGCAACCTCATTAGGGGAGTCAGAAGATAATTCCAAGGAGGTGGATCCATGTCCTTTTTGAGAACCATACAGTTTCAGCACCACTTTGTTGGGTCCTCTACCCAAGGTCAAAGTTCCTTTGAACCAATCCGTCCTTGCTCGAGCTTCAAAAAGCCATGGTCTGCCCAGTAACAGAGGATAGGATGTACCATAAGAGTTTGGCTTCACCACCAGATAGGTTAGCCAATAATCTTTTCCAGCCACTGTAGTCTTCACATATGGAAGAATGCCCAAAGGCTTGATTCTACTCTGATCCGCCAGTCTGATGAGCCATTGGGTGGGTTGCACACCTTGTAAGCCTAGATCCTTCATTGTCACATCCGTCATAATGTTTACTGATGAACCTCCATCAATTAGTGCATTTGCAATAAAGCAGCCTTCTATCCACACGCCAGTCTCTGGAGTACCTGGGTCTAGGAAAGCATTAGCCACATCCACTTCTTTTACAGGCTCTGGAGCCTTGTTGGGCTTTGTTACTATTGAGGGAGCAATCCTTAAACCACGTCTTTTTGTCAGTATACTTTTGAATCTTTTCCGGCAACTGGGAGACAACATCAATAATTGTCAAAATGTGAGGTTTGGTCTAAAGGTATCTAGATCTCTGACCAGATCGTATTCCTTAATAGGATCCACTGGCTTCTCTAATCGGTTAGGGAATGGGGCAACACTCATTTTCATTTTCCCTCTTTCTTCCATCAGAGGAATTACAGGAACTTCTTCTGCCACTTGTGGCACTTCCTCCTCTTCTGTATCCTGGACCTCTGGTCCTGTCTCTGTAACTGTCTGTGGCACTGTAGGGCTCTGTACGGCACTGATAGGCTCTGTTCTGTTCTGTTCTTCTGGTGGAAGATTGAACTTCACTGTTCTGGCAGGAGGGTTATTTTCTTTCTGGATAGGTGGTTCCTTCTGCTTTGCACGCGTGATGGCAGCAACTTCCAATTCTACCAAATTGGAGGTAGGCTCTTGGGCCTTGGATGGACTATCAGTAGCACTGTTTTTCACTGGGGCTGGGCTTGGACAGTCTTTTGCAGTGTGGCCTTCTCCTTTGCATCGACTGCATAAGGGCTTGTAATCCACTGACCTTCGAGGATTTGGACAATTTGGTGAGATGTGGCCCTTTTCTCCGCATCTGTAACACTCCACTTCTGATCTCTGACCACCGCCAGACTGTCTGCCTCTGTAACTTTGAGAGGGAAATCTTCTGGGTCCAAAATTAGGACCAAACTCTCTAGGCTTGGGTCCAATATCTTGTGTTGTCATTTTGGATTCCAGCAAGTTAAATCTTGCGTCTTCTTCCTTCCTTCTCCTATCATGCATCTCTTTCAGAGAGCAAATGTCCTCTGTATGGTTCTTCCGCAAACAGTAGGAACAGAAGGCTCCAGGGATAGTTGGTTTTCGTGTACATTCAGTGGCTAAATGGCCTGCTTGATGACACTTACCACACCAAGTATTTGACCTCATCACATCTCTTCCTGCTCTTGCAACATTGGATATGCTTGCGGTATTCACTTTCAGCGTCTGTAGTTGCTCTGTAATCACATCCATCAACTCCTTTTTGATGTTTGCAACTGAGTTGGATAAATAATCCTTCAAGCTTTCTCCTCCGGACGTACTGGTAGGAGGGTTTTGAGGAGTCTCTGTAATCACTACATAAATTGGTTGGGCTGGTACAGAGGGGTCTCTGTTCTGGTTCTGATTCAGAGCTCCTGTTTGAACTGTTGGCTGTTGACTCCAGTTGGTAGGGTTCCACTGTTGCTGCTGATTTTGCATTGAGGAAATTGGTTGGGACCATTGTTGTTGTGGTTGAACCATCATTTGAGGCATGGATTGTGGCCACTGTGGATTTGGTGCACTGTACTGTGATACCGGGGGCATCTGTTGGTAGGGGTAGGGAACAGTCCCTGGGACTGCATTTGGTGGGTACATCATTCCTGGCACCAGAGGAGGTAGGACTCCTCTTCCTGTATTCATTGCTAATCTAGCTTCCACTTCATCGTACAGTCTTGCACCTTCTGTTGCAGCTTGCAGGGTGGCTGGTCTTTGTAGCTCCACAAACTTACGAACTTCTTGTTGTAATCCTCTGAGAAACACTCCCTTCTGAATGCCATCATCTAGATTATGGTTAGTCCATCTCTTTAGGATGGATTCCATTCGTGAGACATAGGCTTCTACTCTTTCTCCAGAGGACTGACTTAGGTTCATAAATTCCTCTCTCATCCGCTCTTCAAAACCTTCACGCCTGAATTTAGTGAGGAAGGCCAACTTCAGGTCGTCCCATGTGCCAAAAGTTCCTGCTGCTTGTCTCTCATACCACTGAAACGTCGCGCCCTTGAAAGTGGCGGGGAATATTGCTAACCAATGCTCAGGGGTTCTGGCATTGTTAGCTACACATGCTACCATAAACTCTGCTACATGAAGATCGGGGTCTTCATTGTACTCTCCCTTAAAAACTGGCAATGGGACTACATTCGCTGGTCTGTCATCAATATTTCCAGGACGGATCTGGCTTGGAAGTGGGCCTCCAGCAGGAGGAGGAAGGGCTTGATGTGCCATTGGGACTTCTGTAAAGAGTTCCGCAAGGGCGTCAAAGGCAGCTTCCGCTGCGAGCTCGTTCTCAGCCTTGATTTTTGCTTTCTCTCTTCTCACGTACCTCTGGACTCGTTCTAACGCTTGCCTTTTTATTGCGTCATTCATCAGGGGGTTGGCTCCACTATGTTGTTAGTGCTCCATAGAGGGTTAACAGAAGGCTTCAGTCTCTTGAGGACTCTCTTGCCAACATTTCTTCTACTTCTTTCTTTTCAACGTCCCTGAATTCTGCTTTCATGCCACTACACAGGGGAAGGTATTCGGTTCTGAAGGTGTCAAAATACATACGTATGAGCATTGTGGTAGTGCCATCATCATAGTAATGCCAGCTTCTGATGGTTTCAACAGTGTATGTTGTGAAAAACACTCTGTCTACCAACTTCCAGTGGGTTGCTAATTGAACAAACAGAAGATTATCAGTACACCAAGCATCCCATGTATCTTGCTGTTGAGCATCCACGAACAAATTCCAACTCTTTTCCTTCTTGTCCCTGTGAACCTCTACAGACCAAGACTCCTGGAGCTTCTTCACAATCTCCCACTTGATGTTGTCTGGAAACTTCTCAATGAATGTCAAATCTTCCATGGATGTTCATTCTCTCTGTTTCTGCTCTTCAGTTTGTTCCCAAACAGTTTGCCACCAAGATGCAAGTTTTTGCTGCTTCAATAGGAAGAGGAAACTGTCCACCACATAGAGCATGCATCATGATGGTGATGTGTTTCCGCCATTGTGGGATGAACTTTTTGTGAAAAGTGGCTTTGATTATGAGAAATTCCAACTCTTCAGTGGAAGAAGGAATTTTACAAACATCCATTGAATTCTTCTCTTCTTGGCAATGCCAATTCCTTCATTTTCAGCCTCTTTTGGTGCTTGTTGATGGCAAGATTCCCCGGCTGCGCACCAAAAACATGGAGCCCCGAGAGGAACACCAAGGAAAAGGGAATTCTCTTGCAAGAAAATCTATCTTGTAACATCAACAAGCTTGTTTATCATATTTCATATGATCACAATGAAGAAAAGAACACCAGGCACAACAAATCTTCATGCAGCATCATGTAGATCTCCCACGGTTTTTAATAGAATCAACCATATTCTTCAACATCTTCACAAAATCCATCAATAGAACAAAGAAAGCAAAGAAATACACCATCTTTGAATGGAAATACATCACATAGTATTCATCTTCAATATCTTCATAGTCTTCTCTCTCAATCTCTCATATACAATCACTTTGGTTGAGTAGAATTGGCTATCTCTGACTCTCTCTCTCTCACTCCATCAATAATACATCATATCCTCACTACAATCTCTCAAAATTACTCTCAATAATCACTCTTAGGTCGTGGATACCCCTCCCAAGAGGTATGTCTGATATGAAGAGTCACCAGAGCCACTACAGTGTCTCTTCACAGCTCACTACTGTCACTTCACTCTAGTCTTCTCTTGAGTCTTCAGCAGCTACTTCTTCCACTTCTTTCAGCTCTTTTACACTTGTATTCACCTCTTTCCAAGGCTAGAAAACTTTCCCAAAGTCACATATACATTCCACAGAATACTTACAGAACAATCTACAGAACAGTACCAGAACAGTTACAGTACAGAACATAACAGAAACAGAACAGAAGCAGAAGCTCTACAGAAGACCTACAGAAGGTCATCAAAACTACATAACTCATTCTCAACCCATTCCAAACTCTCACAAAACATTCAATAAACTTTCACAATATCTCATTCTTCATCAATCAATACTCCATCCCTCCTTACAGAAGACAATCAGAACAAAATAGACCAAAACAGAGCAAAACAGAAGGTATACAGAACCATTCAGAACCTATCAGAACATCACAGAACCATCAACAAACATCATGAACTTCCAAAACACAATCAATTTTATCCAAAACACTCTCAATCCACTTCCAAATCAACCAATCATCCCATAAAATCAACCATTCAGCTCTCAAAAACAACAAAAATCAGCCAAAAAACAAGTCATTTCAACACTCAACAAGAAAGCAAGCCAAGTTCGCGGTGTTCTGGTAAGAGGAGCAGTGTTGCTTTCATTTTCTGTTTTGGGAGCAGATCTCTGCAGGTAGCACAACCGGAAATTGCAAGAGTGCATTGTCTCAGGTTGAGACGCCCCTCGCGGTGAAGCAACAGGACAATATATGCTGCAAGTAAGGGCTTTAGCCCTTGGTGACCCTATTTTTTTGATTTGAGGCCATTTCGGGGCCTGTTTTGGAGGCAGAAGTTTTCTGCACACACTCAAGAAAAGGCCCCGTTTTATGCTGTGCGACCACTGTTCTACAGGTCGGTGAAAAGTTACCATAGAAATTGCATTGTATGCTTGTGTGCAGAGACATTGGGAGTTACAGAATCATCCTTGTTTCTTGTTTATGCAAAATCGTCACTAGGAAGTGATTGTGTGGTCAAATACCACTTTCGCTAGTTTTGCAGATCTGCCCTTGTGAGGGTGAAGCTGTATTTTTTGCAGTGACAGAATTTTCTGCAGTATTCTGTAATGGCGTCTGATTCTCTTTCACAGATTGTAACTGAAAAGCTTGACAAGAACAACTTCCAAGCATGGAAGTTTAGAATGACGAATTTCCTTATGGGAAAAGGATATTGGGAATTTGTTGCAGGAAATGAAGAAGAACCAGTTCTTCTTGATGTTCCCAATCAACAGCAAATGCAAGCATTCAAAGCATGGCATGAGAGAGCCAGGAAAGTTATGTACTGGCTGTCTATCAGTATTTCAAATCTATGATTGTTCATATTCAGGATGCAAGTACACCAAAGGAGGCATGGGATACTTTGTCAAAAATGTATAGCACAAATACGCAAGCTAGGAAAATGCAGCTCAAGCAAGAGTTGCATAATGTGCAAAGAGAAAGTATGAGCATCAATGACTACCACATGAAGGTGAAGAAGATTGCAGATGCACTTGCTTCCATTGGGTCACCAGTGGAAGATGATGATTTAGTTTCTGTGACCTTGAATGGTCTAGGAAAGGATTATGCACAGTTTCGGACATCCATTTCAGTTCGTGAAAGATTTCCTGATTTTGAGGAGTTGATTGCTCTTCTAATTTCTGAGGAGCAAAGATTGCAACAAGGAAATTATGCATCTTCTAGTAGACAGGTTGATGAGAGAAATGAGCATTTGTTTATGGTGCAACACATGAACAATTCTATGACAAGTGCAGAAGAAAGCAACGAAGTGTGGTATGTTGACTCAGGTGCATCAAACCACATGACAGGTCATGCAGAATGGATGCAGGATGCAAGAAAAATGGAAAAACCAGGATTTGTGGAGACTGGTGATGATACTGCACATCCTATTATGCAGATTGGAAAAAATCCTTTGTCTATGCAGGATGGGAAAAAGAAATACCTATCAGACGTATTTCATGTCCCGAATATCACCAAGAATCTGTTTTTCTGTTGGTCAAATGGTTTTGCAGGGCTTGCAAGTCAGATTTAATCCTCATGGATGCTTTATTGAGGATATAAAAAATAAAGGTCGCTTGATAGCAAAAGGAAAGAAGAAGGGCAGAATGTTTACATTGGATGCAGACATGCCTGAATTGAGTGCAGCAATGTTTGCACATGGGACCGGTGTAGTTGCAGATATTGATATCTGGCATAAACGCATTGGTCATGTTAATGTACAGCGACTTAAATCAATGCAGGCCCAAAATATTGTTGCAGGATTGCCTAAATTCAAGGTTGCAGAAATGCATAAGGTATGTAAAGCCTGTCAGTTTGGAAAACATGCAAGGAAACCATTTCCTAGACATGTTCAAGAGAGTAAAAAGCCATTGGAATTAATCCACTCTGATGTGTGGACTACTAAAGCTGCATCTCTTGGAGGCTGTCATTATTTTGTTACTTTTATTGATGACTATAGCAGAAAAGTTTGGGTGTATTTTATGAAAAAGAAAAGTGAAGTTTTTGGGTATTTCAAAACTCTTAAAGCTATGGTTGAAAAAGAAACAGGCCTGCAAATAAAATGCCTAAGGTCAGATAGAGGCGGAGAGTACCTCTCAAATGAGTTTGCAAGGTTCCTGCAGGAGCATGGCATAAAGCAGCAATATTCATGCAGTCATACCCCACAACAAAATGGAATTGCAGAAAGGAAAAACAGACATATTGGAGAGGTATCTCATGCCATGCTCAATGAAAAAGACTTGCCAGATTTTTATTGGGCTGAGGCAGTTGCTACAGCAGTCTACATAATGAACAGAACTCCTACTGCAGCAATACATGGGATGACTCCAGAGGAGAGGTATATTGGTAGGAAACCAGATATTTCTCATTTGAAAATTCTTGGTTGCATTGCCTATGTTCATGTGCCAGATGAGTTGAGATCCAAGTTGGATCCAAAAGCTGAGAAGTGCATCTTTATTGGTTACTCTTTGCAGCAGAAAGGGTATAGATGCTATAACCCTTCTACTCGTAAGTTTACAGTGAGCAGAGATGTTGTTTTTGGTGAGATGAGTAGCTGGTATAAACCAATAAATGTGATTGATAATGTAGATGCATAAAATGGTAATGCTGCACAGAATTCACAGCAGCAGTCACAAGTTATTAGTGGACCTGGAGCGTCCTCTAGCAGTGGTTCACATTCTTCGCCATGGACAGGCAGATTGAGATCAGGAGAATCTTCTCAAAACAATGCAGATAGTGGTATACAAGTATCACGAAAAGGAAAAGAGAAGGTAGATCAGCCCATATTTGATGTGAATGCAGGTCACTCTTATGTGGATGGTGAATCCAGTGGCTTAGAACAGAGCATTGATGATGAGTTGGGTATTCCTTCTATTGTTACACCTGGAGTAAGGAAGACCAGGGATGTTTTGAGAGCACCTGGAAGTGAGCCTACTTTGCGTAGGTCTACCAGAGCTAGGTATCTTGTGGATAGGCTGAAATATGATGGATTTACAGCCATTCACTATGCATATATAGTCAAAGTGATACAGGAACTAGAACCCACTTCTTTTGAGCAAGCCATGGAAAAAGAAAAATGGGAGAAAGCTATGGATGAAGAAATGGATGCCTTGGAAGCAAATGCTACATGGGAGTTGGTACCTTTGCCTAAAGATAAGAATGCAATTGGCTGTAAGTGGGTTTATAAGGTGAAGCACAACGCAGATGGTTCTGTGAATAGATACAAGGCAAGATTAGTAGTCAAGGGGTATGCACCAACATATGGCATTGACTATGAAGAAACATTCAGTCCGATTGCAAGGATGGCAACCGTAAGAGCAGTCATTGCTATGGCTGTATCAAATGGATTGTCTTTACATCAGATGGATGTAAAGAATGCCTTCTTGCATGGCGATTTGCAAGAAGAGGTCTATATGGAGCAGCCACCAGGTTATGTGCATGCTGTTCATCCTGAGTTTGTTTGCAAGTTGAAGAAAGCCTTGTATGGCTTGAAGCAAGCACCTAGAGCATGGTCTGACAAGATAGGACAGTATCTTGTCACTATTGGCTTTCAGATTTCCAAGGCAGATTTCTCACTTTATGTGAGAAAAACAGAGAAATGTATTATGCTGCTTGTCATTTATGTTGATGATTTGATTATCACAGGTGATAGTGATGAAGATATCCTTCATGTGAAAATGCTATTGAAGCAAAAGTTTGAGATGAAGGAATTGGGAGAGCTGCGTTATTTCTTGGGCATTGAGGTGATTAGATCACCAAGTGGGATATGGCTCTTGCAGAGGCAGTATGGATTGGACATGCTGTCCAAATATGGGATGACAGGCTGTAAGCCTATTTCAGTTCCTTTGGAGCAGAATGTGAAGTTGAGCACAGATGCATGTGAGCTTCTCGAAGACGCTACTATGTACAGACGCATAGTAGGAAGTTTGATTTATATGACTATTACCAGGCTAGATTTGAGCTATGCTGTTGGATTGGTAAGTCAGTTTATGCAGGCTCCAAGGAAACCACATTTGGATGCGGCTAGACGCATACTCAGATATGTGAAGTCCACATTGCAGTATGGACTATTTTATGAGACTGGGGTTCAGATACAGTTACATGGATACACTGATGTTGATTGGGCTGGTAGTATTTCTAATAGACGATCTACCAGTGGATATGTGTTCTCTTTTGGGAGTGCTGCAGTCACTTGGAGCAGCAAGAAACAGCCTACAATTGCCTTGTTGAGCACAGAGGCTGAGTACAGGGGTGCAACAATGGCTGCATGTGAGGTAGCTTGGTTGCATAAGCTACTTTATGATATGCATCAGCCTACAGATGGGCCAATTGTCATTTATTGTGACAACATGAGTAGTATACACTTGGCAAATAACCCAGTCTATCATGCTAGAACAAAGCACATTGAGGTGCATTATCACTATGTGCGGGAGAGGGTTTTACTAGGTCTTATTGATCTAGTTTATGTTAGCACAGAGGATCAAGTAGCTGACATATTCACAAAGGCATTGGGCGCAGAGAAGTTGCGTAAGTTCAGAGACCTACTTGGTGTGTAGGAATTGGGATTGAGCTCGAGGGGGAGTGTTGAGATATCGAGCTCCACTCGTGATATGCCAGGGTGACCGTTGTGCATTTATGTCACCGACTTGTCAGTTGCAGATGCAGTTGGTACACCGCCCATGAATAATAGCTAGATGACAGCTATCCTTATCTACTCTAGTTCGTGGCTCAGTTAGTATGCCACCTTAGTTAGTTGTCTTTGGTTTGAGACCCATATATAGGGTTCTTCTATTCCTTTGTATGCGAGTTCTTTTTGGCTTACACAACTAAGAAGAGGAAAACTGTTTTCAGCCTCCACCTTTGTGTGTATTCCCCCATTGTGCAAGCAAGAAAGCTATAAGTGAGACTCCTTCTTTCTCTCCCACAATATTGACATCTACAAGTTTGCTTGAACCTCAAAGGGTACTTGCATAGTTGGCAATTCCTGAATAAGTCTCTTAGGCCCCCTTCTCCACTCCACTTGGATGACAAAGCTTAGCTCTCGTCTTGCCTATGTAATCAAGAAGAAAAAGAAAAAAAGAAAAGCAAAAAAAAGGGACATGAAGAAGAAAAAGAAGAAAAGAAAAGAAAAGAAAATGAACGAGAAAGAGAAAAAAAGAAAGAAAGAAGAAAGAAAAGATGAAAAGAGAAGAAATCACAATGAACATTAGGTTACCCCACATAGGTCACAATCACTACACGTAGGGGTTCTCAAGTTAGGTGGGTTCAGTGGCTTTGGTTAGCCGGTTCCATCCCTAACCCCCTAGCCTCATTTTGATTCCCCACTTCATGCTTAGGGCACATTAAGGGCATGACATACCTAGGAGGTAACACTCGCCTATGGTTACACTTATCACCCTAAGCTACATGTACCGCACCTCCCTTCTGCACAAATTGGGTTCTCAAGTGGGGGACAATACCCAGACACCCAACTCCCAGTTCCACTAGCACAAGCACAATGCACCACATGGAAAAGCAGACACACCCCCAAGTAGTGCACCTTTGTTTCTTTTGAGGTACAAACAAAGGCTCCAACCCCCCAACATCAAAGGCCCCATCATCCATGCAATGAGCTCTCAACCTCCACCACCTTAACCGATTGATTAGTTTCTTCCCAAGACCAATTCCCCAAGACCCCATCATCATTGACTCACACGACTGCCCTTTTAAATCACTGAACCTTCATCAACTCAAAACCGCAAGTGTCATGGAACTAGCACCCTTCTAGGAGGGGAGTAATCTTATACGACATGTCACCATGCAGATGAAACAAAGCAAAGGCAGACCGAGGCAGCCCCAATCAAAAAGTGAATAAAGAAGTTCCTTTGGAATAGTGTAGGAGAAGGGAAGCTTAGAAAAAGAGGGAGCTCCAACTACTTTGGCAAGGTCCTCTCAAGGATGAGGGAGGCCCTGTCAAAGATGAAGGATGCTCTCTCAAGGATGACAGAAAGCACCAAAGATTCTAGTAACGTGCTTAGAAAGGATGGAGTTAAGAACCAAATATTCTAGCAAGGCTCTCTCAAGGATAAGGAAGAACCTCCGAATGCTCCCGTAAGGAAGGCACAATGTAGGTGCAAGTGGTGAACTCTACATGGTGGCAAGAGGACGGATCCATCTAACGCCAACGTCAATTTCAAGGACAGATCTCCCCAGCAGCCTCTCCCCAAGCAAGGATCCGTGTCCAACACAATATTTAATTTTAAAGGATAGCAAGGCCAATGTAAAAAGAAACCCGTCTGAACTACATCTTCAATTTCAAGGGCCGGTCCATCCAACACCATCCCCCACAAGGGCTTGTATACAAACTCAAAAAATCCATCTGGCTATGCCCATCCCACCTTCCAACTACTACACATCAGTGCCATGGGACTGGCACTAAGCTAGGAGATGTGGGTAATGTTAACCTCTGCACAAGAAGAAAGCAAAAAAAAGTGAAAAAGTGCAAGTCGGGACCTAAAAGAGGTGGTCCGGAAGGAAATTAGACACAATGGAAGAGGCAAGATGGAGAATGACTAAAAGCACAAGGGCGGCCTCTAAAATCAAGTCAAAGGCAAAAGCGCATTTTTAAACGCAAGACACCTCTAAAACTGTTGTAAAAGAGCACCGGGTTCCCTCCTGTGCAAATTATAAAGGTAGATGGGTGGTAGAAAGGAAGCTAGGAAGATAGGAGGACAATGGGAAGGAGGGCCTAGGCCACGGCCAGCCATGTAAAAAAGGGGATAAGGGGATGACCATCCAAAAGGGATTTAGGGTTTTGTATATAAAGTTGAAAAGTGAATGAAGAGCTCATTCTTTGGTGCATGGAAAAAGGGGACTCTTCTTCTTCTCTCCTTCTCTTCTCTTTGCTTGCTTGTGAGTTCTTGAGGGAGGGAGTGTGAGTGAGTGAGGAAGTGAGCATGTGAGGATGAGGAATCTTGGAGGTGACGCTCTCCATCATCTCCTCTCTTTTTCTTCTCTTCTTTTCTCTTCTCTCGTCTTGCGCGTGGTTATGGAGGATGGAGCTTGGAGGAAGAGGCTTGAGGTTGCTTGAGCTTGCATCATGAATCGCGGAGCTATCAGAGTGGTTAAGAGAGGAGGCAACTCATTTGGGCATCAAGGTAAGCTCACTATATCCTAAAGGCAGGTTGGCTAGGTGAGAGATAGCCATAGGTTCTCACTTGAAACTCGTGAAAGAATAAGTGGTCCGTGAGTCTTGGGTAGATAGAGTGTTTTTCACAACATACACTATTGAAACCCTCAGATGCTAGCATTATTATAATGATGGTACAACAACGATCTTAAGAAGAATGAATTTTGATACTTTCAGAACGGAATATCTCCCCCTCTATAGTGGTTTGAAAGCTAAATTCAGAGATGTCGAAAAGAAGGAAGTAGAAGAGATGTTGGCTAGAGAATCCCCCAGAGATTAAAGCCCCTCTCTGATTCTATTCTGTTGAGTACTGAACAACTAGTTGGAGCCAAGCCCTTGATGAATGACACAATCAAGAGGCAAGCGTTAGAGCGGGTCTAGAGGTATGTGAGAAGAGAGAAGGAAAGAATTAAGGTTGAGAACGAGCTCGCAACAGAAGTCTCCTTTGACACCCTAAAAGCACTCTTTACAAAAGTCCCTATGGTGACTCAAGGTCCCTTTCCTAGTTAGATTTGTCCTGGAAATATTGATGATAGGCCAGCAAATGTAGTCCCATTGCCAATTTTTAAGGGAGAGTACACTGAAGACCTTGATCTTCATGTATCAGAATTTATGGTAGCATGTGTGGCTAACAATGCCAAAACCCTTGAGCATTGGTTAGAAATATTCCCCACCACTTTCAAAGGCACGGCGTTTCAGTGGTATGAGAGACAAGCAAGAGAAACTTTTGGCACGTGGGATGACTTAAAGATGGCCTTTCTTACTAAATTCAGGCGTGAAGGTTTTAAAGAGTGGATGTGAGAGGAGTTCATGAACCTAGAAAGAGTAGAAGCTTATGTCTTGCGAATGGAATCCATCCCGAAGAGATGGACTAACCATCATTTGGATGAAGGTATCTAGAAAGGAGTGTTTCTCAGAGGCCTACAACCAAAAGTTTGCAAGTTTGTGGAATTGAGAAGACTAGTCAATCTGCAAGCTACAGTGGAAGGTGGAAGATTGTATGATGAAGTTGAAGTAAGGTTGTCAATGACTCTAGGAAGAGGAGTCTTATCTCCTCCCATGACAAGAATAGTATACCCACCAAATGCAGTCCCAGGGACAGTTTCCTACCCCTATCCCCAGATGCAAACAGTGCCACAATATAATGCACCTAATCCACTGTGGCACCACAAATGATAGTGCCTCAAATGATGGTTCAACCACAACAACAGTGGCCTTAAACAGTTTCTCCAATGGCGACTCAACAACAGTGGAACCCTACCAACTGGAATCAACAATCCCAAGTCTCAACAGGAGCTCTGAATCAGAACCAGGATAGAGGACCCTCTGGATCAACCCAACCAGTGTATGCATTAATTACAGAAGCTTCCCAAAACCCTACTACAAGTACTTCTTTAGGAGGTGAAAATCTGAAGGACTACTTATCCAACTCAGTTGCAAGTATCAAGAAAGAGCTTATGGATGTGATTATAGAGCAACTACAGACGTTGAAGGTGAATACCACCAATATATCCACCCCTATGGGAGCTAAAAGAGATGTGATGCGTTCTAATACATGGTGCGGAAAGTGTCATCAAGAGGGACATTTAGCCACTGAATGCACCCGAAAACCAACCATTCATGGAGCCTTTTGTTCCTACTGTTTGTGGAAGAATCATATAGAGTATATTTGCTCTCTGAAAGAGATGCATGAATGAAGACAGAAAGATGAAAATGCAAGATTCAACTTGTTAGAATCCAAAATGACAACACAAAATATTGGAAAGCCTAGGGAGTTTGGTCCTAATTTCGGTCCAAGGATTTTTCCCTCTCAAAGTTACAGAGAACGACAGTTTGGCGGTGGTCAGAGATCAGAGATGGAATATTATAGGTGTGGAGAAAAGGGTCATATCTCCCCGAATTGTTCAAATCCTAGAAGATCTGTGGATTACAAGCCCTTATGCAGCCGATGCAAAGGGGAAGGCTATATTGCAAAGGACTGCCCAAGTCTAGCCTCTGTCAAGGCCAATGCCACTGATAGCCAATAGAAGGCACAAGAGCCTGCCTCCAATTTGGTAGAGTTGGAAGTTGCCGCTATCACGTGCATCATGAAGAAGGAACCAGTTGTCCAGAAAGAGTTCAACTCTCTTGCCAAGACTATGAAGTTCAACCTGCCAGCAGAGGGACAGAGTAGTATAGGACAAAACAGTGTAGTACAGAGCACTGCAGTGCCACGGAGAGTCACAGAGATAGTCCCAAAAACAGGACCATAGGTCCAGGGGATAGACGATATAGAAGCACCTCCAGAAACAGAGGAAGTGCCGATGTTGTCGTTGCTAGAAGAAAAAGGAAAGATGAAAATGGGTCTAGCCCCATTCTCCAATAGGCTGGAAAAGCCCGTGGATCCTATCAAAGAATATGACTTGGTAAAAGACCTAGACACTTTTACCAACTTAAATTTTCGAAAAGTGTCTAGGTCTTTTACCAAGTCAAAAGACCAAACTTAAATTTTTGACAGTTTGCTGATGCTGTCTCCCAACTACCGAAAGAAATTCTAAAGCATCTTGACAAGAAGATGTGGACTAAGGATTGCTCCTTTAACAGCGACCAAGACCAATAAGGCCCCAGAGCCTGTAAAGGAAGTAGATGTGGCTAACGCCTTCCTAGATCCTGGAACCCCAGAGATTACTGTATGGATCGAAGGATGCTTTATTTCAGATGCATTGATTGATGGAGGCTCATCAGTAAACATAATGACGAATGTGATAATGAAGGACTTAGGGTTGCAAGGAATTTAACTTACATAGTGGCTTATCAGATTGGCAAACCAAAGTAGAATTAAACCGTTGGGCATCAGACGTAAAAACAACCATAGCATGAAAAGATTACTGGCTGGCATATCTGGTGGTTAAACCAAATTCTTATGGGAACTCATACCCTCTGCTATTGGGAAGACCTTGGCTTTTTGAAAGAAGAGCCAGGACGGACTAGTTCAATGGAACCCTAACCCTAGGCAGAGGATCCAACAAAGTGGTGTTGAAATTGTATGGATCACAACAAGGCAATGGATCCACATCCATCAAAGTCATAATTGACTCCTCCAATGAAGTAACAGATGGTACATCAGGAGACAAAGAGGCTGTTAAACAGATATTTCTCAAGAAAACAAAGGCACAGCCCCTAACAGTGGGCACTATAAGCCAACTACCAAAGGAAGCAAAGTCTTTGTCCATGGGAGAATACCTCCTGTCTCAACTAGAATTAACTTCTGAAATCACCTCTGATAGCGAGATAGAAGCATGGATGTACTGTTCTCCCTGTTACATGTCAGTCGTAGAGACAGTAACAGAGACAGAGCTAGAGATAGAAGCAGAAGCAGAAATATACATAGAGGTGGAGGATCTGTTCTTCTCTTACAGAGCCTCTATAGAAGCAAAGACAGAGCCTCCAGAGGAAGAGGATGAAAATGATGAGAAAGAAAACGAAGCAGGTTATGAAAATGCAGTTGAAGAAGATCCTCTAATAGTGGACGATCTTGTTGATGTCCCTATAGAGACCTTAGAGGCCGAAGATTTCGGGGTGTTGAATGGAATGACCATGGTTCCATTTGGGTTGACCAATGGACCACAAAGTATGCAGAATCTGCATAAGCAATGGATCAAAGGTATAAAAATTAAGTTCACCATTGGTTCCTATCACCCTGACCATTCATTTTGGAGAAAAGATGATGATGATACCCCTTGTCAATAGAAGCCAGAGCCATTAGAGTCACGACTTCTAGAAGGTCCATGCTATGTGACATTCCTAGACACATCCTCTAAAGATGAATCCCTAAGTCTAGAAGAAATCACCACTCACACAGAAGAAAACAAAGCTCTAATATCCTTCCACCAATCTCAATAGACAAATGAGTCATCTGTTTAGAAGGAGGACACTAGTTCTAGTGGAACATCAGATGATGACACTACTTCCTTGAAAGAGTCACAACTCTATCCAGAAGCAATCCGTGGGACATTTATCTGCAAAGTGGAAGGTGAAAGACAAGTGATATTCCTGGATACTGAGGTACTGAACATCACTTGAAAGTGGGTCTCAATCTTCCAGAAGAAGAACTAGTGGTCCTGTGAGATCTACTAAAGGAGAACTTAGACATGTTTACTTGGTCGTACAAAGACCTAAAGGGGATTGATCCCACAATATGCCAACATCACATTGATCTAGAGCCTGATGCCAAACCTGTAAGGCAAAGAGAAAGACATATAAATCCTAATTAATCTACTCTGGTGAAGGGGTATGAATCCTAATTATTCTACTCTGGTGGAGGGTAAATTATTGAAACTTCTTGAAGCCGAGTTCATTTATCTCGTGGCTAACAATGAATGGGTTTCATCCATTGTGGTAGTACCTAAGAAGAACGGGAAACTTTGATTATGTGCGCAGACTTTCGAAAGCTGAACACGAAGACGAAGAAGGATAATTTCTGTTGAGATATCGAGCTCCACTCGTGATACGCCAGGGTGACCGTTGTGCATTTATGTCACCGACGTGTTAGTTGCAGATGCGGTTGGTACATCGCCCATGAATAATAGCTACATGATAGCTATCCTTATCTACTCTAGTTCGTGGCTCAGTTAGTATGCCACCTTAGTTAGTTGAGTTTGGTTTGAGACCCATATAGAGGGTTCTTCTATTTCTTTGTACTTGAGTTCTTTTGGCTTACACAACTAAGAAGAGGAAAACTGTTTTTCAGCCTCCACCCTTGTGTGTCTTCCCCCATTGTGCAAGCAAGAAAGCTTCAAGCGAGACTCCTTCCTTCTCTCCCACAATCTTGACATGGTATCAGAGCCTTGTTCGTGGTAAGGAGCTCAAGAAAGCAAGCCAAGCTCGCGGTGGTCTGGTAAGAGGAGCAGTGTTGCTTTCATTTCCTGTTTTGGGAGTAGATCTCTGCAGGTAGCACAGCCGGAAATTGCAGGAGTGCATTGTCTCAGGTTGAGACGCCCTTCGCGGTGAAGCAAGAGGGCAGTATATGCTGCGAGAAAAGGCTTTAGCCCTTGGCGACCCTATTTTTTTTATTTGAGGCCATTTCGGGGCCTGTTTTGGAGGCGAAAGTTTTCTGCACGCACTCAGGAAAAGGCCCTGTTTTATGCTGTGCGACCACTGTTCTACAGGTCGGTGAAAAGTTATTGTAGAAATTGCATCGTATGCTTGTGCGCAGAGACATTGGGAGTTTCAGAATCATCCTTGGTTCCTGTTTATGCAAAATCGTCACTAGGAAGTGACTGTGTGGTCAAATACCACTTTCGCCAGTTTTGCAGATTTGCCCTTGTGAGGGTGAAGTTGTGTTTTTTTGCAGTGACAGAATTTCTTGCAGTATTCTGTAATGGCGTCTGATTCTCTTTCACAGATTGTCACTGAAAAGCTTGACAAGAACAACTTCCAGGCATGGAAGTTTAGAATGACGAATTTCCTTATGGGAAAAGGATATTGGGAATTTGTTGCAGGAAATGAAGAAGAACCAGTTCTTCCTGATGTTCCCAATCAACAACAAATGCAGGCATTTAAAACATGGCATGAGAGAGCCAGGAAAGTTATGTATTGGCTGTCTATCAGTATTTCAGACTCTATGATTGTGCATATTCAGGATGCAAGTACGCCAAAGGAGGCATGGGATACTTTGTCAAAAATGTATAGCACAAATACGCAAGCCAGGAAAATGCAGCTCAAGCAAGAGTTGCATAATGTGCAAAGAGAAAGTATGAGCATCAACGACTACCACATGAAGGTGAAGAAGATTGCAGATGCACTTGCTTCCATTGGGTCGCCAGTGGAAGATGATGATTTAGTTTCCGTGACCTTGAATGGTCTAGGAAAGGATTATGCACAGTTTCAGACATCCATTTCAGTTCGTGAAAGATTTCCTGATTTTGAGGAGTTGATTGCTCTTCTAATTTCTGAGGAACAGAGAAATGGTGGTGCATCTTCTTCAGGAGGAACATCAAAAGAAGCTGTCTTCTACTCAAATGCTGGAAGAGGTAGAGGCAGAGGTAGAGGAGGCCGATTTGGAGGCCGTGGTAGAAATCAGAATATGCAGCAAACTCAAGAAAACCAGTCCTATGGAGGAGGACGTGGTAACTCTAGAGGCAGGGGGAGCCAAAGAGGTCGTGGTGGATGGCAAAGAGGCCAAAATGCAAACAGTAATGTTGAATGCTACTACTGTGGTAAAATGGGTCATATGGCTAAAGACTGCTATAAAAAGCAGAATGACATCATGAATGGAAAACTGCAACAAGGGAATTATGCATCTTCTAGTAGACAGGGTGATGACAGAAATGAGCATTTGTTCATGGTGCAGCACATGAACAATTCTATGACAAGTGCAGAAGAAAGCAATGATGTATGGTATGTTGACTCAGGTGCATCAAACCACATGACAGGTCATGCAGAATGGATGGAGGATGCAAGGAAAATGGAAAAACCAGGATTTGTGGAGACTGGTGATGATACTGCACATCCTATTGTGCAGATTGGAAAAATTCCCTTGTCTATGCAGGGAGGGAAAAAGAAATACCTGTCCGATGTATTTCATGTCCCGAATATTACCAAGAATCTGGTTTCAGTTGGTCAAATGGTTGAACAGGGCTTGCAGGTCAGATTTAATCCTCATGGATGCTTTGTTGAGGATATGAAAAATAAAGGTCGCTTGATAGCAAAAGGAAAGAAGAAGGGCAGAATGTTTACATTGGATGCAGACATGTCTGAATTGAGTGCAGCAATGTTTGCACATGGGACCGGTGTAGTTGCAGATATTGATATCTGGCATAAACGCATTGGTCATGTTAATGTACATCGACTTAAATCAATGCAGGCCCAAAATATTGTTGCAGGATTGCCCAAATTCAAGGTTGCAGAAATGCATAAGGTATGTGAAGCCTGTCAGTTTGGAAAACAGGCAAGGAAACCATTTCCTAGACATGTTCAAGAGAGTGAGAAGCCATTGGAATTAATTCACTCTGATGTGTGGACAACTAAAGCTGCATCTCTTGGAGACTGTCATTATTTTGTCAGTTTTATTGATGACTATAGCAGAAAAGTTTGGGTGTATTTTATGAAAAAGAAAAGTGAAGTTTTTGGGCATTTCAAAACTCTTAAAGCTATGGTTGAAAAAGAAACAGGCTTGCAGATAAAATGCCTAAGGTCAGATGGAGGGGGAGAGTACATCTCAAATGAGTTTGCAAAGTTCTTGCAGGAGCATGGCATAAAGCAGCAATATTCATGCAGTTATACCCCACAACAAAATGGAATTGCAGAAAGGAAAAACAGGCATATTGGAGAGGTATCTCGTGCCATGCTCAATGAAAAAGACTTGCCAGATTTTTATTGGGCTGAAGCAGTTGCTACAGCAGTCTACATAATGAACAGGACTCCCACTGCAGCAATACATGGATTGACTCCAGAGGAGAGGTATACTGGTAGGAAACCAGATATTTCTCATTTGAAAATTTTTGGTTGCATTGCCTATGTACATGTGCCAGATGAGCTGAGATCCAAGTTGGATCCAAAAGCTGAGAAGTGCATCTTTATTGGTTACTCTCTGCAGCAAAAAGGGTATAGATGCTATAACCCTTCTACTCGTAAGTTTACAGTGAGCAGAGATGTTGTTTTTGATGAGATGAGTAGCTGGTATAAACCAGTAAATGTGATTGATGATGAAGATGCACAAAATGGTAATGCTACACAGAATTCACAGCAGCAGTCACAAAATATTAGTGGACCTGGAGCGTCCTCTAGCAGTGGTTCACATTCTTCGCCATGGACAGGCAGATTGAGATCAGGAGAATCTTCTCAAAGCAATGCAGATAGTGGTATGCAGGTATCACGAAAAGGAAAAGAGAAGGTTGATCAGCCCATGTTTGATGTGAATGCAGGTCACTCTTATGTGGATGGTGAATCCAGTGGCTCAGAACAGAGCATTGATGATGAGTTGGGTATTCCTTCTATTGTTACACCTGGAGTAAGGAAGACCAGGGATGTTTTGAGAGCACCTGGGAGTGAACCTACTTTGCGCAGGTCTACAAGAGCTAGGTATCCTGTGGATAGGCTGAAATATGATGGATTTACAGCCATTCACTATGCATATATGGTCAAAGTGATACAGGAACCAGAACCCACATCTTTTGAGCAAGCCATGGGAAAAGAAAAATGGGAGAAAGCCATGGATGAAGAAATGGATGCCTTGGAAGCAAATGCTACATGGGAGTTAGTACCTTTGCCTAAAGGTAAGAATGCAATTGGCTGTAAGTGGGTTTATAAGGTGAAGCACAATGCTGATGGTTCTGTGAACAGATACAAGGCAAGATTAGTAGTCAAGGGGTATGCACAAACATATGGCATTGACTATGAAGAAACATTTAGTCCGGTTGCAAGGATGGCAACCGTAAGAGCAGTCATTGCTATGGCTGCATCAAAGGGATGGTCTTTACATCAGATGGATGTAAAGAATGCCTTCTTGCATGGTGATTTGCAAGAAGAGGTCTATATGGAGCAGCCACCAGGTTATGTGCATGCTGTTCATCCTGAGTTTGTTTGCAGGTTGAAGAAAGCCTTGTATGGCTTGAAGCAAGCACCTAGAGCATGGTCTGACAAGATAGGACAGTATCTTGTCACTATTGGCTTTCAGATTTCCAAGGCAGATTTCTCACTTTATGTGAGAAAAACAGAGAAAGGTATTATGCTGCTTGTCATTTATGTTGATGATTTGATTATGACAGGTGACAGTGATGAAGATATCCTTCATGTGAAAATGCTATTGAAGCAGAAGTTTGAGATGAAGGATTTGGGAGAGCTGCGTTATTTCTTGGGCATTGAGGTGATTAGATCACCAAGTGGGATACAGCTATTGCAGAGGCAGTATGGATTGGACATGCTGTCCAAATATGGGATGACAGGCTGTAAGCCTATTTCAGTTCCTTTGGAGCAAAATGTGAAGCTGAGCACAGATGCAGGTGAGCTTCTAGAAGACCCTACTATGTACAGACGCATAGTAGGAAGTTTGATTTATATGACTATTACCAGGCCAGATTTGAGCTATGCTGTTGGATTGGTAAGTCAGTTTATGCAGGCTCCAAGGAAACCACATTTGGATGCGGCTAGACGCATACTTAGGTATGTGAAGTCCACATTGCAGTGTGGACTATTTTATGAGACTGGGGTTCAGATACAGTTGCATGGATACACTGATGCTGATTGGGCTGGTAGTATTTTTGATAGACGATCTACCAGTGGATATGTATTCTCTTTTGGGAGTGCTGCAGTCACTTGGAGCAGCAAGAAATAGCCTACAGTTGCCTTGTCGAGCACAGAGGCTGAGTACAGGGGTGCAGCAATGGCTGCATGTGAGGTAGCTTGGTTGCATAAGCTACTTTATGATATGCATCAGTCTACAGATGGGCCAGTTGTCATTTATTGTGACAACATGAGTAGTATACACTTGGCAAATAACCCAGTCTATCATGCTAGAACAAAGCACATTGAGGTGCATTATCACTATGTGCGAGAGAGGGTTTTACTAGGTCTTATTGATCTAGTTTATGTCAGCACAGAGGATCAGGTAGCTGACATATTCACGAAGGCATTGGGCGCAGAGAAGTTGCGCAAGTTCAGAGACCTGCTTGGTGTGCAGGAATTGGGATTGAGCTCGAGGGGGAGTGTTGAGATATCGAGCTCCACTCGTGATACGCCAGGGTGACCGTTGTGCATTTATGTCACCGACGTGTTAGTTGCAGATGCGGTTGGTACATCGCCCATGAATAATAGCTACATGATAGCTATCCTTATCTACTCTAGTTCGTGGCTCAGTTAGTATGCCACCTTAGTTAGTTGAGTTTGGTTTGAGACCCATATAGAGGGTTCTTCTATTTCTTTGTACTTGAGTTCTTTTGGCTTACACAACTAAGAAGAGGAAAACTGTTTTTCAGCCTCCACCCTTGTGTGTCTTCCCCCATTGTGCAAGCAAGAAAGCTTCAAGCGAGACTCCTTCCTTCTCTCCCACAATCTTGACAATTTCCCTATCCCTTTTATAGACCAACTGTTGGACATAGTGGCAAGCCATGAGCTGTATTCCCTCCCGGATGGATTCAACGGAAATAACCAAGTCCAAATCGCAGAAGAGGACCAATCCAAAACAACCTTCACCACAAAATGGGGACCTATGCCTATAGAGTGACGCCATTTCGGCTTTGTAATGCTCCTGCCACCTTCGAACGAGTAATGATGGCTTCCTTCTAGAATCATCTGCATGATTTCATTGAGGTGTATCTTGATGACTTTTGTGTCTATAGCTTAATACGAGAGCATTGGGGACACCTAGAGCAATGTTTTGATAGATGCCGAGAGTATGGGATTTCTCTCAACCTCGACAAATGTATCTTTGGCGTTTCATCAGGAGTTCTTTTGGGCCATATTGTCTCTGCACAAGGGATTGCAACAGACCCAACGAAGATTGAGAAGATTGCCACCTTGGCAACACCAACAAATCTTAAGCAATGGGGAGGATTTCTTGGCCATGTGGGCTACTATAGAAGATTTATTGCACATTTTGCAACCAAGGCAGCCCCTTTGCACAAGCTCCTAAGGAAAGATGCAGATTTCCTTTGGAATGATGACTGTGAAGGAGCCTTTAATACCCTAAAATAGTGCCTGATCCAAGTACCTATCTTGCAACCTCCTGATTGGACAAAGGAGTTCCATGTACACACAGATGCATCCGTTGAAGGGCTAGGTGCTGTCCTATGTCAAAAGGGCCCCTCTAAATTAGATAAATCAATATATTATGCAAGTTGAAAGGTCACTGATAGGGAATGGAACTACACAGTGACAAAGCTTGAGTGCTTCGCAATGGTGTTTGCATTGGAGAAGTTTTGGCACTATCTATTGTCAATGCATTTCAAGTTCTATGTGGATCATGAAGCCTTATCCTTCTTGATGAACAAAGCAGATGTCAAAGGATGACTTATGAGATGGTTGCTCCTATTCCAGGAGTTTAATTTTGAAGTGGTCACTAAGCCTGGCCGTTCCCATGTCCTAGTCGATCATCTATCACGGATCCCTCAAACTACAGAAGAGGAACATGATGATCTAGACCTTCATGATGCTTCCTTATTTCTAGTTGAAACAACTACTCTTTGGTATGTTGACATAGCCAACCTACTAGCAACTCAATAGTATCCTCCTGGCATCTCAAGCCATGAGAAGAAGAAGATTTATTAGAATCAGCCCCCTACACTTTGCTAGGTGGTGCACTGTACAAGAGAGGCAAAGATGAAGTGCTGAGAAGTGTAGGAGATGAAATTGGCATAGATTGAAAGCATGCCATGACAAACCATGTGGTGGACACTTCGTAGGAGAAGCGATAGCTGAGAGCGGAGTTTTGATGCTGAGAAGTGCTTAAAAATAGCTAAAAATTACGAATATCAAGGGAAAAATATTCAACGTCAAAGGCGACGGCTCCAGCTAGGACGATTTTAAGCGTCAAGTGCTTTAAAGACGCTCGAGCAACACTTGTTGATTTTTGATAATTTTTCAGACTACCATGCGGGTTGTTAGGAGTTTCCGGCCAGTGCGGGATATCAAGCTGGATGCATAGAAATTTACAGCACTCAATTTGGACACCGGACGGGGAAATGGCCAACAAATGGGCAAGATGCGAAAGGGTGGACTTTTTTTTGGCCAAATGAATGGTGACCTTTGGGAGCCCAAGACAACTTATGCCACATGAAATGCCACACACAATTTGTGGAGAGAGAGAGATGAACAAAACATGGAGATGGAGGGCGCCAAGAATGCGCCGAAAAATGCGCCCCTTTCATGATGATGCATCCTCCTGCCTGTGAGAGCAACCCCCCCAATTGATCATGGAGCTTGATTCCCTCCTGTATGCTGATTCTATCGCCACCCTTCACTCGCGCAATGATGGCCTGGATGAAGATCTCTGATTTTAGTCTTTCTCTCTCCTCTCTCTCTCCCTTAAGGGGCTGTTCTTGTGTGGAAGAAGACAATGAAGAATGGTGGAGGAAAGCTTGTCCGGATGAGACCGGATTGCTTCTGGATGGATGAAGATATGAAGAGTGCTATTCTTGAAGATGCTGAGCATTAAATGCATTCTAGAAATCAGTCCCGTAATCAAAACCAAGAAACCAAGACCTGAAAATAAGCGATAATGCTATTTTTACAAAGGAAAATGATATTTTTATGCTATTTGCTTTATGAAACCTTGTTCATATGGGATGAAAGTTCATTATAATATTTTTTTCTATGAGTTTCAATTGTTTGCAACCTGAAAATCAGAAAATATAAGGCTACATGTCCGGAATTAGTGTTAAAATACATAAAAACACGCGTTTTAAGGGTAAAATTGGGATTTTTGCTATATAAATGAGAAATATGATATGTCACACCAACTAAATCCGAGTTTTTGTTGTCAAAGAACCTAAGGGCCACAGGCCACAATCAAATTTCATTTTCAGTCATTATTTATTAAAGAAAAATAGGGAAAAATGCCAAAGAATGGGAAAAATGGGTTTAAAATTAAGGAAAAATGGAAAATGGGCTGAGAAAAATTAGGGAAAATTATATCTATGTTTGTGCAATGTATAATGATGGCAAAGTACGAGGTTGGCATCGGTTTGTCCCGGTTTCCATGTTTTGTGCGTATTTTTCGTTCTTTTAAAAGGGGAAAATGCATAGAAACCCTATCTAACCGATCAATGATGCAAAATGCTAAGAGTTGGATGAAGAGGGGCTGAAACACTGAAAGATAAAGAAAAGATTTTATTTATACATTGCATTTGGCATATAGGAAACGGTTTAAATAAAGAGGATGGTAGCATGAGCATATGGCTCAGTGCCTCCTTTCAACGTAGCACGCATTAGTGAAATTCATGGAAAGAATGTTTTATGCATTATGCACGATGCTGATCTTTCTTTTGTCTGAGCACATAGCCATACACGATTTGCATTAAGCATAATGATTAAAAGGTATCATAAAAAATCTCCTGGATGCATGGCACCTGTCTTCCTTAGGTTGAGACCAACGATGAGCGTGAGAGGATGTCCTAAGCTGTAGGTTAGTCATTGGGTCCTAAGGGAAAAATTGTAGTGAGGAATGGTGCATCCTGGAACGTAAAAATTGTAGTGAGGAATGGTGCATCCTGGAACGTAAAGTGTTATATATTTAGCAGCGCATCAAAGGGCCAATCCCTACGATATAGGAGAGCTGCAGTGGGGCTTCGACTATTAGTCGGTGGAGTGCCTCCTATGTGTGTGTGACGAGGCGTTATGCCTATGTACTTTGGGTTCTCCCTTTGAGGAGTTTTAGGGAAACGTTGGACTATAAACTATAAAAGTAGGAATTAAGCTTTAGGGTAGTTTGTCCTTTAGCCTTAAATTGACGCTCCAGGTCCGCGAGGCCATGAGGGTGTTTGTGTGTCATGAGCATGAGGTCCGGCTAGTGCCATAGCCAGTTCCGGTCCATTTAGGTCCCATCAGTGGTGCGTCTGCCGGGAGCTGCCTATAAGTGGTAGTTTTCAGATCTAGGGTTTCTAGGGACCAAAAAAAAGTTGGTTTATGTCCTCTGACAAGGACCGTCAAGCCGAAATCCAAAAAGCAGAACGTGCTGAGAGGGCTAGACGGTGGTTAGAGATTGTAAGTCATTATTCTCCTCAAAGGAGTAGCCCAGTACGTATAAGAAGCAGTGGTCTTAGTCACCCAACTGCTCCACATATTCCGTTAGGTGCAGGAGGAAGCGTAAGTTATTCCTTTCCTTCACCAAGTCTACCCACTTCAAGTGGGGGGGTGAATTAACCCATTCAAACTCCCATTGCTAATCCGATTGTCACCATGGCACAGCCTATTGCAATTCCTGCAGGGATGCCAGATTTACCAGCCTTAGGAGTTCCCTTGTCCATTTTTAATGGGTTAGCAGAAGAGGATGCAGAATTTTACATTTGTGAGTTCCAAAGATTGATGTTCAATTATCGCATCCAAGATGAGGGACATCTCATGATGTTCTTCAATATGACGTTAAAAGGAAGGGCTGCGGTATGGTATCATAGCATAGAGTCTGGAACGATAACCACAATTGATCAATTCTATGCAGCTTTCCGAGGAGAATATGCCCCTGAAAGAGATGGCCAATATTAGCTGCGGGTCTTGAATGTAACGCGCCAAGATCCTCATGAGAATGTGAAAGCTTATGCCAAGAAGTTGAAGGAAGTATTTCGTAAGTTACAAACTTACATTCCCATTCTGCCGGCTGCCCAATTGCAATATTTTTTGCATGGGTTGGACTTTAATATCCAAGTACAATTGAGCAGTGTGGCCTTGGCAGATATAGACACCGCTATTACGTGGGCAGAGGGAGTAGAAGCACGATTACAAACGGCCTACTCCTCTCGAATGAATGTTAATGGGGGTTTAGTACCTGGCGGCAATCCATCATTGACGAATGGAAGTCAAGGGATGCCTATGACTAACCCTAATGGGAGGGGGAGCATGGTTCAGAATGCACCTTTATTGCCAGCTCCTCCTAGTGTGACTATGCCTATGGCAAGTCAGTTGGCTCTAGCAAATGTTGGAGGCCACATTTCGAATTCTAATGTTGTTCCTGTGGGTCAACAACCAATGTCAAATCAGATTGTTAGGCCAATGGAACGACGGGTTGACGATCGAGGCTATGAGTCGAGTGCATCTAATGTCCTTGGCGAAGTCAAGGATATGATGAAGCATTATATTGACATAATTTTTGAACAATATCGACACATAGCTGTCGACGTTAATTTCTTGAAGAAGCAAGAGAATCTGATAGGGAGTCGATGCCCTGAAGAGGGTGGACCCTCTAGATTTAGTTGTAAGTGGTGCGGTGGACAACACTTCCCCAGAAAGTGTCCAAATGTGAAATGTGACATTTGTGGGAAGTCGGGCCATTTAGCTGCTACTAGTTGGAGTAAGATTAGTTCTCTCCAACAAGGGAGTAAACAGCCGGGCCTAGTGAATCATATAGCGCAAGGCAATAACTTGCAGGAGAATGATGCACCGAGACAAATATTGCAGAGGGGAAAAACAACTATAGAAGAGTTTCCACAAGGCAACGGAGTCAGCCTTATTGAGGCTGTACGAGTCCATGATGCTGAAACCTCTAACTTAAGAGCCATGACAAGAGGCCAAAAGGTTAAAGAGGTTGACAAAGATAATGCAAAGCCAGTTGAGGGAAACCCTAAACAAGGGGATAAGGGGACGCAAGTCCAGAGTCCTAGTATGGAAGGGGGACCGCTAAGGCCAGTTGACAAGAAAGTTGACCCTAAGAAGGATGAAGAAGTGCCAAGAAAGAAGGCAAGAGCTAAGAAAGAAGCACCCAAATTGGTCCAAAGACCAAAAAAGAGAATGGTTTGGCGAGAAAAGAGAGCTTGGGCTACCTATCATGATTTTGATTTAGCAAGTTCCGTTTGCGAAGTTAAACTAGATGTAAACCTCTTGCAATTGATCAAATTATCTCCAGGAGTACGCAAGGAATTTAAGAAGATCCTGCATATGGGGTATATTGTAGAACCCTTGGGCATAGCACGAGTAGGGGAAGATTGGTTTGACCATGCTAAAAAGAACTGCCCTAGGGTTCCAGCTTATGTAGATGGAATATTAGTGGAACATGCCATTGTAGACACTGGATCCTCCGTCAATATCATGAGTTTAGAGTTGATGGAGAGGCTGGGTCTAGGTATCCAAAAAGACAGCTCCACCCTTCTTAGAATGGCTGATGATAGTCTAAGACAACCAGAAGGTTGCGTTACTAAGGCCCATGTTACAGTTGCGAGTGTAGAATGTTTCTTGGACTTTAGGGTGATCAGATTTGCAGGACGTCCTAGCTATCGAGTTTTGCTTGGGAGGCCTTAGATCTTATGAACAGACTGTCAATTTGATATACCTGCTGGTCCTGTGGTTCTAGGTAGAGGTGCCAATTGAGTAATAGTTAATGCTTACCCTGAGTTTCCTCAAAGTGAGAGAGCTCATTTATCTTCTACTGAATTAGAAACAGCAGATGATCCATCTGGTAGTGAGACATCATCCAGTGATGAATCTAAAGACGGGTCCACTACAGAGGATATTTATCAGATAACTCTAAATGAGCCGATAGAGCGGCAAGATAGGATAAGAGAAACAGATGTGATTGAGTTGGACCTTGGCATGCCGAATGATTCGCGGCCAATTAAATTAGGTTCCATGCTTAGTTCAGCAGAAAGGGAGGACTATGTGTCCTTGATTCAGGAATTTCGCAACATCTTTGCTTGGAGCTATGATGAGCTGAGAGGTATTCCTCCTAGCCTGGCTGTTCATACTATTCCTATAAAAGAAGGTAGTCGTCCTGTGCATCAGAAAGTAAGGTGTATGCCTTTCGAATTGAGGGACGGGGGCTATTTGAGGAGTTACAGAAGTTAAGGAAAGCTGATTTAATCTTTCTTGTACAACACACAGAATGGTGTTCACCAGTTGTTATCAGGAAGAAGAAAAACAACCAGATTCGATTATGTGTGGATTTTAGAGAGCTGAATAAGCAAACAGTTAAAGATTACTACCCATTGCCATTTATTGACCAGATTTTGGATCAATTAGCAGGTAGGGAAATATATTCGTTCATGGATTGCTTTGCAGGATACAACCAGATGGCAATTGCAGAAGAGGACAAGTTGAAAACAAATTTTATTACGGTCTTTGGTACTTTTGCGTACCATGTGATGGCCTTTGGTTTGTGCAATGCACCTGGATCATGGCAACAAACAATAGACAAGACCTTTGGTGATATCTCCCGAGACGAGTTGAAAGTGTTTATTGATGACCTGGGGGCAGCCACTGTAAGGGACAGGATGTTGGTTATCTTAAAAAAAAACTTTGAGCATTGCAGACAATTTTGTATCGCTCTTAATCCAAGGAAGTGCGTCTTTGGAGTGCCTTATGGGATATTGCTGGGCTATGTGGTTAGTTCAGTAGGGATAGCAACAACTGACCCTGAAAAGATCAAGGTTATAGTCACTATGAGTCCACCACGCACTTCAAAAGAGGTGCATAGCTTTCTGTCATCGATAGGGTACTAATGTACCTTGAGAGGAGTTTGTGCTCGTATGTGTTATATGTTTAGCAGCACATCAAAGGGCCAATCCCTATGATGTAGGAGAGCTGCAGTGGGGCTCCGACTATTAGTCGATGGAGTGCCTCCTATGTGTGTGTGACGAGGCGTTATGCCTATGTACTTTGGATTCTCCCTTTGAGGAGTTTTAGGGAAATGTTGAACTATAAACTATAAACATAGGAATTAAGCTTTAGGGCAGTTTGTCCTTCAGCCTTAGATTGACTCTCCTGGTCCGCGAGGCCATGAGGGTGTTTGTGTGTCATGAGCATGAGGTCCAGCTAGTGCCATAGCCAGTGCCGGCCCATTTCAGGTCCCATCAATAGCCAGGAAGGCTTTGTTGGCGGGATACTGGTGACTGACCCTCCACAAGGATGCACATGACTACTGCAAGAGATGTGATGCTTGTCAGCGAATGGGGAAACCCACCAAAACAAGTGCCATGCCACTACAACCTATTCTTTCCCTAAAGCCGTTTGAGAAGTGGGGGATTGATTTTGTGGGTCCCATTGATCCACCCACTACATGGAAGTAGAATAGATACATCTTAGTATGTACGGATTATGTCACAAAGTGGTGTGAAGCTAAAGCTCTAAAGTGGGAAGATGGTAACAGTGTAGCTTTGTTCATGTATGAAAATATTATCACCCGTTTTGGCAGTCCCCTCAAGCTGGTAAGTGACAGAGGTACTCATTTCCTTAACAAAATCATGGAGGAGCTAACGGAGCTGTATAAGATCTGCCATTGCAAGTCCACTCCTTACTACCCCAGAGCCAATGACTAAGTTGAAGTCAGCAACCACATCCTCTACTTGATCCTGACAAGAATGATTGCCCCACATTATCGTGATTGGGACAATAGGCTTATAGAGGCCCTCTAGGCATACAAAACCTCCCATAAAGCTGTTATAGGACAAACCCCTTTTCAACTGGTGTATGGTACAGAAGCCATATTCCTTGTTGAGCTAGAATTTCCCTCTTTGCGAGTGGCAGTTAAAGAACGCTTGGGAGATGATGAGTCACTGCAACACCGCCTCCTACACTTGGGAGATGATGAGTCACTACAACGCCGCCTCCTACACTTGGAATGTTTAGATGAGATTCGACGGATGGCCCTATAGTATATGGAAACTACTCAATCACGACGCAAGGCCTATCATGACAGTTTCATCAAGCACAAGGAGTTCAAAGAAGGTGATCTTGTCCTGGCCTATGATTTGAGATTTGGCAAGTTTCATGGAAAGTGAGCTTCAACAATGGTGGATGGGCCCATACAAGGTACTTGCTGTCAACCCTAATGGCTCTATTCAGGTGCAGACCGTTGATGCCTCTGATGATCCTTTTCTCATCAAAGGCTATCGTTTGAAGAAGTACTTCCCTCCTTGGGGATCTTGACAAACACAGTCGACATACCCTCTTCCTTTTGGGTGTCACATTGTACTTCTCCTTGTGCTTCTGATAGCCCTTATTATTTTTCTCATGAGGCGGTCTCGTTCTACTAGCCCCTCATAGATACCTCTCAACCCTACCTTTTTCTCTTCTTTTTTGATCCAACAATGGTGGCAAGGTTGGTCCTGACACATGGTATTTCTACCATTCTCTTTATTAACGAAAAAGAAAAAGAAAAAAAGAACATACAAAATTGTTATGGGAGAAAAGGAAGAAATTCCATGTCATAACAGGCCTCGTTCCAAGAAAATGTGGAAACACCCTTGGGCGGGAAGCTGACTGTGGAAAAGGTGGTAACACCCTGCAGTTCAGGATAGCTGACTCACCGGCAGAACCTTTCCACAAAGTAATTTGAAGCCACCTCCCTTGGTGCGCTGTCTCTGCAATATCAGTAAGTCTGCCCTTCTTAACAGATGACCTTTCTTACAAATCATTGAAGTACCAGACTTGTTGGCTGCCTCCCTGGGTATGCCTCGTCTTCAATATCCTGATGACAACAACATCTGACACGATCTTCATTGCCAACCCCTTCAGTGATGCGAGCTTTCATCCTAACAAGATGGGGATGTGAGTATGGGCTGCCCTCTGTATCTATTAGTGAGCGTGAGACAGAGGGTGGGCTGAGTGACCAGTCTTTCCCTTCAAATCAAATGAGAGGTGAGATGTGTGACTTGAGTGTTGCATACACAGGATGATCCTCTCAATGCACAATGCACAATTTGTTCCTGTACACTGCACCATAAGGCTCCATGGCCTTCCTTCTTGCACTGTATGCCAACACAGGGCGGGATGCACAGTTGCACCATCAAATGCGCACAAGGCATACAATCTCTACACAAGTGACAATGAGGATTACATCAATGGGTTTCAGGAACGGGTTGCCCTCCTGTATCTTTCAACAAAGAGTGAGACAGAGGGTGGGTTGAGTGTGATTGGTGTTTCTTCAATCAATTATTGAGAGGTGACGATTGAGGGACGTTATGACAATTGGAGTCAGGTACGTTCTCGTTTTCCTATGCACCCACGGGATGGGTCTCTGCCATCGTCACTGGACATGCCACTCTGTTTTGTACACTGCACTGCAAGGCTCCCTGGCCTTCCTTCTTGCACCTATGCTAGATGGGTTGGACGCACTAATGCACCATCAACTGCACCTTGGCATACTCCCTCTGCACCATTCCCTTGTCGATTCCTAAACCGGGAGTGAGATTTGGATTTCCATCAATATTCACTCGCGTGATGTAAGTTATGGGGTGAGTGACTATTCTCTCATCCCATTTGAGTGCCCGTGAGAGCTGAGTGACTCTCCTTCGTCAATGACACCTATCCTGACTAGCTGTTGCATGGTCCCTGCCATACTAGTTGAATGCTGGAGCGAGCCGTGGTACCTCGTGCAGTTAACTCCAACCCTTCTGTAGCAGTGACGGTTTCTTCGACCATACGCAAAACGGGCCAAGTCTTTCTAACCTTATCCTCATGATTGCAAGTGCACATTATGTTTTAAGTGTGGGGATACCAGAGTCCAGTCGGTTGACAAGTCCTAGGCTATGTTGCTGCATCTAACCCTGTCCGTTAAGGTTTTAAGTGTGGGGACGCATCCTGAAGGATGGATTTTAGGCCCCGGAACGTGCCTAAAAATAGCAGAAAAATGTGAAAATGCGGGGAAAAATACCAGATCGCGAAGGCGGTGGCTCGACCGAGGACAATTTTAAGCATTAAGTACTTGACGGGCGCCCGTGCCACACTCTGTGAATTTTCATAATTTTTCCGTGCGCCCGTGCCAGTCAGTGAAGCTGCAGGCCTGTCCGGGATGTTGAGATGAGCTCACAGGAATTTTCAGATCGAAGTTCGGAGTCCGGATGTGGAAGATGGCCCGAAACTGGCCAGGGTGCCCAAGAGGGGGCCCAAAAAGGAAATCCCAAAAGGAGTAAGAGAGGGGGGTGACCTTTGGCACCCCCCCCCTCCAAAAAAATCGTGGATATGGGGGAGGCGGCGGCTGAAAACAGCCGCTGAAAAAATTGCGCCCCCCCCCCATAATCGATTCCTGGCTTACATACAAGCCATAGCTACGAGCACTCAGGCCTAGTCAAGACATTGTGCCGATCAAATCGCCGGTCTCCGCTCCCGCAATGGTGGACTGGTTGGAGAGAGAGAAAACCAGTCTTTCTCTCTCCTCCCTCTCTCTCCTCTTAGCCCCTGTTCGTGCTTGAAGGAATAGGATGGAGATGGACGGCCGGATGGATGTCGATTCTTGACGGGATGAAAGAGCAATGCAAAACCATTGTAGATTGCTGATTCCAAGCAGAATTCATGGCTGAAAATCAATCGTGGGACGTGCCAAATTTAATGAAAAACCCGCAAGACACGGTAATAATTGTTTTTACAAAGAAAATGGTCTTTTGATGGAAATTTGGTTGATAAAAATGTGTTCATATGGATTGAGTTTTGAGTATGTCGTGCTTTGAGTTGTTTTCTAGCTGTTCATCATTTAAAAATCAGAAAAACATGTGTGGGATAGCAGAAAATAGAAAACCGAGACACGAAAAACCATAAAAACGAAGGAAAATAGGGTTTTGGGCTAAAAATGATGCAATAAATTAATCCACACCTACTAAAATTTCTGTTTCTGCTGAAATGAACTAAGGGCCACAGCCCATAAACTGAACTTAATTTTTAGCAATTAAAAAAATGGGAGAAAAAGGGGAAATTTGCAAGAAAATGATGGAAAAACCCTAAAGAATAGGGAAAATTTATATTTTGGGCTTCGAAAAATTGGGAAAATTATGAGTGATATCCGTGAATGTATAGCAGGGCTGAGGCATGAGGATTTGCTTCAGATCAGCCTTATTTTTGTGTTTTAGTTCGGTTTTGTCCGCTTTTGATATGAAAAATAAGGTAAAAAGCCGTAAAATACCATGCAACGAAGCACAATCGTGAGAAAGGAATCATGAAAAGGATGTTTTGCACTTGTGCACGACACTGTTTTACTAAATGCTTGAGCACTAGGCATCCACCAAATGCATGGAGCATGAAAAAGAATTTAAAAGTATCAGTGATCAGCTCCTGGACATGCATTGCAATTGGTTTATGAGGATATGACCTACGTTGAGAGGCAGTGAGATACCCATGCTGTAGACTAGTCGTGGGGTCCTAAAGGGGAAAATAAGTGAGGACAATGGTACATTCCTGGACACGCTTATTTGGTACCTTGAGCGACGTTTGTGCGAAATGTCTATATGTGGAGTGACGCACTGAGGGGCCAATCCCCAAGGTGTAGGAGAGTCGCAGAGGGTTGACGGCATTCAGTCGTAGGAGGAACCCCATGTGTATGTGATTCGAGCCTTTTTGGCTATGTGAAAGGGACTTCCTCTGAGGAGTAATATTGGGTTAGGATCAGTTGGACTACAACGTATTACAAACGCAATGTTTAGGAAGGCAGAGATTTTGATAGACGCTCCTGGCCGCGAGGCCGAGGGGTTGTCTTGTTGGCAGTGACGAGGTCCGGCTAGTGCATGAGCCAGTGCCGGCCCGTTTTTAGGTCCATTAGTGGTGCGTCTGCCGAGAGCCGCTTAAAAGTGGCGGTTCTCGAATCCTGGTTGTTTAGGGACCAACTAGCAGTTTATGCCAAAGGATACTGAGATTGATCCGTTATGTATCGATAAGCATCGTCTAGCAGAAATCCAAAAGCAAGAAAGGGACGAAAGAGCTAGGCGACGTGCTGAAATTTTTAGGAGATATTCCCCTAAGCGTAGCGGTGCTGAACCCTTACGAGGGAGTAGATCTAGTGGTCTTAGTACCACGAGCAGTAAGTTAGGAGAAGGTGGAAGCTCTAGTGCTCCCCTTCCTTCTATAAGCCAGTCCACGTCAAGTACGGGAGGTGTAACTCCACCGTCCCCTATTCCTAGTGCAAATCCAATCCTCGTCATGGCGCAGCCTATTGCAATTCCAGCAGGAACGATGGATTTGCCGGCTCTAGGTTACCCGCTACCCATTTTTAATGGGTTAGTTGAGGAAGATGCGGAACTCCACATTAGGGAGTTTCAAAAGCTGATGTTTAATTGTCACATCCAAGAAGAAGGACATTTAATGATGTTCTTCAACATGACTCTCAAAGGAAGAGCCGCTATATGGTATCATGGTTTAGAAGCCGGAACCATATTGAACATTGATGCATTTTATGGAGCTTTTTGAAGGGAGTTTGCCCCTGAAAGGGGTGGGCAATATTGGTTGCGTGTACTCAACGTGACCCGCCAAGAACCCCACGAAGATATTCGTGCTTATGCGAAGAAGATAAAAGAGGTTTTCCGTAAGTTGGATACCTCTATTCCCATCCCCGCAGCTGCCCAATTGTAGTATTTCCTACATGGTTTGGACTTTAACATTCAATTGCAGTTGAGTAGTGTCCCCTTGGGGGATATAGACACTGCCATTACACGAGCACAAGAGGTGGAATCCCGACTACAAGCAGCCTATGCTTCTCGAGGCAATTCGAACATGGGTTTAGTATTGGGAAATAATGTGGCAATGGCCAATGGCAGTAGTGGTCAAGGGATAGCGATGGCTAACCCTAATGGGAGAGGAAACATGATGCAGAATGTCCCTTTATTACAAGCTCCCCCTAGCATGTTGATGCCTACGGGCAGTCAAATGATTCCAAACGGTGGAAGCCAGGCAGTTAATTCTAACACCATGCCTGTGGTTCAACAACCAGTGCCTAATCGAATTGTTAGGCCGATGGAACGACATGGTAATGACCAAGGCTATGAGTCGAGTTCTTCCAATGTTCTTGGTGAGGTTAAGGACATGATGAAGCATTATACCGACATGATTACGGAGCAGTATCGACAAATAGCCGTGGATGTCAACTTCCTTAAAAAACAACAAAATTTGATAGGAAGTAGATACCCAGAGGAGGGTGCACCGTCGAGGTTTAGTTGCAAATGGTGTGGTGGGCAGCACTATCCAAGGAATTGCCCAAATGTTAAGTGCAACATTTGTGGAAAATCCGGCCATTTAGCAGCTACTTGCTGGAGTAAGATCAGTTCTCTCCAGCGTGGTAGTCGGCAACCAGGGCCTGTTAATCATCGTGCCCAAGGAAATGATTCCTAGCGAGAGGATGGGCCTAAACAAATACTTCAACGACCAAAGACTACAGTGGAGGAGCTACCAAGTGGTAGTGGGGTTAGTTTGATTGAGGCTGTACGCGTTAACGATGCTGAAACCTCTAATTTGCGAGCTGTCCTTACAAGAGGTCAAAAGGGCAGAGGAGCCGACAAGGATAAGCCTATCGACGGAAACCCTAAACAAGGTGACAAAGGAACGCAAGTTTTGGATCCTGCCCTGGAAGGGGGACCTTTGAAGCCCGTAGAAAGTAAAGCCGATAAGGAAGCATCAAAGAAGAAGGTGAAAGTTAAGAAAGAGGCAATAAAGCCAGTTCAGCGACCTAAAGAGCGGATGGTTTGGCGTGAGAAGCGAGCTCTATCAAACTATCATGAATTCGATTTGGCAGGCTCTCTTTGCGAAGTCAAGCCGGATGTGAACCTTTTACAGCTTATTAAGCTTTCCCCAGGAGTACGTAAGGAATTTACAAAGATCTTACGTACCAGTTATATCGTAGAACCTTTGGGAATTGCGCGAGTTGGTGATGACTGGTTTGAGTATGCTGAGAAGCATTGCCCAAGGGTTGCAGCCTATGTCGATGGGATATTAGTAGATTATGCCATTGTCGACACTGGATCATCTGTTAACATTATGAGTTCTGAACTGATGGAAAGGTTGGGTCTTGCGATTCAGAAAGATACTTCCACAATTCTCAGAATGGCAGATGATAGTTTGAGACAGCCAGAAGGCTGCATTACTAAGGTCCATGTCACTGTTGCAAATGTAGAATGCCTGTTGGACTTTAGGGTGATTCGTTTTGCAGGGCGTCCAAGTTACCAAGTATTACTCGGACGACCTTGGATCTTGCAAGCGGACTGCCAAGTAGATATACCCGCCGGTCGGCTGATATTCGGTAGAGGTGCCCAGTGTGTGGTAGTTGATGCTTATCCTGAGTCCCCGCAGAGTGAGAGAGCTCCTCTATCTTCTACAGAATTGGAGACATTAGAAGATTTATCTGGCAATGAGACAACATCAAGTGATGAGTCCAAAGAGGGATCCACCACGGAGGACATCTATCAGATCACTTTGAACAAGCCGATAGAGGGCCAAGATCGTATAAGAGATGCAGATGTTATCGAGCTAAACCTTGGTACGCTTGATGATTCGCGGCCAATCAAATTAGGGTGTATGCTCAGTACAACAGAAAGTGAGGACTATGTGGCCTTGATCCAGAAATTCCATGATGTCTTTGCCTGGAGTTATGATGAGTTGAGAGGCATTCCTCCTAGTCTTGCTGTTCATACAATTCCGTTGAAAGAGGGCAGTCGTCCTGTACAGTAGAAAGTAAGGCGTATGCCTTTCGAATTGAGGGACGGCCTGTTTGAAGAGTTACAGAAGCTTCGAGAAGCGGGTTTGATTTTTCCTGTGCAACACACGGAATGGTGTTCGCCAGTTGTGATTAGAAAAAAGAAGAATAATCAAATCCGTTTATGTGTAGACTTTAGAGAGCTGAATAAGCAGACAGTTAAGGACTACTACCCGTTGCCATTTATTGACCAGATTTTGGATCAATTAGCGGGTAGGGAGATATATTCGTTTATGGATTGCTTTGCAGGATACAACCAGATGGCAATTGCAGAAGAGGACAAGTTGAAAACAACTTTTATTACTGTATTCGGTACTTTTGCGTACCATGTGATGGCCTTTGGTTTATGCAATGCACCGGGTTCATGGCAATGAACAGCAGATAAGACATTCGGTGACATATCCCCCGAAGAGTTGAAGGTGTTTATTGATGACTTAGGGGCCGCCACCGTGAGAGGAAGGCAGTTGCTCATTTTAAGAAAATGCTTTGAGCGCTGTAGACAATTTTGCATCGCCCTAAACCCACGGAAGTGTGTTTTTGGAGTACCCTATGGGCTGTTGCTGGGTCATGTGGTCAGTTCGGTAGGAATTGCGACAGACCCTAAGAAGGTTAAAGTTATAGTTGCCATGGGTCCACCACGCACTCCGAAAGAGGTTCATAGCTTTCTGTCTTCGGTTGGTTACTATCGTAGATTCATCAACGCCTTAGCAGAAAGAATGTTGCCGCTTACAAATTTATTGTCCTTTAGCTGTTCGTTTGTATGGGGTGACCCTTGTAAGGTAGCATTCGAGGATGTGAAACAAGAGCTAGCAAGAGCGCCCGTCTTAAAAGCACCTAAAAGAGGTGAGGTGTTCTATATATTCTCAGCAGCCACCATGTATAGTATCAGCTGCTGTTTAGCCCAAATTTGGGAAGAAAAGTGGTACCACCCGATTGCTTTTGCTAGTCGGAAGCTGGGGGCATCCGAAATCAACTATACTTACATGGAGAAATTGTGTCTAGCGATGGTCTTTGGGACCAAGAAATTCAGGCATTACATTCTCTATGAGAAAGTCGTGCTTTATACGAAGGCGGAGGGACTTCGATTATTGATGAATAAGTTACAGCCGCCTGATCGTCTAGCAAAGTGGTTAATCACTTTGCAGAAATTTGATTATGAAATCAAGAGTAAGCCACCAAGGTTGCAAGGCATCGTGGAATGCCTTGTGGACTTTGGGGAGCCGAAAGAATCTGTGGCTGAAGGTAGTGATATGGAGTGGTTATTTAAAATAGATACGGCATCTATTCCCTCCTGGTATGCTGCAATAACACATTATTTATCAACAGGAGAGGCGGGATCTGAATTATCTAAAGTTGAGAGAAGAAAAATTAAGCAGCAAGCGTTAAAGTTTGCCTTGATCGCATGTACATTATATCGGCAAGGGGTTGATGACATCTATCGCCGGTGTGTGATGCCTGACGAGGTGCCATTCATTTTGGAAGAGTGCCATGATTCTGCTTGCGGTGGCCATTTTGCTGGACAGCTTACAGCACAAAAGGCTTTAAGAGCAGGTTATTGGTGGCCTGCCATCTTCCAGGATGCGTTTGCGTATGTTAAGCGATGCGATATTTGCCAACGGCATGATAGTCGAGAGAATAGGAAACGACCACTCACCCCTATTATGGCGATACTTCCATATTTGAGAAGTGGGGAATAGACTTTGTGGGTCCTATTACTCCGTCGTCGACTACGCAAAAGAGGTACATCATTGTCGCAACTGACTACTTCACAAAGTGGTCAGAAGCACGGGCAACAAGGAAAGATGATGCTAAAGAAACTGCTAGTTTCCTTTTAGAGCAGATAATATGCCGGTTTGGTCCGCCGAAAGAATTAGTGTCGGACCGCGGAACCCATTTCCTGAATAAGGTGATCAAAGGTTTGACAGAGATGTGGCAAATCAAGCATAACAAGACAACCCCATATAATCCGCAAGCCAATGGTCAGGTTGAAAGTACCAACAAGCAGCTTGTGGGCATCCTGTCCAAAATCGTGTCGGAAAAGAAACGAGATTGGGATAAAAAGTTATACGTGGCAGTGTGGGCTTATAATACGACCTTCAAACGAGCCACTGGCCATACCCCGTTCAAGTTAGTATATGGGGAGGAGTGTGTTTTGCCTTTAGAGATTGAGCTGCCAACTATTCAGTTTGCCATCAATCATTCTTTGAGCGATAAAGACACACTTTTTGAGCGCTTGACGACACTGGCACATTTAGATGAGCTTAAGTTGCAGAGCTTATTGCACCAAGAAGTTGCGAAGCGCCGAATGAAGCAGCTACACGACCTCAAAGCCAAGAAATACACCTTCAAGAAAGGACAGCTTATTCTGTATTATGACGCACGGCGAGAATTATTTCCAGGCAAGCTAGAACCCAAATGGGATGGGCCCTATAGGATTGTTAGAATAGGAAAGAATAAATCTACAGTGTTGTTAGCTGACCTTGAGGGGATAGAATTTAAAAATAAGGTTAATCTTAATAAGATTAAACCTTATTACTTCTGATTGCACTAATGCTATGACTGCCTTGCAGGTCTAGGCAAGATCGATCAAACATCTGCAAGGAAATCATGATAGAGGTTGATGGGTCGTCTGATCCCTTATTTAGAACACCCATATTTGGAACAGAGGTATCATCAGGGAAAGCTCATTTGGTGGAGCAAAGGATACAAGGTGATTGAGCAAGAAGGTGGGACATTTAGTTGGGAGATCAAGGTCTTCTGCCATCACTGCCTATAAATATTGACGAGTATCCCTGTTGAATTCCATGACGATGGAGGGATGGAACCGACAGTCCACCCATTGAATATGCTGAATTTTGATTACCATAATTACGAGTAGAGTTCAAGATGGCAGGATATGTAAACCCTTTATGGACGTACACTTTGTACTTTGATGGGGCGTCCAGGGGTCCATGCAAAAAAGGAAGTGTAGGAGTTGTCATCCGAGACCCCCGACGACGCATTGTCATGAAGTTAGCTGCTTATCTCGGGGTGAATTTTACCAATAATATGGCAGAATACAAAGCCCTGATAATGGGTTTGAATATTGCAAAGAAGGGTGGTATCCGCCAGTTATTGGTGAAAGGGGACTCTCAGTTGGTTTTAAATCAACTCAATGGGACATACATGGTACGGAATCCCATCCTTTGTATGTACGATCATACTGCCGTAGCCTTGCTAGACGAATTTGATAGAGTGTCTTTTCAGCTGATTCCACGGAATTGGAATCAGTTTGCCGATTCTTTGGCTAATTTTACGTATGAAGAAGACCTCTTCTTTAATTGTGGCCCTTGTCCCGATATATCTATTGATGGTGAGACAGGACCTGGTCGTTTGTGGGGTATGCTTTCTGAACATGCCCTTTTTGGCAGACGATGGTTACTTTGGGTGATGCAAAGGGTAAGCGAGACTCATCTGCCTTTATTATCTCAGACCCACAGACTGATTCGACGACATGTGATGCGAACACCTCTTGCGATATACGCAGGAGGGATAGGTCATAATCTAATGCACCTAGTTTAGGGCTACAAGCCCTGTTCCCCTGGGAATGGTATGCTTTGATGTCTATCATGGTTATTTCCAGGTGGATGTTATGCGTAGTCAGTGTCTGATTTCATTAGGCCAAGAGGGCCGATGCAGTTTTGTAGTGAAGTGTTTGATGTCATTAGGCCAAGAGGGCCATTTCCCTGTCTAGTGCGGGTGCGTTTAATCGGGTTTTTGTTTTAAGTGTTGTGCTGGACAGATTTTGTGGTTCGTAGACTTTGGTGAAGCTTGGAGGGAGCCTTTGCCGCGGCATCGATGGAAACTTCTTGTGGCCAATCCAGGTGATACCTCTCCTTTACGAGTATTTTTTTTCCTATTATATTTGTATTTGTACTTGTCAAGGGGGTACATTTTGTTGGGGACCGGCAACCAAGGCATGAAGTCCCAGGTTTAGGCTAAGTATGTTTGAGGGAGGTCGGAGTAGTCATTGCCTCTTGTAAAGACATTGTCAGGCATCGAAAGACCTGTTTTAGAAGGAAGCCCTAATGGCTTTGTTCTGCTAGCCTGCTAGGCAGCCGTTCTAGGAGTTCTTGTTAGTAGTGAGGCAGTTAGAGAAGCCTGCCAGAGGATAATCATAATGATGCCAAGAAATCCTGAATATCCTAAAAGATGACTATAAATACGAAGGTGTGTAAAAAGGGGTTCTAACCCCTATCAAAGAAAAGAACAGGAATGAAAATATATAAGCAGTTGCGCATTGCCTTGCGAGGGCCTGGTAGGTTCCTGGGGACGAGTCAGACCCGGGGCCGATACCTTGTCTTCCTAGGGGTGGCTTCGTGCTGGAAAAATAATACTAAAACAAGGAAGGTTGGAGCGAAAACAAAAGTGAGCGTCAGAAAAGGATTACGTGTCGCCTCGCGAGGGCTTGGTAGGTCCTTGGGTACCGAGACAGGACCTGAGGCGGATGCCCTGTCCTCCTTGGGTCACTACGCTCAGCTCCCTCCTTTTTACATGCCCGAGTATGGAAATAAAAACCTAAAAGCTGAAATGTGCTAAAAAAATTATATATATATCTTTTGATCCGGCTATAGGAGTCCTCGCCTAGGAGGAACTCCTGGTTCTGTTGTCCTTCGTTAGGTAGGCAGTTCAGACCACCACTTAGGGCAACCTCTATGATAGTTCTTTTAGTCTGGCCGTGTTGGAGCAGTCGGTTAGTGACTGGCTTCAGGCTTTCTGGCAGATTATGCTGGGCCTACTCCTCGTGGATTTCATGCCTTGGTTTTGTCAGGGGTAGGGTGAGCATTGTGCTGTGTTTTATTGCATTTTTGTTTTGTAGCAGTTTGATGCTCCTTCGGTTGTTTATGTGCAGATATGTTCGTGGGTTCGACGGCCTGAGTCGTCCTATCCCGTGGTCGCCAATGAAGGATGGATTTTAGGCCCCGGAATGTGCCTAAAAATAGCAGAAAAATGTGAAAATGCGGGGAAAAATACCAGATCGCGAAGGCGGCGGCTTGATCGAGGACGATTTTAAGCATTAAGTACTTGACGGGCGCCCGTGCCACACTCCGTGAATTTTCATAATTTTTTCGTACGCCCGTGCCAGTCAGTGAAGCTGCAATCCTGTCCGGGATGTTGAGACGAGCTCACAGGAATTTTCAGATCGAAGTTCGGAGTCCGGATGTGGAAGATGGCCCGAAACTGGCCAGGGTGCCCAAGAGGCGGCCCAAAAAGGAAATCCCAAAAGGTGTAAGAGAGGGGGGGTGACCTTTGGCACCCCCCCCCCCCCCCCCCCCCCCCTCCCCCCCCCATAATCGATTCCTGGCTTACATACAAGTCATAGCTACGAGCACTCAGGCCTGGTCAAGACATTGTGCCGATCAAATCTCCGGTCTCCGCTCCCGCAATGGTGGACTGGTTGGAGAGAGAGAAAATCAGTCTTTCTCTCTCCTCCCTCTCTCTCCTCTTAGCCCCCGTTCGTGCTTGAAGGAATAGGATGGAGATGGACGACCGGATGGATGCCGATTCTTGACGGGATGAAAGAGCAATGCAAAACCATTGTAGATTGCTGATTCCAAGCAGAATTCATGGCTGGAAATCAATCGTGGGACGTGCCAAATTTAATGAAAAACCCGCAAGACACGGTAATAATTGTTTTTACAAAGAAAATGGTCTTTTGATGCAAATTTGGTTGATAAAAATGTGTTCATATGGATTGAGTTTTGAGTATGTCATGCTTTGAGTTGTTTTCTAGCTGTTCATCATTTAAAAATAAGAAAAACATGTGTGGAATAGCAGAAAATAGAAAACCGAGACACGAAAAACCATAAAAATGAAGGAAAATAGGGTTTTGGGCTAAAAATGATGCAATAAATTAATCCACACCTACTAAAATTTCTGTTTCTGCTGAAATGAACTAAGGGCCACAGCCCATAAACTGAACTTAATTTTTAGCAATTAAAAAAATGGGAGAAAAAGGGGAAATTTGCGTGTTTTAGTTCGGTTTTGTCCGCTTTTGATATGAAAAATAAGGTAAAAAGCCGTAAAATACCATGCAACGAAGCATAATCGTGAGAAAGGAATCATGAAAAGGATGTTTTGCACTTGTGCACGACACTGTTTTACTAAATGCTTGAGCACTAGGCATCCACCAAATGCATGGAGCATGAAAAAGAATTTAAAAGTATCAGTGATCAGCTCCTGGACATGCATTGCAATTGGTTTATGAGGATATGACCTACGTTGAGAGGCAGTGAGATACCCATGCTGTAGACTAGTCGTGGGGTCCTAAAGGGGAAAATAAGTGAGGACAATGGTACATTCCTGGACACGCTTATTTGGTACCTTGAGCGACGTTTGTGCGAAATGTCTATATGTGGAGTGACGCACTGAGGGGCCAATCCCCAAGGTGTAGGAGAGTCGCAGAGGGTTGACGGCATTCAGTCGTAGGAGGAACCCCATGTGTATGTGATTCGAGCCTTTTTGGCTATGTGAAAGGGACTTCCTCTGAGGAGTAATATTGGGTTAGGATCAGTTGGACTACAACGTATTACAAACGCAATGTTTAGGAAGGCAGAGATTTTGATAGACGCTCCTGGCCGCGAGGCCGAGGGGTTGTCTTGTTGGCAGTGACGAGGTCCGGCTAGTGCATGAGCCAGTGCCGGCCCGTTTTTAGGTCCATTAGTGGTGCGTCTGCCGAGAGCCGCTTAAAAGTGGCGGTTCTCGAATCCTGGTTGTTTAGGGACCAACTAGCAGTTTATGCCAAAGGATACTGAGATTGATCCGTTATGTATCGATAAGCATCGTCTAGCAGAAATCCAAAAGCAAGAAAGGGACGAAAGAGCTAGGCGACGTGCTGAAATTTTTAGGAGATATTCCCCTAAGCGTAGCGGTGCTGAACCCTTACGAGGGAGTAGATCTAGTGGTCTTAGTACCACGAGCAGTAAGTTAGGAGAAGGTGGAAGCTCTAGTGCTCCCCTTCCTTCTATAAGCCAGTCCACGTCAAGTACGGGAGGTGTAACTCCACCGTCCCCTATTCCTAGTGCAAATCCAATCCTCGTCATGGCGCAGCCTATTGCAATTCCAGCAGGAACGATGGATTTGCCGGCTCTAGGTTACCCGCTACCCATTTTTAATGGGTTAGTTGAGGAAGATGCGGAACTCCACATTAGGGAGTTTCAAAAGCTGATGTTTAATTGTCACATCCAAGAAGAAGGACATTTAATGATGTTCTTCAACATGACTCTCAAAGGAAGAGCCGCTATATGGTATCATGGTTTAGAAGCCGGAACCATATTGAACATTGATGCATTTTATGGAGCTTTTTGAAGGGAGTTTGCCCCTGAAAGGGGTGGGCAATATTGGTTGCGTGTACTCAACGTGACCCGCCAAGAACCCCACGAAGATATTCGTGCTTATGCGAAGAAGATAAAAGAGGTTTTCCGTAAGTTGGATACCTCTATTCCCATCCCCGCAGCTGCCCAATTGTAGTATTTCCTACATGGTTTGGACTTTAACATTCAATTGCAGTTGAGTAGTGTCCCCTTGGGGGATATAGACACTGCCATTACACGAGCACAAGAGGTGGAATCCCGACTACAAGCAGCCTATGCTTCTCGAGGCAATTCGAACATGGGTTTAGTATTGGGAAATAATGTGGCAATGGCCAATGGCAGTAGTGGTCAAGGGATAGCGATGGCTAACCCTAATGGGAGAGGAAACATGATGCAGAATGTCCCTTTATTACAAGCTCCCCCTAGCATGTTGATGCCTACGGGCAGTCAAATGATTCCAAACGGTGGAAGCCAGGCAGTTAATTCTAACACCATGCCTGTGGTTCAACAACCAGTGCCTAATCGAATTGTTAGGCCGATGGAACGACATGGTAATGACCAAGGCTATGAGTCGAGTTCTTCCAATGTTCTTGGTGAGGTTAAGGACATGATGAAGCATTATACCGACATGATTACGGAGCAGTATCGACAAATAGCCGTGGATGTCAACTTCCTTAAAAAACAACAAAATTTGATAGGAAGTAGATACCCAGAGGAGGGTGCACCGTCGAGGTTTAGTTGCAAATGGTGTGGTGGGCAGCACTATCCAAGGAATTGCCCAAATGTTAAGTGCAACATTTGTGGAAAATCCGGCCATTTAGCAGCTACTTGCTGGAGTAAGATCAGTTCTCTCCAGCGTGGTAGTCGGCAACCAGGGCCTGTTAATCATTGTGCCCAAGGAAATGATTCCCAGCGAGAGGATGGGCCTAAACAAATACTTCAACGACCAAAGACTACAGTGGAGGAGCTACCAAGTGGTAGTGGGGTTAGTTTGATTGAGGCTGTACGCGTTAACGATGCTGAAACCTCTAATTTGCGAGCTGTCCTTACAAGAGGTCAAAAGGGCAGAGGAGCCGACAAGGATAAGCCTATCGACGGAAACCCTAAACAAGGTGACAAAGGAACGCAAGTTTTGGATCCTGCCCTGGAAGGGGGACCTTTGAAGCCCGTAGAAAGTAAAGCCGATAAGGAAGCATCAAAGAAGAAGGTGAAAGTTAAGAAAGAGGCAATAAAGCCAGTTCAGCGACCTAAAGAGCGGATGGTTTGGCGTGAGAAGCGAGCTCTATCAAACTATCATGAATTCGATTTGGCAGGCTCTCTTTGCGAAGTCAAGCCGGATGTGAACCTTTTACAGCTTATTAAGCTTTCCCCAGGAGTACGTAATGAATTTACAAAGATCTTACGTACCAGTTATATCGTAGAACCTTTGGGAATTGCGCGAGTTGGTGATGACTGGTTTGAGTATGCTGAGAAGCATTGCCCAAGGGTTGCAGCCTATGTCGATGGGATATTAGTAGATTATGCCATTGTCGACACTGGATCATCTGTTAACATTATGAGTTCTGAACTGATGGAAAGGTTGGGTCTTGCGATTCAGAAAGATACTTCCACAATTCTCAGAATGGCAGATGATAGTTTGAGACAGCCAGAAGGCTGCATTACTAAGGTCCATGTCACTGTTGCAAATGTAGAATGCCTGTTGGACTTTAGGGTGATTCGTTTTGCAGGGCGTCCAAGTTACCAAGTATTACTCGGACGACCTTGGATCTTGCAAGCGGACTGCCAAGTAGATATACCCGCCGGTCGGCTGATATTCGGTAGAGGTGCCCAGTGTGTGGTAGTTGATGCTTATCCTGAGTCCCCGCAGAGTGAGAGAGCTCCTCTATCTTCTACAGAATTGGAGACATTAGAAGATTTATCTGGCAATGAGACAACATCAAGTGATGAGTCCAAAGAGGGATCCACCACGGAGGACATCTATCAGATCACTTTGAACAAGCCGATAGAGGGCCAAGATCGTATAAGAGATGCAGATGTTATCGAGCTAAACCTTGGTACGCTTGATGATTCGCGGCCAATCAAATTAGGGTGTATGCTCAGTACAACAGAAAGTGAGGACTATGTGGCCTTGATCCAGAAATTCCATGATGTCTTTGCCTGGAGTTATGATGAGTTGAGAGGCATTCCTCCTAGTCTTGCTGTTCATACAATTCCGTTGAAAGAGGGCAGTCGTCCTGTACAGTAGAAAGTAAGGCGTATGCCTTTCGAATTGAGGGACGGCCTGTTTGAAGAGTTACAGAAGCTTCGAGAAGCGGGTTTGATTTTTCCTGTGCAACACACGGAATGGTGTTCGCCAGTTGTGATTAGAAAAAAGAAGAATAATCAAATCCGTTTATGTGTAGACTTTAGAGAGCTGAATAAGCAGACAGTTAAGGACTACTACCCGTTGCCATTTATTGACCAGATTTTGGATCAATTAGCGGGTAGGGAGATATATTCGTTTATGGATTGCTTTGCAGGATACAACCAGATGGCAATTGCAGAAGAGGACAAGTTGAAAACAACTTTTATTACTGTATTCGGTACTTTTGCGTACCATGTGATGGCCTTTGGTTTATGCAATGCACCGGGTTCATGGCAATGAACAGCAGATAAGACATTCGGTGACATATCCCCCGAAGAGTTGAAGGTGTTTATTGATGACTTAGGGGCCGCCACCGTGAGAGGAAGGCAGTTGCTCATTTTAAGAAAATGCTTTGAGCGCTGTAGACAATTTTGCATCGCCCTAAACCCACGGAAGTGTGTTTTTGGAGTACCCTATGGGCTGTTGCTGGGTCATGTGGTCAGTTCGGTAGGAATTGCGACAGACCCTAAGAAGGTTAAAGTTATAGTTGCCATGGGTCCACCACGCACTCCGAAAGAGGTTCATAGCTTTCTGTCTTCGGTTGGTTACTATCGTAGATTCATCAACGCCTTAGCAGAAAGAATGTTGCCGCTTACAAATTTATTGTCCTTTAGCTGTTCGTTTGTATGGGGTGACCCTTGTAAGGTAGCATTCGAGGATGTGAAATAAGAGCTAGCAAGAGCGCCCGTCTTAAAAGCACCTAAAAGAGGTGAGGTGTTCTATATATTCTCAGCAGCCACCATGTATAGTATCAGCTGCTGTTTAGCCCAAATTTGGGAAGAAAAGTGGTACCACCCGATTGCTTTTGCTAGTCGGAAGCTGGGGGCATCCGAAATCAACTATACTTACATGGAGAAATTGTGTCTAGCGATGGTCTTTGGGACCAAGAAATTCAGGCATTACATTCTCTATGAGAAAGTCGTGCTTTATACGAAGGCGGAGGGACTTCGATTATTGATGAATAAGTTACAGCCGCCTGATCGTCTAGCAAAGTGGTTAATCACTTTGCAGAAATTTGATTATGAAATCAAGAGTAAGCCACCAAGGTTGCAAGGCATCGTGGAATGCCTTGTGGACTTTGGGGAGCCGAAAGAATCTGTGGCTGAAGGTAGTGATATGGAGTGGTTATTTAAAATAGATACGGCATCTATTCCCTCCTGGTATGCTGCAATAACACATTATTTATCAACAGGAGAGGCGGGATCTGAATTATCTAAAGTTGAGAGAAGAAAAATTAAGCAGCAAGCGTTAAAGTTTGCCTTGATCGCATGTACATTATATCGGCAAGGGGTTGATGACATCTATCGCCGGTGTGTGATGCCTGACGAGGTGCCATTCATTTTGGAAGAGTGCCATGATTCTGCTTGCGGTGGCCATTTTGCTGGACAGCTTACAGCACAAAAGGCTTTAAGAGCAGGTTATTGGTGGCCTGCCATCTTCCAGGATGCGTTTGCGTATGTTAAGCGATGCGATATTTGCCAACGGCATGATAGTCGAGAGAATAGGAAACGACCACTCACCCCTATTATGGCGATACTTCCATATTTGAGAAGTGGGGAATAGACTTTGTGGGTCCTATTACTCCGTCGTCGACTACGCAAAAGAGGTACATCATTGTCGCAACTGACTACTTCACAAAGTGGTCAGAAGCACGGGCAACAAGGAAAGATGATGCTAAAGAAACTGCTAGTTTCCTTTTAGAGCAGATAATATGCCGGTTTGGTCCGCCGAAAGAATTAGTGTCGGACCGCGGAACCCATTTCCTGAATAAGGTGATCAAAGGTTTGACAGAGATGTGGCAAATCAAGCATAACAAGACAACCCCATATAATCCGCAAGCCAATGGTCAGGTTGAAAGTACCAACAAGCAGCTTGTGGGCATCCTGTCCAAAATCGTGTCGGAAAAGAAACGAGATTGGGATAAAAAGTTATACGTGGCAGTGTGGGCTTATAATACGACCTTCAAACGAGCCACTGGCCATACCCCGTTCAAGTTAGTATATGGGGAGGAGTGTGTTTTGCCTTTAGAGATTGAGCTGCCAACTATTCAGTTTGCCATCAATCATTCTTTGAGCGATAAAGACACACTTTTTGAGCGCTTGACGACACTGGCACATTTAGATGAGCTTAAGTTGCAGAGCTTATTGCACCAAGAAGTTGCGAAGCGCCGAATGAAGCAGCTACACGACCTCAAAGCCAAGAAATACACCTTCAAGAAAGGACAGCTTATTCTGTATTATGACGCACGGCGAGAATTATTTCCAGGCAAGCTAGAACCCAAATGGGATGGGCCCTATAGGATTGTTAGAATAGGAAAGAATAAATCTACAGTGTTGTTAGCTGACCTTGAGGGGATAGAATTTAAAAATAAGGTTAATCTTAATAAGATTAAACCTTATTACTTCTGATTGCACTAATGCTATGACTGCCTTGCAGGTCTAGGCAAGATCGATCAAACATCTGCAAGGAAATCATGATAGAGGTTGATGGGTCGTCTGATCCCTTATTTAGAACACCCATATTTGGAACAGAGGTATCATCAGGGAAAGCTCATTTGGTGGAGCAAAGGATACAAGGTGATTGAGCAAGAAGGTGGGACATTTAGTTGGGAGATCAAGGTCTTCTGCCATCACTGCCTATAAATATTGACGAGTATCCCTGTTGAATTCCATGACGATGGAGGGATGGAACCGACAGTCCACCCATTGAATATGCTGAATTTTGATTACCATAATTACGAGTAGAGTTCAAGATGGCAGGATATGTAAACCCTTTATGGACGTACACTTTGTACTTTGATGGGGCGTCCAGGGGTCCATGCAAAAAAGGAAGTGTAGGAGTTGTCATCCGAGACCCCCGACGACGCATTGTCATGAAGTTAGCTGCTTATCTCGGGGTGAATTTTACCAATAATATGGCAGAATACAAAGCCCTGATAATGGGTTTGAATATTGCAAAGAAGGGTGGTATCCGCCAGTTATTGGTGAAAGGGGACTCTCAGTTGGTTTTAAATCAACTCAATGGGACATACATGGTACGGAATCCCATCCTTTGTATGTACGATCATACTGCCGTAGCCTTGCTAGACGAATTTGATAGAGTGTCTTTTCAGCTGATTCCACGGAATTGGAATCAGTTTGCCGATTCTTTGGCTAATTTTACGTATGAAGAAGACCTCTTCTTTAATTGTGGCCCTTGTCCCGATATATCTATTGATGGTGAGACAGGACCTGGTCGTTTGTGGGGTATGCTTTCTGAACATGCCCTTTTTGGCAGACGATGGTTACTTTGGGTGATGCAAAGGGTAAGCGAGACTCATCTGCCTTTATTATCTCAGACCCACAGACTGATTCGACGACATGTGATGCGAACACCTCTTGCGATATACGCAGGAGGGATAGGTCATAATCTAATGCACCTAGTTTAGGGCTACAAGCCCTGTTCCCCTGGGAATGGTATGCTTTGATGTCTATCATGGTTATTTCCAGGTGGATGTTATGCGTAGTCAGTGTCTGATTTCATTAGGCCAAGAGGGCCGATGCAGTTTTGTAGTGAAGTGTTTGATGTCATTAGGCCAAGAGGGCCATTTCCCTGTCTAGTGCGGGTGCGTTTAATCGGGTTTTTGTTTTAAGTGTTGTGCTGGACAGATTTTGTGGTTCGTAGACTTTGGTGAAGCTTGGAGGGAGCCTTTGCCGCGGCATCGATGGAAACTTCTTGTGGCCAATCCAGGTGATACCTCTCCTTTACGAGTATTTTTTTTCCTATTATATTTGTATTTGTACTTGTCAAGGGGGTACATTTTGTTGGGGACCGGCAACCAAGGCATGAAGTCCCAGGTTTAGGCTAAGTATGTTTGAGGGAGGTCGGAGTAGTCATTGCCTCTTGTAAAGACATTGTCAGGCATCGAAAGACCTGTTTTAGAAGGAAGCCCTAATGGCTTTGTTCTGCTAGCCTGCTAGGCAGCCGTTCTAGGAGTTCTTGTTAGTAGTGAGGCAGTTAGAGAAGCCTGCCAGAGGATAATCATAATGATGCCAAGAAATCCTGAATATCCTAAAAGATGACTATAAATACGAAGGTGTGTAAAAAGGGGTTCTAACCCCTATCAAAGAAAAGAACAGGAATGAAAATATATAAGCAGTTGCGCATTGCCTTGCGAGGGCCTGGTAGGTTCCTGGGGACGAGTCAGACCCGGGGCCGATACCTTGTCTTCCTAGGGGTGGCTTCGTGCTGGAAAAATAATACTAAAACAAGGAAGGTTGGAGCGAAAACAAAAGTGAGCGTCAGAAAAGGATTACGTGTCGCCTCGCGAGGGCTTGGTAGGTCCTTGGGTACCGAGACAGGACCTGAGGCGGATGCCCTGTCCTCCTTGGGTCACTACGCTCAGCTCCCTCCTTTTTACATGCCCGAGTATGGAAATAAAAACCTAAAAGCTGAAATGTGCTAAAAAAATTATATATATATCTTTTGATCCGGCTATAGGAGTCCTCGCCTAGGAGGAACTCCTGGTTCTGTTGTCCTTTGTTAGGTAGGCAGTTCAGACCACCACTTAGGGCAACCTCTATGATAGTTCTTTTAGTCTGGCCGTGTTGGAGCAGTCGGTTAGTGACTGGCTTCAGGCTTTCTGGCAGATTATGCTGGGCCTACTCCTCGTGGATTTCATGCCTTGGTTTTGTCAGGGGTAGGGTGAGCATTGTGCTGTGTTTTATTGCATTTTTGTTTTGTAGCAGTTTGATGCTCCTTCGGTTGTTTATGTGCAGATATGTTCGTGGGTTCGACGGCCTGAGTCGTCCTATCCCGTGGTCGCCAATGAAGGATGGATTTTAGGCCCCGGAATGTGCCTAAAAATAGCAGAAAAATGTGAAAATGCGGGGAAAAATACCAGATCGCGAAGGCGGCGGCTTGATCGAGGACGATTTTAAGCATTAAGTACTTGACGGGCGCCCGTGCCACACTCCGTGAATTTTCATAATTTTTTCGTACGCCCGTGCCAGTCAGTGAAGCTGCAATCCTGTCCGGGATGTTGAGACGAGCTCACAGGAATTTTCAGATCGAAGTTCGGAGTCCGGATGTGGAAGATGGCCCGAAACTGGCCAGGGTGCCCAAGAGGCGGCCCAAAAAGGAAATCCCAAAAGGTGTAAGAGAGGGGGGGTGACCTTTGGCACCCCCCCCCCCCCCCCCCCCCCCCCCCATAATCGATTCCTGGCTTACATACAAGTCATAGCTACGAGCACTCAGGCCTGGTCAAGACATTGTGCCGATCAAATCTCCGGTCTCCGCTCCCGCAATGGTGGACTGGTTGGAGAGAGAGAAAATCAGTCTTTCTCTCTCCTCCCTCTCTCTCCTCTTAGCCCCCGTTCGTGCTTGAAGGAATAGGATGGAGATGGACGACCGGATGGATGCCGATTCTTGACGGGATGAAAGAGAAATGCAAAACCATTGTAGATTGCTGATTCCAAGCAGAATTCATGGCTGGAAATCAATCGTGGGACGTGCCAAATTTAATGAAAAACCCGCAAGACACGGTAATAATTGTTTTTACAAAGAAAATGGTCTTTTGATGCAAATTTGGTTGATAAAAATGTGTTCATATGGATTGAGTTTTGAGTATGTCATGCTTTGAGTTGTTTTCTAGCTGTTCATCATTTAAAAATAAGAAAAACATGTGTGGAATAGCAGAAAATAGAAAACCGAGACACGAAAAACCATAAAAATGAAGGAAAATAGGGTTTTGGGCTAAAAATGATGCAATAAATTAATCCACACCTACTAAAATTTCTGTTTCTGCTGAAATGAACTAAGGGCCACAGCCCATAAACTGAACTTAATTTTTAGCAATTAAAAAAATGGGAGAAAATGGGGAAATTTGCAAGAAAATGATGGAAAAACCCTAAAGAATAGGGAAAAATTATATTTTGGGCTTCGGAAAATTGGGAAAATTATGAGTGATATCCGTGAATGTATAGCAGGGCTGAGGCATGAGGATTTGCTTCAGATCAGCCTTGTTTTTGTGTTTTAGTTCGGTTTTGTCTGCTTTTGATATGAAAAATAAGGTAAAAAGCCGTAAAATACCATGCAACGAAGCACAATCGTGAGAAAGGAATCATGAAAAGGATGTTTTGCACTTGTGCACGACATTGTTTTACTAAATGCTTGAGCACTAGGTATCCACCAAATGCATGGAGCATGAAAAAGAATTTAAAAGTATCAGTGATCAGCTCCTGGACATGCATTGCAATTGGTTTATGAGGATATGACCTACGTTGAGAGGCAGTGAGATACCCATGCTGTAGACTAGTCGTGGGGTCCTAAAGGGGAAAATAAGTGAGGACAATGGTACATTCCTGGACACTCTTATTTGGTACCTTGAGCGACGTTTGTGCGAAATGTCTATATGTGGAGTGACGCACTGAGGGGCCAATCCCCAAGGTGTAGGAGAGTCGCAGAGGGTTGACGGCATTCGGCCGTAGGAGGAACCCCATGTGTATGTGATTCGAGCCTTTTTGGCTATGTGAAAGGGACTTCCTCTGAGGAGTAATATTGGGTTAGGATCAGTTGGACTACAACGTATTACAAACGCAATGTTTAGGAAGGCAGAGATTTTGATAGACGCTCCTGGCCGCGAGGCCGAGGGGTTGTCTTGTTGGCAGTGACGAGGTCCGGCTAGTGCATGAGCCAGTGCCGGCCCGTTTTTAGGTCCATCACGTCCCTATGCGTCTATGATGCATACCCCCTACCTATGCCTTACTTTAATCCTGCATGTATGCCATGACCTGATTTTACCCTGATGAGGTCCCTTCCCCACCCACTTGTCCATGTTCAACCCACCCTTGGGGCCGTTCCTTCTCTTTTTCCCGAGAGAGAGAGAGAGAGAGAGAGAGAGAGAGAGAGAGAGAGAGAGAGAGAGAGAGAGAGAGAGAGAGAGAGAGAGAGAGAGAGAGAGAGAGAGAGAGAGAGAGAGAGAGAGAGAGAGAGAGAGAGAGAGAGAGAGAGAGAGAGAGAGCCAATTTTATGAAAACAGTGTATCTGTATATGAGAGATTGAGAGAGAGAACTATGAAGACATTGAAGATGAATACTATGTGATTAATTTCCATTCAAAAATGGTGTATTCTTTTATGTTTCTTGTTCTATTGATGGATTCCATGAAGATGTAGAAGATTATGGTTGATTCTATCAAATCCGTGGGAGATATCTACTATGTTGCTGCGTGAAGAATTGCTGTTTTCCTTGTTTTGGTCATCAAAAGAATGAAACAAAATCTTGTTGGTATTACAAGGTAGATTTTCTTGTAGTAGAATCCCCTTTTCCTTGGTGTTCCTCTTGGGGCTCCATCCCATACAAATAGGCTTGGCCATATGATGTCCTTACAACAGATGTTAACAATTTGCAATTGCACTACTAACAAAGTAAAATCTCTAACCTTGGACTGAAGGTCATTCATCTTTGCGGTGGAAGGTGTCTTGGGCCATGACTTGAATATGTTTGGATTTAACTTCCCCTTGAGTTTTCAACTTGTTTTTTAAAATATATGGTAATCATAAATGTTGATGTGTTAGAAGTGACAAAAGTTCCCAAATGCTTCCAATCTTAGGTGTAACATTGTCATACTTATATACATTACCCTTGAATAAGTGCCACAAGAATTGATAGAAGTTATCAAATGATTTATTGTCTTAGGTATAAATATTGTCATAATTGCATAGATTGGCCTTTTTCAACACCATGCAACTTTCTATATATGTGTGGATGCATGCATGAATGAATGAAAATCCTTTATCTCATTGCACATGGATATCTAAATCTAGAATTATATTTGTGAGGATGCTACTTATATTTTAATCCTCAATGATTTTGAATTTGTAGGCTGTGACTCTACAAAGCTACTATTTGAAGAAATGGGATATAAGAGTCAAGGTAACCAAAAGAGCATTGGATAACAATGAGGAACTAAAATTCACATCAAAGTAATGGTGATCATGAGCATAAAAAAGAAGTATTTTAGCAACATGTATCTCACGAGGAGACTGTAATATTTCCATGCAATTAAAAGCTAGTTGGTTAGTTTAAAAGTTAGTAAGTCAATTAATAAGTTAGTAAGCCTTACTAACTAAAGTAAAAACTAACTAACGTTAATAACTAATGATTATATATATATATATATATCTATCGAGAGTCACAATCCGATATTTTTCTCGGATTGACAAGGACCGTAGCCACCCTTCACAGAAGTTACAACGTGAACAAGAGTTATGAACCATATTAATCACTAGTCTTATTGTGTATAGTATGGATGATCCAAAAATATTAGATTTTGGGCAAAACTAGCATATTTTAGATATTATCCTATAAAGATATGGAGATTTCTAGAACTGGATGTCATATTAAAAAAAAGGCAAGTGATGTTTTAGCTAGCTTTGAAAATTTTATATAAAAAAAGAGAGATTGGCGAAATCGTGTGTGCCATGATTGCAGTTTGCAGGTAGTAACACTTCGAATAGGGAGAAAAAAAAGGAGTGATTTGAAAGATTTTTAACCAAGTATCTTGTAGTTTTACCCCCCTTTTGGAGCCAATGGAACCATTAGATTTATGATTTGATCATCAGATCACTGATTTTTCCAAGATCCCCTCCACAAAGAGCTCTTTTTCTAAGCCATAGCCCCTCTTCTCTAATTCATTATAAATATGAGGTATGGGGAGGCACAAGGAAGCACAAGGAGACTCCGGGAGGCTATGAGAGAGAGGTAGAAGGATACCCCTCCAAGAGAGAGAGAGAGAGAGAGAGAGAGAGAGAGAGAGAGAGAGAGAGAGAGAGAGAGAGAGAGAGAGAGAGAGAGAGAGAGAGAGAGAGAGAGAGAGAGAGAGAGAGAGAGAGAGAGAGAGAGAGAGAGAGAGAGAGAGAGAGAGAGAGAGAGAGTACAAGGAAGAGAGTTAGCTCAAATTTTCCCTATCATGGTCTTCGACTAAGCCGTATTCTCTTATGATCTTCCATCTCGAATCTATTTTGACTTCCTTATCTCTCGAATCTACTTGTGGGGACGATGGCCCCCAAGCGAAGAATGTCACATGTGGATGGAAATCCTACAACCAGCAATGAAGCTTCAAGCAAAGGCATCACTGTCAATCCAATTGTGGTACCGGTGTTAAATAATGTATTTTCAAATTGATAGATGCTTGCTTTGATTATTGCATGAGATACGTTAGACTCCCTAATTTACCGTGCTAGAATAGGTCATTGAAAAGGATAAATCACATCTCAAATATTCAAAGATGAAGTTTGCAAAGTGCTTGAATCAAGGGAAGTTAATCGCACCTAGTTGCTATGCGACGAATCCATGCATAGCATAAGTAGCATATGGGACTCTAAAGTATTAAGCATCGATGAGTCTTTGATTAACCTTTATCTAGGACAATAAAATTTAAGGTTCGCAAATGCATATAGACGGGACATACATGGGAGAGATTATGTGAACTTTACATCAATGACACGTGACTCCTTGCCTTAGGAGAAATGAAGATAAAGTCTAGATAAAATGCTACATAGTAGGGAAAGGCTAAAAGATAAATGTCACTTAGAGAAGAGGCATAAATGCTCTTGCTAGATTAATTAAATCGCATTGAAATGATAGAACTTACGTCGTGTATAGTATTTAACCCTTAGAATATGCCTTAGCCGAAAGAAGGGAATGTTAAGTAAATTTTACTCTGGAGAGAAAATGTGTAATGGAAATGTTATCGCATCTATTCTTGCAATGCTTGGAAAATAATACCATTGTTTTTTTGGTTAATCGAACAACACGCTAAATGATTTTACAATCAATTGATTGTTGGATTGTGGTTTGAATGATTATTCCAAGTACTTGTGTTTGATGGTAAATGCATGACAGGGGTCTGTGATGACAAGTTGCCATGGGAATAAAGGAATGTTTTCTTGGACAATGATATTAGGAATGAATGCCTTGATTGTGCTTGATTCTTAATTAGATTAATTAAGGAAGGATATTTTGCGCGGGTGGATAATCTCCAAGGTAACACCACGTTTCAACCCGAGAGGGCACTACTCGATTCATGAGCCAAAGGTCAAGTGGTGAAAAGGCCAACCATGAAAGTTGTGCCTCACTCCTAGGTTGCTTGGGGTCAATGGAGCTCCTGACACCCCTTGCCTAGTCTGGAACAGAGTTGAAGACTGAACGTTTGTGGCGTGGGAAGATCCTATTCTGGATAATGGATGGAAATTATGGTGCCATGTGATTTGGACCAGATACTTCTGTTGGACAGAAAGGATACATAATTTCTCATGTATGGGTAGGAGACAAAGATTAACGTGAAGATAAGTTAAGGAATTTGTTTGAACTTTTTGTCAAAGGATTGCTTGCTTTGTATTCGTGTTTGTGCTGTAAAATACGTGAATGAACCTTGTTCCCTAAAAGGCTTAATTAATGAAGCTGATTTTAAATGTCACACATAATTGTGGTAGAAACTAACTAGAAACCTAAAGCGATCAAGGGAAGCAAGTGGGTAGAACCCTGATGGGTTTGTCCTGACAGGTTGGTCCCAGAGAACTGGGAGGCTTCTTACAAGGTTCTACAGACGTATGACCTGTAGGTACTGTTAGGTTAGAATTCCGATTCATGCCGTTTTAGGGGACCAGAATGGGACTATGCCCTATGGGGAGAGAGGTTGATCAATGCATCCCTCTTATTTCCCATTCTCTTAAAACCAAGTGCGGCATGGGTCTGCTTCAGCTTGGGTATCTCTACGTAAAGTGGACCTGTCGACGCTAGAATGTTGTCAAGAGATCTTGACCACTAGGGACTCAGATTTCAAGTCGATCCTAGTGGGTTACGGTCGCGAACATTCTGTTGCGAGGCAGACTCGAGAAACCTTAGGCAAAAAACCCCATAACATTCCATGGGAGTGTTGGGTGGCATCGCTTAGATTCATCTCTCGATGGACTGCTAAAAACGTGCTTGGACAGCCGATAGGTGGGCACGTTATAGTTGGTATCAGAGCCAAACTTTGGAATGATATGTGATGGTTCATAGGCATATCCTAAACAGAATAACCTAAATTGTATGGCTTGATTGTCAGGCACCTTGTGCACCCACGAATGCTGACATGCAAGATAATAAATTCCTTCTCAAGCAAATTAAGGCACCCGAGTTTTATGGAGAAGAGATAGATGTCGCAGTAGAGGCGGAGATATGGATTGAGTTGATGGGTGATTATTTCTCTGCTTTGGGGATTGTTACTGCCAATCAAGCAATGATAGCCAAACTTAAGTTAGTTGGCCAGGCTCGGATATGGTGGAAGCAATGGTGCAAAGATCAAGGTGTTACTAAAGCCGTTGTCACTTGGGCTCAGGTGAAAGATGCTGTATGCGGACGATACCTTCCACCAACCTACCAGACTTTGAGGTTGAATTAATTCTTCAAGCTTAAGAAACTGGAATTAACCTTGGAAGCCTACTACTCAAAGTTTCTAACCCTACTAAAATATGCGCCACCTATGGATATTGTGCAGCAAGTATCCAAGTTTTGCCATGGCTTGAACACTCCTCTGAACCACCATCTTGAGGCAATGCATCCAACAGACTTGTAAGATGCATTACTTTGAGCAAAGCCGAGAAGTCCAAGAAAATGAAGCTACACAAGTGCAATATTTGGATATATAGAGGAATCAGATGAAGAAGAAGGCCTAGAACCCACTACACCTCTTCAAGATGATTGGAAATCCTAGAAATTTTATGGACATTAGTACAACTTGTATTAGACTAAACCTTACTCTTGTAACTATAGTTAACCCAAGTAATATAAGTTGCATCTATTTTGAGCCTAGAACTTGCAAATGATTAGAGATAATCTAGCAAGGAATGGCAGTTATAACTTGCAATGAATTTTTCTTAAGTGTTCTTTTTGACTAATATAGATTGGGTCTTGCCAAAATGTCAAAGTTTGGGAGTATTCTTTAATATTACAAGCAAAGCTGATTGACCATGGACCTCAGTCCAGATCTAAAAAGAGAACAATTAGAAAACAAAGTTTTTGTGATAAAGGACCACTTCAATCTGCTGAAAGGATCCTAGGACAATTTGGTTTAAAGAAGAAAATCCTGCCAAGGACGTCTAGGAATCTTCTAACTCCAAGTGATAAATCTTTGCGATGTTTCTATTACAAGGAGCTAGGTCATTTCAAAAGGGAATGTCCAAAGCACCCTAAACAACGGTGCTCGGAGTACCACAACATTGGACATATCCATGTCAATTGTTCCAATAGGACTCAAAAGGGAACTTGATCTTACAAGTAATGAAGTTGTACAAGCTTTAGTGATCTAGAACCTACCAGGAAATTATCCGATACTTAGGAACAACCTAGAAGATATCCATGAGATGTAGCTACAATAAACTCTTCTCTTGTAATCTAGATGACTCGAATAAATCAAATACAATAAGTTGTTATTCTAAAAGACAACATGCTTATGAGTGGCTAGAGTGTCGCAACAATGAATGCATGATGGTTCTTACCCCACATATTCCAAAATGAAACCCCTAGTTTCTCTCAAGATGAGGACATCTCGATTTCTCTAAGGGGAGGAGGATGTTATATTTTCACGCAATTAAAAGTTAGTTGGTTAGTTTAAAAGTTAGTTAGTCAATTAATAAGTTAGTAAGCCTTACTAACTAAAGACTAACTAAAGTAAAAACTAACTAATGTTAATAACTAATGATTTTTAATTAATTAATTAATTAAATATATATATATATATAAATCGAGAATCGTAATCCAATATTTTTCTCAGATTGAAAAGGACCGGAGCCATATTAATAACTAGTGTAAATGTGTATAGTATGGATGGTCCAAAAATATTAGATTTTGGAAAAACTAGCATATTTTAGATATTATCCTAAAAAGATATGGAGATTTCTAGAACTGGATGTCATATTAAAAAAAAGGCAAGCAATGTTTTAGCTAGTTTTGGATATTAAAAAAAGAGAGAGAGACTGGCCAAATCGTGCGCGCCGCAATCGTAGTTTGCAGGTAGTAGACAACACTTTCAACAGGGAGAAAAAGGAGTGATCTGAAAGATTTCTAACCAAGTGTCTTGGCAAGTGTCTTGGGGTGTTACCCCCCTTTCGGAGCCAATGGAACCATTAGATTATGATTTGAGCATCATATCACAAATTTTTCCAAGATCCCCTTCATAAAGAGCTCTTTTTTGAAGCCACAACCCCTCTTCTTTAGTTCATTATAAATAGGAGGCATGGGGAGGCACAAGAAAGCACAAGGAGACCCTGAGAGGCTGCGAGAGAGAGTTAGAAGGATACCCCTCCAAGAGAGAGAGAGAGAGAGAGAGAGAGAGAGAGAGAGAGAGAGAGAGAGAGAGAGAGAGAGAGAGAGAGAGAGAGAGAGAGAGAGAGAGAGAGAGAGAGAGAGAGAGAGAGAGAGAGAGAGAGAGAGAGAGAGAGAGAGAGAGAGAGAGAGAGAGAGAGAGAGAGAGAGAGAGAGAGAGAGAGAGAGAGAGAGAGAGAGAGCCCAATTTTCCCCTATCTCGGTCTTCGACTAAGCCATCTTCTCTTACAATCTCCCATCTCGAATCTATTCCGCCTTCCTTATCTCTCGAATCTACTTGTGGATGATGGCCAACAAGTAAAGAATGTGGCATGTGGATGGCAATCCTACAACCAACAATGAAGCTTCGAGCAAAGGCATCACTATCAATCCAACTGCAGTATTGGTCGTAAGCAATGTATTTCCAAATTGATAGATGCTTGCTTTGATTCTCACATGAGATACATTAGGCTTCGTACTTTGCCGTGCTAGAATAGGTCATTGAAAAGGATAAATCACATCTCAAATATTCAAAGATGAAGTCTGAAAAGTGCTTGAATCAAAGGAAGTTAATTGCACCTAGTTGCTATGTGACGAATCCATGCATAGCATAAGCAGCATATGGGACTCTAAAGTATTAAGCATCAATGAGTCTTTGATTGATCTTTACCTAGGACAATACAATTTAAGGTTTGTAGATGTACATAGACGGGACATACATGGGAGAGATTATGTGAACTTTACATCAATGACACGTGACTCCTTGCCTTAGGAGAAAGGAAGATAAAATCAAGATAAAATGCTGCAAGGTAGGGAAAGGCTAAAAGATAAATGTCACTTAGAGAAGAGGCATAAATGCTCTTGCTAGATTGATTAACTCGCATTGAAGTGATAGGACTTACGTCATGTACAATATTTAAACCCTTAGCATGTGCCTTAGCCGAAAGAAGGGAATGTTAAGTAAATTTTACTCTTTGGTCCCAAGGAGGACAACAAATGTGCAATGGAAATGTTATCGTGTCTATTCTTGTAATTCTTGGAAAAGAATACCAATTTTTTTTTGGTTAATTGAAATAACACGCTAAATGCTTTTACAATCAAAACTGATTGTTGGATTGTGGTTTGGATGATTATTCCAAGTACTTGTGTTTGATGGTAAATGCATGACAGGGGTCTGTGATGACAAGTTTCCATGGGAATAAAGGAATGTTTTCTTGGACAATGATATTAGGATTTAATGCCATGATTGTGCTTGATTCTTAATTGGATTAATTAAGGAAGGATATTTTGTGCGGGTGGATCATCTCCAAGGTCACACTGCATTTCAACCTGAGAAGGCAGTGCTCAATTCATGGGCCGAAGGCCGAGTGGTGAAAAGGCCAACCATGGAAGTTGTGTCTCACCCCTAGGTTTCTTGGGGTCAGTGGAGGAGCTCTGGACACCCCTTGCCTAGTCCGGAATGGAGTTGAAGATTGCCGTGAGCCCAACATTTGTGGCATTGGAAGATTCTATTCTAGATAATAGATGGAAATTATGGTGCCATGTGATTTGGACCGGGTACTTCTGTTGGACAGAAGGTATACATAATTTCTCCTGTATGGGCAGGAGACAAAGATTAACGTGATGATACGTTAAAGAATTTGTTTTAATTTGTTGTCAAAGAATTTCTTGCTCTATATTCGTGTTTGTGCCGTAAATTACACGAACAAACCCTATTTCCTAAAAGGCTTAATTAATGAAGCTGATTTTAAATGTCACACATAATTGTGGTAGGACCTAATTAGAAAAGTAAATCTATCAAGGGAAGTGGGTGGGCAAAACCCCGACGGCTTTGTCCTACGGTGGTAGGATGGTCCCAGAGATCTGGGAGGCTTTTCACAAAGTTCTACAATCATATGACCTATAGGTACTATTAAGTTATAATTTCAATTCATGCCATTATAGGGGACCGAAATAGGACTATGCCCTATGGGCAGAGAGGTTGAGCAATGCATCCTTCTTGTTTCCCATTCTCTTTGAACCAAGTGTGGCATGGGTTTGCTTTGGCTTGGGTATCTCTACGTAAAGTAGGATGTCAAGGACCCAATGCTAGAATGTTGTCACGAGATCTTGACCGCTAGGTATTTCAGGTCAATCCTAGTGGGTTCAACCACAAACATTCCATTGTGAGGCAGACTCGAGAAACCCTAGGCAACAAACCCTGTAACATATCATGGGAGTGCCGAGTGGTGCCGCTTTGATGGACTGCTAAAAATGAGCTTGGATAGCCAATAGGCAAGCATGTTATAGAGAATCATCACTAGAAGACTGATTGAGGGATGTTGTGGCATAGATTGTCAATGAATTATGAAAGTGATGTTATACTAGTCAATTGTAATTTGATTGATCAAGCTCTAAGATTGAACATATAATTGATTACATGATTATGACATAATGTATTTGGAGATCCTATTTGCAACTTTGTAGGTGCATTGATAATGTCTACACAAAAAGATATTGATAGAATGAGGACAATGAGAGAGAGAGAGAGAGAGAGAGAGAGAGAGAGAGAGAGAGAGAGAGAGAGAGAGAGAGAGAGAGAGAGAGAGAGAGAGAGAGAGAGAGAGAGAGAGAGAGAGAGAGAGAGAGAGAGAGAGAGAGAGAGAGAGAGAGAGAGAGAGAGAGAGAGAGAGAGAGAGAGAGAGAGAGAGAGAGAGAGAGAGAGAGTGTGTGTGTGTGTGTAGACATGTAGCTACCATAGCATACCTCAAGTTACCAATTACCAATGCATAAGGTATCTTTGGTAGTTCAAGATTTTTCTCATCTAATGTAGGGCTATCCTCATCATTGAGTTTCCATATATGGAGGCAATAGAACACTTGTAGCCTTCCCCCCTCCACATTGAAATACTCAAGTACTTTCCCCATGTAGTCTTTTTGAGATCTAAAGAACCTACTTATGTCAATCTTGCATAATCCTCATGCCAAGAATATGACATTCATCTCCCAAATCCTTCATGTTGAAGGTTTCATGCAACCCTTTCTTTAAGGCATCCATATCTAATATAGATTTCCTGACAATATGCACATCATCTCCGTAAGGGATTAACATCATAAAATTAACATCCATAGCCTTTTTCATGTAAATACAATAATCTATGTCACTTTGTTATATCATTGTGAGAGCATATAAAAGCATCAAATTCATGGTAGCATTTCCTTAGACTCTACTTTAGTCCATGTCGAATTTTTTTAAGGTTACATACTTTGCATGCACAACAAACCCCTCTAGCTATTGCATGTAGATATCCTCATGTAAATCTCCATATAGGAATGTTGTCTTTACATCCATTTGGCCAAGCTCCATGTCATCCTTGGCAACCAATGCAAGCATTGTATAAAATGTGTTCATCTTGATTAATGATGAAAATATATCATCAAAGACTATCCCCTTCTCCTACTTAAAGTCTGACTATCAACCTTGCTTTACACTTGGGAGGTGCATTTGATGGTAATGTTCTAAACTTATATACCCATTTGAATTCTTTAGGAAATCTAACAAACTCCAAAGTCACATTCAATTAGAAGATTAGTCTTTGACTGCATATCCTTTTTCTACTTATGACTATCATCCCTAGACATTGTATCCTCATAACATGAAATATCTATGCAATCTATCACCATCACATAATCAATAGATAGAATATATCCCTATGGAGGTCTATCAGCTCTCGTAGGTTATCTCAATACTTGCTTGACTTGAGCATTTTGAAGTCCCAATTGTCTATCTTTTAGAATTGAAGGCCATACAATTTGGTATGGTAGATCCATCTTAACATTTCCTAGTTATCTTAGCCCTGCATCAAGTGGGATAGATTGTGCACATGCATTATATGGATAGTCCCATGGGACTTATCCATCCTCATGAAATACGACCTTGCATATCTCAATTATTTTCATAAGCTATTTATACATATTTTCTTCATTGAATATCACATCATTATTGTGTACTATCTTTCTATCATCTCAATCCCATAAATGGTATCCCATATCTCTTGAATCTCCATATCCAAGAAGGATGAGTTTCCATGACTTAGGATCAATCTTGATACCCGTGTAATTGAAATATGCATATAGACCTTAGAGCCAAACACATGTAAGCTCTCATAAGAGAGTTTGTTTCTTAACCACACCTCATTAGGGATTTTTTTCATCAATGGCCTGCTAAGTGATTTATTGATCAAATGAATCATTGTTTTGACAACTACAATAAAAAAGTCACATGAAAGATTGGAACTAGATAGCACTCTATGAATGCTTTCTTGTATGGTTCATTCATCTTCTCTACAACCCCATTTTAAGCTGGGTTATCATTAGTCAACTCTCTCTTTATACTTTCACAAAGTTCTAAAACACATGAGAAGTATACACTCCACTATTATCAATAGCAAGCTTTTGAGTTCCTTGCTTGACAAATTCTCTAAATCTCTTAAGAACTTTTGAATTGCATCAAAGTTATTAGCCCTTTTTCAAATGTAATATGCCCATATTTTTGTGTGTATCATCATCAATAAAAAGGTGAAAAGTTACAATGCTCCCCCCATCGACATGGTAGGCATAGGTCCATAAACTTCATTATGAACCAATTTCAATGTCGTATACCTCTTTTTATTGAGGATTTCCCTTATAAAAACTTAGTTCACTTACCATGCATACACTACTCACAATATTGAAATTTGGAAAGTTAAAATAACAAGTATACAACAAATGATAGAAGTGTCATTCTTGTCTTAGACATATTACCCAAACTATGATGCCAAAAACATGTACATGGTTACTCCATCATAGCTACAACATGATCTTTGACACATGTTAAGAGTAGCAAGTACTGGACTTAGGCCCTTGTGTAGCAACAAGAGACTCTTTGCAAATATTTCATGAATGAATCCCAAAAATAACACAATATCCACAATGATATAGATATATAATGTTAATTAAGATCTTCTTGAGATCCTGTATATGGCATATATTCTTGAGCACAAAATAGGAGAGTGATTTTTAAGAGACAGATGTACATCTCCTACTCCAACAATGTTACATGCATAGTCATTTCTTGATCCAATACAACCTTTTCTACCTACATCATAGGACACAAACCACTACATGTGTGGAGTAACATGAAAATATGAACTTGAGTCAATTGTCCAATCATGTGCCATGCCATAATCGGTGGCAACTAGAAATACATCACCATAATCACTCTATCACTGCAAGTAGTGTTTATGTCTTTATATTTGCCTTGGATTTCTCTTTCTTTTTTCCATCACTTTTAGTCTTTGGCTTGCATTTTACTTTATTATTCTATTTGAAATAGAATCTCTTGCTGTGACAACCCTTCTTATTGCAATGGAGATATTCTATATCCTTTAGTATGCAAAACTTGCTTCTAAAGTTCCCTTTTTCATGAGATTTTCCCCTCACATTAGACCTCCTTCTCATAATAATTGCATTGGAACTTTTAGTATCTACAATATTCTTTTTTTTTACCTCCTTAATAAGCAAGTTTCTCTCAAAATCCACACTAGTTAAACCACTCGCAAGTGCCGAATTACTTATAAGTATCCCAAAAGTATATTGAAAACACAACTTTTCAAGTAAGTTAATAAATAAGAATACGACTTTGATGAAGTATTCAAAAGCAATATTTTGACCTAAAAGCTAGTTGAAAATGATTTCGAACTCATTCAAGTGACTAGACATAGATATCTCCTCTTCCCTACAAAGATTAATCAGCCTTTTCAACCACCAATACACCTGAGATGCAATAATTTCCTTGTCATAGAGACTACAAATCCTTCTCCATACACCAAAACCACTACTATTCATGTCCTTTACATTAAAATACATTGACTTAGAGAGTGTCAACATGATGATAGATTATGCAAGCTTATCCAACTCTTTCTAATCTTACAGGTGTCTTCATGCTTCATATCTTAGCATTTAATCTACTTCTTTTGCACCAAACCATTTTAAATTTGTTCCTTCTGCATAAGAGAACTTAGTGCCATCCAAATTCTTAATGTTACAAAGTGAACTTTAAAAAGAAGAAGATGATGTCATCACCATCACAACCTCACTATACCAATAAGCAAGAAAATGTTGTAAATTGCACCAACTAGAAGACTAACAATATTGCAAACCTAGTGCTCATTGCAATAGCTAACCAATGGTAAATAAAATGCCAAATAGTCCAATTTTGAAGCCCAAAAAAATAGTCCAATCACTCTTTAATGCACAATTTCCACAAAATACTAGTTTTTCTCTTTAGAGAGTGTAAACATAGTGGAGCTACATCACTTCATAAAAAAAACTAGTTCAGATCCTTCACACTGTGAAGATAATTCTTTATAAGCATCCTTCACACTGTGAAGATAATTCTTTATAAGTATCTTAAAAAATAACATGTTTGAATTTCTACCATGTGAGCTCAGTTGTTTTGCCCAAGTGGTTCAATTTGAACTAGTTCAATATACCTATAGTGTGAGCCCAACTTTTTAATGTAATCAGTTTTTGGTAACCAATTTGAACTAGCTTAATTTACCTATCGTACGAACCCTTTTAGTGTAACCAATTCTTAAGATCCAACAACGTAAAAATGATCTAGTTTAGATTCAAGCTAGTGTAAAAGGAGTTCTAGAAAGAAAAAAAACCAATTTTGTGACCACCCAATTTGAAAAGGAAATCCCAAGCCTTAAAATAAGGCTTAAGAAAGCCTTATCTAAGGGAAACAAGATGTGTTGTTTGCCAAAAATGGCAAACATTAGTGAGGTAGTGTGAACCCAACTTTTAATGTAATCAATTCTTCAAATCCAACAACTTAAAAATGTCTAGCTCAAGTTCAAGCTAGTGTGAAAGGAGTTCTAGGAAAATTTTTTTAAAAAAAAAGACTACCCAATTTGAAAAGGGCTATGTTTTAGCCAAAATCTCAAGCCTTAAAATAAGGCTTAAGAAAGCCTTATCTAAGGGAAACAAGCTTTCTTGTTTACAAAAATGGCACAAATTTGTGAGGCCAAGAGGGGTATGCTCGATTGATCCCTTGCTTCCTAAAAACCAATTTTCCCCATGCTTAAGAAGCCATCATGCCTGCATATTAATATCCTTTTTTGTAATTTGAAAAACCCAATGGTTGACCTTGATAACAACCTTTAATGGATATCTTAAACACTTTGAACCTAGGCTATGGTAGCCCACAAATTGAGCCTCAATGATTGTAGTGGGAGCTCACGCTCATTCGACAAGACTCACAGAACAAGTTATTGCTTCAAGCATTTCAAGAGAGCACAAGTGGCTATCTCTCACCTAGCCGATGCACCTTCAATCCTATAGGGGTGTAGTGAGCTTACCTTGATGCTCGGATGAGTAGCCTCCTCCCTCAAGCAAATCGGTAGCTCCAGGATTTGAGATGTGAGCTCAAGGAACCTCAAGCCTCCACCTCCAAGCTCCATCCTCCATAGCCGTGCGCGAGACAAGAGAAGAGAAGAGGAGAGAAGAAGAAGAGAGGAGATGGTGGAGAGCTTCTTCTCCAACCAAGATCCCTTGCCCTCACACACTCACTCCTTCACACTCTCACACTTCCTTTCACACACACACACAAGCAAGCAATAAGGAGAGAAGAAGAATAGACCACTTTTGCCACACACTACAAGAATGAGCCCCTCATTCAATTTTTAGATTTATATACAAGCCCTAAATCCCTTGGTCATCCATCCCCTTTATTTACATGACTGGGCATCTTGCCAAGGTCTTCTTTCCCTATTCCATTCTAATTGCCTTATCCCTTCACCTATGTCCATTTAGACTTTACAGTTAGCATAGGAGGGAACTTGGCACTCTTATAAAATGAATTACATTGCGCCCTACGCTTTCCTTGCTAGAGCCTTCTTAGCACCTTGCTAGAATCTTCGGTGCTCTCCCATGTTCTTTTTGAGCACCTTGCTAGAATATTTGCTGCTCTCCTTTGTTATTTTTGAGCACCTTGCTAGAATATTTGGTGCTCTCCTTCATTCTTTCTGAGCTTGCCTTCTCCTCCACTTTTCTCGCCTGGGCAAAATGAGCTTCTCTATTCACTTTTTGACTTGGGCTTCCTTGGTCTTTGCTTTCTTTTGGGCTGCATGGTCCATAACATTACCCCCCTCCTAGATAAGTGCCAGTCCCATGGCACTTGTGGGTTTAAGTTGATGAGGGTTTGGTGATTTAAAAGGTGATCATGTGAGTTGATGATGATGGGGCCTTCAAAGTTGGTGTTTGCATTGTTTGTAGTTACTTGTAAAGAAAAGAAGTTGCATTGCCTGGGGGTGTGTCTACCTTACCGTGTGGTGCATTGTGCTCGTGCTAGTGGAACTAGGAGTTCTTGGGTGTTGTCCCACCCTTGAGGACCCAATACTTGCGTAAGGGGGTGCGGTGAGTGTGGCTTAGAGAGACAGGTCTAACCATAGGCGAGGGTGACCTCCCTAGGTATGGCTTGCACTTGATATTCCCTAAGCATGATGTGGAGAATCAAAATGGCTACGAGGTTAGGGATGGAGCTATCTGATCAAAGCCACCGGACACACCTAACTTGAGGAACCCTAGGTGCAGTGACTATGGTGACTGACATGTAGTGAGATGATTTGTTTGCTTTCTCCTGCAATTTTCTTCTCGTGATTTCTTATTCTTTCTCTTTTCTTTTATATTTTCTTTTTCTTTTCTCTTCTTTTCTTTCCCTTAAAAAAAAAAGACAAAAAACTAGTCTTCATCATCAGATTCATGAGAGGGAGGAGTTGGGGGCTTAAGGGATTTGTTAAGGAATCTCTAGCTGTGCATGTATCATTTGAGGTTTATTTGTACCTGGAGAGAAGTAGTGGAAAGAAATGAATGATTATAGCGAGTGAAGTAGCTATCATTCATATCTTTTAAGAGAACTAAGCAAAAAGAGGGGAGGAGGATAGCCCGCATCATTAACCTAGTCATAATGCATATGTCTATGCTATTTGGATAAAAAAAGAGTGGCGGTATTCTTGTGATATAGGCTTTTAATTTAATAGCACCCTAAGTAATCTAAGATAATTACATGTAGTTAGGAAGGTTGGGTGTGGGCATGAAGTGATTTCATTAAGGAAGTGGGCTATGGAGTCGTATAGATCTTGCAATATGAAAATGAGGGCTTTCTTAGGCTTGGCATTGACATTGTATTTTCTGGGGAAGTCATATCGACCGTGGATGTCTGGATTGTAATCCACTTCTACCCTTCTTGGATATGGCATGAAAGTAGGGTTATTTTTTTCGAAGGATAGGATGTTGCAAAATGACATCTAGGCGTCAACATTGCCTTCCCAGATGTGCCTGCTCCACTTGGGTTGGCACTCATAGCCCTTCATTGTTTTGGGCACTTCATAGAATTTGTTCTCCTAGTAGTCTAGAGCCTTTGTTCCCCATTGGGTAGGATTTCTCTCTCTCTTAGAGGTCCACCTATCTCCCAACCTCCTTCCGATATCAATCACCTCTTTCACCACCTTGGTTGATAATACCTTGCTCAATGTCGTGGGGAATCGGAAATCAAAGCTGAACAGCTTGCAGTTATTCTCTCTCTACTCCGAGAATATGAGTTTAGTGTTATAGTTTATTGGGAAGCAATCTTCTCTTAGCGGGATGGGAGGTGTTGACATTACTTCTGGTTGAGCATTCAACCTTCTTTGTGCATTCTCTAGCATTTGCTTCCTCTTCTTTTTGAGCTTAGCTTTCTTGGTAGTAGGGGCGTCCACCTATAGTTTCTCTTCAAGTTGTGGGACTAGATCCTCCTCTTGCTGTCCCATTTCCAGTCTTAGCCCTATCTCTTTAGTTAGCCTTTGCATCTCCTCTCTTCTGTGCTCTTGTGGCCCTGCTTCCTTGGCCTTGCTATGCCTGTGCTTGGATGTGTAGTTCATGTCTCATGGCCCTGCGGGTAGTTTCCAGTTTTTTCCTTAATGACTCAATGGCCTCCTTCTCTTTAGATTGCATGGCGTCTAAGAGAGTGTTGAGGAAGGCGCGTTGTTGGGCTTCCAAACTTATTTTTGTGGCCATTACCCTGCTTTCTACCAACACCTTGTTGCCTTTTCCATAAGGGCTAGCCGACTCACCAAGTCTCTCACCTTTCCTTTGCTCCTATCCACCCAGTCATCCTCTCTTCTCTTCATTTACTCTAAGCTCTCATTATGCCTTTGGGCTAATGCCCTTAGTCTCCTCTCTTGTTCCTCAATTTATATTTTTAATCATTTTTTCTCTTCTAGCTCCAAGGCTACCCTCTTTTCCAAATCTTCTATGTGCTTTTGGTGCCTTTGGCCCCTCTCTTCTTTTGCCTATGGCTAGTTGCTCTGCGGCCTCCTAGATATTTTCATTCTCCTTTTGCAGGTCTTTATACAACACTACTAGCTCATAATAATGGTGTTGTAGGCTAATGAGGTTTTGTGTCTCTGCAGCGAGCTTTGCTTGCCACCTTTCTTCTTCTCCTCCCTTGGTCTTGAGCTCCTCCTTTAGCTCGTTTATTTCTCTTTGACACACGACCACTTGGCAGGTTTTCTTTAGTTGAAAGGTTGCCATAGTCTCCTTTTCAGCCTCTAACTCAGCAATAGCTATTTTCTTTTCTTCTTTTGCTCTCTCAGGTTGTGACAGAAGTTCCTTGATGTAGTCATCATAGTTTGTAGAAGACGACAATGTTATAGGAGTAGTCATTGTGGATGCTTCTATCTTCTTCATTTTGGGGTCCTATCTAGACTCCGCATCCACAAATACCGGTCTTTTTTCTTGAGACACTGGGGTCCCTCCACTTCCACCTTGAATTATTTCCTTATTGACCAAAAATTGCACCTAGGCCACAAGCTTAGTGGCATCCACCATGGTAGAAGGGCATTGGGTGGGTGCAAAGACTAGGGTGGTGGGCACTAGGATAGGTGGGATGGGGTTAACTAGATCCTTGCCCTTGCCCTCTGCTACTAGGGATGTCATGATTTTTGGTACTTGGGAGCTTGTGCTTGGGAGTTCTTCTTCATGAGGGCTCATGGCAGCCAACTCTTCTTCCCTTGAGGGCTACTCCACTGATAGGTGGATGGCTAGGGCTATGTCTTATTCTTCTTTCTTCCTTAACTCCTCGGCTTCTTGCTTTGCTTTCCTCCTCCTCTCCTCTTTAGCTTTCTTGGATTCCTCTTTTATTCTTTTTTCCTCCTCCTTTTCTTTTCTTTTCCCTTTGTCCTCAGTGTTTTTGGACTCTCTTTGGGCTCTTTGCAGGTTTATTCTCTCTTTCTTCCTACTCTCTTGTTCGTCACTCTCCATCCTCTCACTAGATTGCTCTTGTTCAAGGTGGGGAGGGGACATGTCTAGTGTCTTGCCAACTCCCTCATCTTCTTGCGCTTCCTCCAAAGCCTCTCTGATGATGGCCGCTAAGGCATCTCCAAACCCAATGGTTGAGGCCTTTGATGATGACTTCTTTCTAGCTTTGGACACCGGGGATTCTTTCCCCACGGGTCTTCCACCTATGGCTAGTGCTTTTTCTAAAGTTTCTATTGTCTCCCACACAAAGCCATTCAAGTTCACCTCATCGAAGGACTTGGCAGTGATGCTTTCCAGCATTGGCACATTGATTATGCTCATTAATGTGTTGTACCTTTGGCTGGAGAACAAGGCATGCACCATTTTGGCATGTAGTTGGACTTTGAGGTTAGGGATGTCAGCTAAGCTGATGCCATCATTGGTGTGGACCATCACTTTGTCCATTCCCAACATGCTATACACATCCCTTTTTTGGCCGTTGTTCAAATTTGTTGGGTAGGCCTAGTGCTCTCTGCACCAACTTGGGGCTCAGCTCGATTTCCACCTAGCGGGTTTTATTTTCTTGACGCACTATGATGGTGCCACAGTTCTTGTTGAAAGTTAGGAGGAATTCCGTGCACTTCTCATAGTCCACGGCTTGGCCCACATTCTCCACATACTTTTGTAGCTTGCACTACTTCACAATTTGCCTAAGACTGGCTCCTCCATGACTATGTCTTCCAAATTCAGGATGTGCCTGAATTTGGATTGGTTGTAGGCCCTTGTCTCTACTCAGAAACTGTTCTTTGCTTGCTCTTCCTTTGAGAATGGCAACTAGCTAATTTTCTCCTATCCTGCCATCGTAGGTGCCTGCCATGAAGCCATAGCTCACCATTAGTATTCTTCAGATAATTTTTGTGGAAAGATGTATAAGAGATGGAAAAATGCTTATGGAAACTAAAATGTTTAAATATATCCCATTTCTTGACACAATGTGTCCTAAAATACAACCGTGCTTCACCCAAAATTGGCACTTTAATGGGTTCAATGAGAGACCGTACTACCTACATCTGTAATGTAGGAATTTTAAGGCTTGCTAGGGTTAGATTAGGGTGACCTATAAATAGGGGAGCAGCCACTAAATTTGGGATCATGCTATTTTGGAACAAGAAGTTTGGTTTGTTTCTTCCCTTGTAACCATTTCGTTTCATAGTTAATGACAGTTCTAGCTATGGTTTCTTGCCAATTTCTTGTCCATTTCTTGTCAATCTCATGTTTATAGGCTAGAATTAGGCTAAATTAGTTTAGGTTGAGAATCCTTATTTACAATGGTATTAGAGCTTTATGTCTTTGATCCTTGGTTACATCAATTTTCATGGTTATGATCTTGCTGGGGAGGTCTTAATCATGGAGGAGCTGGTTACATCAAGACTTGGTTGATCTGTCACCATGGAAGTATGTGTCTAGTTACCTAGGGGTGACTTACATAGAACCATGGTTAGATACGAAGTAACTGTCACAAACTGTGGTCAAGAAGATGGTTCTTGGCATGCAAGATGGAGGATCTTGGCAATATCCAATGGTGGATAATGGCTGGTTCTAGCTACATTTAGTAGGTCGTGGCTCATTCATGGCTCAAAAATGATGGAAGATGGACAAAATGAGGATAACCAGGGTTGGAGGTAAGTTTGGTTGTGGTTACTTTTGAGAGGGAAGGGTTTCTTTTTGGAAACAGTCTTTCTCTCTCCTGTTTCAAGTTCCTTTCAAGCTTCCATTGAAGGTATGGTCCAAGAAATCATCTTCTATCCCACTCCAATGGCTTCAATCGCTTCAAAAGCATCATCTACTTGACTCTTGAGCTCTTAAGCTATCCATAGAGTATAGCCATACCTTGCTTCAATCTTGTGATCTCATGTAGTACATGAGGCTGGATTTGCACAGACTGCGCTTGCTGAACACACTCGTCTATGAGCTGATAAAATTCGTGGTCACAAGCTATATAGAACTTGGATATGGAGGCTACAAGCTTATTATCAATCTATATACCATCTATGGCAAAGATTTCATCATCTTGAGCTCTTCTCTTCTTCATGAAAACCATATTTCTTGACAGTTTATTACATCAGCAAGTAAATCTCAGATTTCTTCTTCAAAATCATGGGGTTTTTTATCCATTCCACTTCTTGAGGTCTCTACTTATACCCTATGACTGACATTGAAGGACCTTCGAGCTTGAAGCTTTGTTTGAGCATGGCTATGGAGGTTTCAAACCCTAGGATTGACAATTTTGGACAGCACTAAAATTTATCAAAAATTTTGAAGAATTTCATGGGGCTTTTTCTCTTCAACACTTCCTGAAGGTTCTTAGCATCAGTGACCAGCAACATTTGAAGGTTCTTCCCCAACATTGAAGAGATTGGACCGTTTCTTGAAGGTTGAAGAACTTGGACAGCATAGGTATTGCCTAGAGCAACAATTTTGGAGTTCTTCTTCAAGTCTTAGACTTCTTCTTGTTATTTGAAGGCTCAACAATGATCTATTTGAAGAATCTTGTGCCACTTGACTCCTCTTCATCAACCTATTGCCTATGGAAGACCGATGGAGCATTCTCAAGGGTATGATGCTGTAAGTAAATGCCTCCTCCTAGAATTATCATTGGAAGGATTATTTTACTTATTTTCAAGCTGAAATTGAAGTTCTTTAAGCTTCAATAGTCTACAAGAAGTCTTTTATAGTTACCTACTTCTTCTTCAACCATTAAGCTTTCTTGGTCAGTTCGGGATGCAATCTTGTAATGCCATATTCATGGAATGGTATAATTCTCTTGGCAAGGCATTTTATGCTTGAAGAGCATTAGTTCTTGCATTGTTATGTGTCATTCTAGCAGGTATTTGATTGTTTGATCAATGGAAATTGATCAATGAACATCTATGGACAAATGGTTCAATGTTATGGATGCAACATGGTAATGAAGTATGGCAGCAAAATGTATTCTCCCTTGGACAAATGAATGCAGGGATGAGTATGCAATGAATGTACAATGCAATCTACTTCAGCCCTACACTTGGAAGAGTTAGTACTTTGATGTATGCAGGGGTATGAACAGGGCATACATGTTCATTGGAATTCCTACGGGCAAAAGAGTCTCTCTCTTTTAGTGAATGTTGATTTGGATTCATAATTGACCATTTCTTGGGTTATTTGACTTGAATTCAATTGGATTATTGCATCCTTGAATCCTCGACAGTAAGAATTTCCATCAACATCAAACTCTTGACTTACATTGATTCAGTACAATGCTTCATTGCCATTGCAACCTCAAATGCATTGGAGTTTGGAACATTTTTGTCGTTGGTTTGTCTCAATGAACATTGATTTACTCATGAACATTTGTATACTCTCAATGTATCATGGAATACCATATGAAGATCATGATGTAATGCTTTGGGTTGGCAATGAGTTATGCCTATAGCTTTGCAGAGGACTTGGTGTTGGTACTTATGCATTTAATGTAGGTCATTTGATGCCTAAGTGACCCTATCAAATTCCTATTATGCTGATCTAAGCTTTGGAGTTGGTATGAAGTTGATTTTTGGTCAAAACAGGGCATAAATAGGGTGATGTCTACTATGGACAGGATTAAAGAATCATTTCTAGAATGGGGTACTGGTACACCAAAATTAAAACTAGGATTCGTAATTGAAGCTAGACATTGTGGGATTTGATTAGAGCTATCAAACACCTCATTCAGATCCATATTACTCAAGTTATGGCCAAAACAGTGCATAGGGGTAACCGGGATAGCATGGTTACAATGGGCAGTTTGGTCAAAGATGTTAGGGAAATGAAGATAAAAGTTGAAGAGCTTGTGTCTCTTGTTGATAGCTACATGGAACAAGAGCCTAAAGTTCAGAAAAATGTTTATGCATATGGTATTTCTCATGAAAAAGAGAATGGCACTGAAGTATATGGAAGTGTTTCCTATGATACTCCAATCTATGGATATGATGGCTGTGGACCTTATGCTTCTTCTTCTTCAAATGGACAGAGTTTTATGAGTTCTTTTGGACATTATGGATGTCATGTTTCATGCCAAGATGGTCAAAGTCATCCACTTCCAAATGGATTTGAGCATCAACAAAATGGTTATGTCTATGATAGATTTGTTTATGAGAACCATGCATGCAGTCCTCCTTGTCAAGTCAATGGTTATTGTGGTTCTTTTGAGAATAGACATGATGATTATATGGGCTCTTATGTTTATGATCATCAACATGATGCATATGAGCAGCAACAAGGTTATTTTGGTGGGTCTTATTTGCATGATGGATATGCTTCTTCTTTAGAACCTCATCCAAATGACGTTGGGCAGCACACTTATAACCATACCTATGAGAATGCCTATGCTTATGGCCAGCATAGCAATGTCAAATGTAGTTGTCATGAATGATTTCAAGAGAAATCTTATGGGAATGAGCATCATACATCTTATTTTTAGCCACATTTAGTTGACCATGGACAGCATGAACCATGTAATGCAGGAAATCATTATGATTAGCCTACGGTAACTAATGCAAGATTGTATACCATGCAAACTGAAGGAGGTTACAGCATAAATGAAAATGAGGAAGCTAATGAAGAAGACAACACTCAAGAAGAGGATGACAATGAAGAAGATGTGGAAGAGGACCAAGCTGAAGAACAAGAATACCAAGAGCAAGAATTTTAGCATGAAGATAGTCAAGAAGATGAAGATCAAAGTGAAGAAGAGTGTTTAATAGAAAATGAAGAGCATGAGGATGCAGAGATATGTGATGATGGCTTACAAAGAGAGTTATTTGCAAAAAGGGATGAGAGTGTATACTCATATGATGATGATCTACTTAAGGATACTTATGATGATGAGATACATCAGCCTATAGTTGATCATGCTCTTTTTGATTCTCATGTATATGATCATGGTGTTGACATGTCATATGATTTGGATGCCTCATTTCCCTATGATCTCGGTATTCATGGTGGTAATCATGAATTCTTGGGTGGTTTCCCATTTGACCCAGGAGGCATAGATGATATGCATGATTCTTGGACAGGTACCCATGATTATGACTATTATTTTGAGGGATTTCCTTTTGATCCTGGGGGTACTTGATATCTTTATTTGGAGTATTGCCTACAAGATAGCAACTCATAAATGGGTGTTGCAGTTTTAATGATTTTCCTATGGTTACTACATATGAAAAAGTGCATTTCAAAGACAGGGCAGCTTGTAGTCCAAAATTTTTGTCATAAAATAAATTGGCTTATCTCAGTCAATTTGCAAGCTTTATGATTGGGGAAGGTACTATATGATGTCAACTTCATTATGACATCTCATATGCTGAAAAGGGACATGTATTTCAAAAGTTATGGCCATTCTCCTACAACAGCATTGTTTGGACAGTTTTTAGCAATTTACAGCCATCACCTTCTTTGTAATTCTTTCTATATTCCCAAGCTTTGAGGACAAAGCTTTTTCGGGAAGGGATGGTTTTTAATGTAGGAATTTTAAGGCTTGCTAGGGTTAGATTAGGGTTACCTATAAATAGGGGAGTAGCCACTCAATTTGGGATCATGCTATTTTGGAACAAGAAGTTTAGTTTGTTTCTTCCCTTCTAACCATTTCATTTCATAGTTAATGACAGTTCTAGCTATGGTTTCTTGCCAATTTCTTGTCCATTTCTTGTTAATTTCATGTTCATAGGCTAGAATTAGGCTAAATCAGTTTAGGTTAAGAATCCTTATTTACAACATCATTCAAAGACTATTTGTAGCTTTTCTAAGTGCTCTTTCTAATTGGCATGGGCACACAAGTCATCGACAAATACTTCCAACCATTTTCTAAGCATGCCTTTGAAGATGGCACACATAAGGCACTGGAAGGTAGAAGGGGCATTGATTAGCCCAAATGGCATGACTATGTAGGCAAACACCTCCCATTCGGTGGTGAATGTCGTCTTGTGCATGTTGTCTGGATGGACTTGCACTTGGTTATAGCTTGAGAAGCCATCCAGAAAACCGTAGGCTTCCTTTCTTGCCACTCTCTCTAGCATGTGCTTAGTGTATGGTAGTGGGTAGTTGTCTCTCTTTGTAGATGTATTGACCTTTTTATAGTTCATGCACACTCCAATATTTCCATTCTTTTTCATGACTATCACTATAGGTGATACCTAGTCCGTGTTCTCTATCTAGTAAATGAATCTTACATTTAGTAGCTTATCAATCTCTTCTTTACTACATATACATGCTTTAGGATTCATTGTGTATGGTCGCTGCTTAACTGGTACTCTATCATGGGTCATGGGAATATAATGAGTCACGATACTAGGACCTATTCCTTTCAGCTCATCTAAGGACCATGCAAAAACTTTGGAGAACTCCCTTAAGAGATTTATAAGATTAGTCTCTTCCTCCTTAGTTAGGCCATCTGCTATGCACATGGGTCGAGTGTTGTCCCCTTCCCTTGCCAAGTTCAATGGGTTCACTTGTCTTCTCTTTTTACTTGGCTCCTACTAATACCACTATTCGATCACCCTTCCTAAATTTCATGAAACTCTTGGGTAAATCCTAGGGTTTCTTCTATTGATCAGCCCCTCTAGAGGCTTTGATTGCTTCCTTCCTTCTTCCTTGATGCCCTTGAACCTTTGCTGGGTTGGGAGGCCTCCCTTGGTGCATTTGGTCCTATAGGTGGTCGAGGCATTTTGGGGTTGCTAATAGAGCTTACCCCTGACTTGGAGTTGTACTCACAATCCTCACTAGAAGAGGTTGTTTCCCTCCTGGTGGTCGTAGTTATGAGGCTGACTCCACTCCAAATAATGATGTGGTGCCAGGCTAAACTAATCTCGCTTGCTCATAATCTACTACCTCTAGGCATTCTGTCGGTCGCAATCTACCTTGGCAACTCCTTCGTTCACTCTAAATGTGTTGACCTCTTGGGGTTTTAAATTTGCTATGATTTTCTCAATTATGCTTCCATCCATGTCATATTCTATGGCCTCCACTTCATAATAGAAGAGAAGTCTTCGTACTTATCGTCGGAATCCTCATACTCAAACTGTGCATTATTTTCAAGGTTTCTGTCCTCAAGTTTTTTCTAACTTGTCACAAGAGTCCAGTTGTATGACAAGTTTAATTCATGTACCTTAGTCCATCACCACTCTTTACTCTCCATGAGATCCTTGAGGGGCTTTAGGTTTGCAACTAGGTTGCCAACTAGCTCACTTGACAAGTGCTCGAGGATTCTATGGAGTTCCAATTTGTTAGTTAGGACATGATAGGTGATTGGTGTCAATTAACTGATGAAACTCCTAGCCATCATGCATAGGGGCATTGTGGGTAGGTTAGGAGTTATGGCTTTGTTGGGTTTGCTAGCTCACAACTTGCCTATATTCATCCTCATCTTCTAAGAATGGGAGATCAATGGCTTCCAACATATGCATCTAGTCGTGCTCATCCTTAGGACAAGGAATGTACTTCGCTATAGGTCCATAATTGCTTTTGGCCTTTGAGTCACCCTTTAGCATGGTAGAGATGGCATCTAGGTCCAGTAATGAGGTTTTCCAAGTGTCCATCTCTACTCAAACTGCTTCTGATCTATTGCCTAAGAATTTCAAGCCATTACCTTAATCCTCTATCACAGAGGTGTTCCTCATCCAAGGTCTACCTAGCAAGATATCATAATCCACTCCCTTCATGATTATGAAGTTCACGAAGAATTGAAATTCCCCTATCTTTAAAGGCCAATCCTTCCTTTAGGACTCCAAAGGGTCTAACCTTCATCCCATTCACTAAAGTGACATCGAACTATGCAGTTTCTATGGGTGCTTTCCCCTAAGCTTGCAAGACTGCATGGCTTAGGTACACTAACTCCTGCTCTGGTGTTTACTATCCCCTTTCGCATTATATCTCCCAGGGCAATGACTAGTAAGATTGTGTGCATGTCTTGTAGTTTATGCCTATCGATTGATTCTACCCATTGCTTCAACACTTGCCATAGTGCAGGGTTTTTCTTAAGAAATTCTCCCAGTGGCAAAATTGCAGGAGTTGATATAAGTGTGGTGAGAAAATTGCCAATTGTCTTTCCCTCCTCTACTTCTTGGGCTTACAACAATGCTCTTGGGCACATTGTCTATTCATGGCATCCATGTTCTACCTATGTAGTTGTGCATGTGGTGATGTTGTCTCTCCTGCTCTCAAGTACGTAGGAGAGATTGGTGGGCTCATGGTTGTGAGTTTATTGATCTCATCCTCAATTATAGGCACATCATCTTGCAAGTGAGCTTGTGCTTCTTTTATCCATTCTTTGACCTTATCCACAGCCTTTTTAGTTGCTGGTTGGGGTCAGGGTGCTCTCCAACCTTAGCACTTCCCTTATTCCTCATCTTAGGAGCAAATGTTTCTGCTTCTGTATTAGTAATCTACTTTCCCTTTGTTAAAGCGGGTGCCCTCTCTATTTTGAGTGTTAATTTTTCATCAATCCTCTTTCTTCTCCTTTGTCGGCTCTTCTTCCCTATAGAGGCTATGTCTAGGTTGCTAGGTCTAGGTAATGAGATACCAATTTTCTTTGTTTGGGCTTGTATCATGACATTTATGGGAATGGGTGTGGCATTGTTGTCCAGTGACTCGAAACAAAAGAGTTAGAGTAACACCGATGATATGATTGTTGAACTAGTCGAGGGCTTCCACCTAGGGCAATTGGCGAATAGGTGTGTGACTCCACATTCGGGACATGTCAACTTGGACTTCTCTCTATCTGTTGGATCCTTTTCAAGGCAATGGGATGAGATATGCCCTGGATGGCCACACATCCAACATGCTATGGGCTCATAGTTCTGACCTCCTCCTAGGCCTCTACCTCTCCCTCTGCCTAAAGCCATGACTAGCACAGGTTTGAAGTCCATCAGTATGGGATTCCCCTCCTCATCATAAGAGACATAAGGATTCACATATGAGTTTTCCTCCCATATGTTTTCCTCTAGTGGTTCCTTCACAAAGTGCACTGGAGCGCCGTTGGTGGATGGGTCACTATAGGTCATGGTGGTCCAAGGATTCCTATTGGGTCGATGTCGATCCTTGGAGCAGTTGGCTTTGAATCATTAGGTATGAGTAGAGACAAAGGGGCCCCCCTTCCAAAGTAAGGTTGCCTAACTCTTGGATAGTATGGCTAAGCATAGGTTGAGCATAGGTTTACTAATATGGCAACCATCTTGGCAATCAGCAGTGCATAGCATCATGCTCGAATCTTCCATAGTTGGCACAAGGATGGGAACTAGGATCGGGACATTCAGATAGTAGGTGGTTCCCTTCACAATGCACACACTACATGCTCTCTCTGAGCAAGTCATCCATTCGTATAGCTTCCTTAATGACTCTTGCCACTAGCACATCCCTTTGCAAGTTTGAGTTGCTCATCACTAAGGCCTTGTAGAGTTCTTCATTGTGGATCCCGTTGATGAATATGGTGGAGACCGCTCTCTCCTTGGGTTGTTGAATTGTAGATATCCTTTTGTAGAGACTCCTCACGTGAGTGAAATAGTCCCATATGTCCTCTTTGTCTTTTTGGTTGACATTCATCAACTTGACAATGAGGTTATCGGAGTATCCTATCTCCGAGAATCTCTTGATGAAGAGATCATTTAGATTGTTGAAATTATTATGTTCTAGATTGGTAAACAAAGTTTGTCCCTTGTCTCCTAAGCAAAGACCAAATGCTTGTGCCCATTGAGTAAGGTCCATAAGGTTGTTAGCCTCGCACACCTTCTCAAACTACTCGATGAAGCTGTAGGGGTCATTTCCTGCTTGATATGTATCAAGGTGCCTAGCAACTATGGGTATCTTTGTTTGGCTCCTGGGATTTGGGGTGACTCCTAGCCCTATTAGCAATGATGCTGCCAAAGGTTGCCCCACTTTGCTTAGCACTGGTATTGTCTAGCAATTACTTTGTGAGTAGCTCACTCACTATAAGGCCTATTTCTAAGGCTCTCTCCCTATTGAGGCATTTCCTCCCGTTTTGTTTCTACCTGAGATGGCTAGGATCTTGTGAACCTCATTGAGCTCTCTCTTTTGGCATAGCCTTTGATCCCTTTGCTCCTAGCTATAGCTCACTATGAACTGCAATGCGATCCTTCCTAGCCTCCTCTCCACCTCAAGATTAGCTATGATATCGACTACAAGCATTTCATGATGTGTTATCCTTGTTTGTTGGTCATATTGCGTAATAAATCACCAGAGTACCCTGTCACATTGAGGTTAGGGTCAAGATCAAGATTATTCTTGTTCGAGCTTATACCTACCATGGTGGTTGTCTCCTTGGTATTTCTATGAGGTCGACTAGGTTGGCTAGAGATGCCTCTCTAATCTTGGCTAGTCCTTTCTTCCCTCAGTAGTATGTTGGTTCTGTCTGCCCTTAATCTTTGTTTCTGGTGTTTTGGGTCACTCGTCTAGTTTCTAGGGTTGCACTCCTACTAGTGTGTTCCTTTCTTAGCTTAATCCCCTTTAGTATGTTCCTTGAAAGTCTAATCAATCTACAAATATATACACACTCACATGCTTGAACAATGAGATTTGATATGAGTTGTGCAAAATCAAGCTTTTCAATTTTCACATGTGCTTAAGTGTCCATGATGTAGGGTGCAATCTTCAATGAAGTCAATCACATCCAATCAGTTTCATGCCATTGCATCTTTTTTTGTGCAAATTATGATTACTCCTAACAGTTGATCTTGGGTCCCTCATGGGTCTTGATAGGTGGCAACCTAGGCAGTCAAATTAGGTCTCTAATAGGGGTAAGTGACCCATGGTCAATAATTTGAGTCACTCTTGGATTGTTAGGTTAAAGTTTTGGTGAGAATCAGCTCTATGGTCTTGTTTGCAAGTCTAGGTTCCAACATGGGGTATTGGATAGCTTTAGGAGGTCCTATAGTGCCAAAAATGGTCAAAATTGTGTTCTAGACAACCCATCTGAGTCCAGGACTTGCCAAGACCCAGATTTGGCCATCTGAGTGGGCTCTTAAGAAAAATGATCATGTGAGTGGTCAAGCTCAGCATCCAAGTGTCTGAGTCAGCCATCCGAGCCCTAAAAAATTATCTGAGTTCAAGTGGACTCTTGTCCGAGTTGGATATTCGAGTAGTGGACTAAAGATATTTGAACCTCTGAGTCCAATGGGAATTCAGCTATCCGATGCTTGTGGTTACTGTCCGAATGGGGCAAAAAAAAGACACCGAATGGTAAGAAATGGATAATACTAATCTAATGCACTGTCTATTAATGCATCCAGGGTTTTGATTCAATGCAACAAACATTAATGAAGACTTAGGGCATACTTGGAGCACACGAATGCGACGATACTAAGGATTGTTGATGATGCTACCTCTTAACCTGTAGCTCTCTGTCTCTCTCTCAATAGCTCTCTCTCTCAATCTCTCAGTGTGCAAATGAGCTCTCTCTTCCCCCTTTCTCACCTTTTGTTCCTCTCTTTTTCTTCTCTATCCCTATTCTTTCCTAGGTATTAAAAATATTTTTCCTTTCTTTTCTTGGTTATAAAGAGACTTATCTTTTCCTTCTTTTCTCCTTATTTTCCAAACCTTAATGTCTCAAATCTAATCAAAATACACTTCTCCTACTCTAACCAATGTGCACAAAGCTTCCTAAACTTGAACTAATACACAAGAGAGATCGAATGGCCTCCGACTCCCTTACTTCTTACCTAAACCAAGCTCCGTTTCAGAGACGAACTCCTACTTCGTTTCAGAGATGAACTCCTACTTCATCACTCGATTTGGAGCACCCAAGCACTCAAGCTTGAATCCATTTGTCTCAGTAGCAAAACCAAAATATTATCACTCTCGTGGACACATCACTAAGACCAATGGAGCACTTATTACTTCAAGGTTTCAAGCCGAGAGCTATGGTGACCTCTCACAAGGCATGCACACTATCCCACACACAAATGTAGTGAGCTTACCTTTGAATCCGATTGAGTTGCCTCCTCCCACGAATCTGCCAGTAGCTCCATTGTCCAAGATGTGCTCTCAAGAAAGCTCCATCTCCAAGCTCTAAGCTTCGAGCTCCATAGCCATGCACTAGAAAGAAGAAGAGAATAAGAAAAAGATGAAGAGAGGAGAAGAAGAGCTTCTCCACGGTCCCTCACACACACACACACACACACACACACACACACACACACACACTCTCTCTCTCTCTCTCTCTCTCTCTCTCTCTCTCTCTCTCTCTCTCTCTTCCTCTCTCATAGACAAGAATGGAGCAAGAGCAAGAAGCAAGAAGAGAGCAAGTTTGGCCACACACTAAGAATGAGCTTCTTCATTCACTTTTTGATTTGTATACATGCCCTATCTCCTCCTTGGGTAGCCATCCCCCTTTTTGGTCCATTCCACCACTCTTTTTCCTCCTCCTTTCCTATTAGCATGGCCTTAACCCGTGCCTCTCATTCTTTACAACTTATAGATGCTCTTTTATAATATAAATTACAAGGTACCTGGTGCTCTTTTTGCAAAAATATTAGGGTGCACTTATTCTTGTGCGCCTTCCTCTCACATTTAGAATTTTTTCATGTGCTTGTGCCTTCAAATTTTCCTTATTGCACCTTTTCCCTCCATCTTCCTCTTGCATTGGGACTGTCTTTCACTTTTGATTTTCCAAATTTCCTATCTTGGTCTTCCGAGGGTTAACAATTGCCTTATGGGGGGAGCATGCCAGTGTTCATGGTAGAGCATCAATCAGAGGACTAAGGAGAGAGAGGTGGTAGCCCACTATCAAGCATAGAGTTGATTGTGAAAATAAGTTCAAAGGGAGGACTTTCCATTGGTAGGTGTGCACATAAACATGTGTGAGAGTGAGAGAGTGTGTGTGTTTTGGGCTCTCAGTGGTAAGAGAGAGGGTGAGAGAAAGAGGCTCACCATGCACAAAATACCAAGTGGTGGTGATGATATATGTAGGTAAAGCAAACGGAGAAACTTTCTGAGAGAGCTATTATTGAATCTCATTCAATTAAAAAGTGGTATATGCAATTTTAATGCAAATAACAATGTAGTATCATCTATCTATCTATCTATCTATCTATCTATTTCTATACTATCTCTTATTGTATGATGTACCCAACCTATACATAACCTAACATGATCCAATATGGTACACATCTCGAAAATTACAGAACATGACTTTATATTTTTTAAAAACACGCATTTCAAAAATCCCAGATCGAAAGGCTTTATTTCAATAGAGTGAAAAGGATGACATTGTGTTTTCAAAAACATGCATTTGCTAAAAATAGGTTACGTAATATGTTAAAGTGCCGTTGGGTGGCAGGAAAGGTGAACAATGATGTTCAATAAATTTGCTTACGATGGCCATCAAGTTCTAAGTGTGCTCTTGGTAACATTCTTTGTCGCATGCGCATGGAAGTGGAACTTGACATGCATGATTATGGGTTAAAGAAGCTCTGGGTGATTATTGGAACGACCAATAGATCGATGACCAAATTTGCAAGTACCTCTTTTTCTCAAGAATGGTTTAGAAATTGACAACTGCATTTGTATTTATATAAATTAACACAAGCGTTCCGCGCGTGCATGGAATGCTAGGCCGCTTTGCACATGAGAGAGAGGGGGGAGGAATTTAATTAAAAAAGGGAGGGGGAAAAGAAAGAGAAAGATTATAAGTGAGAGAGAGGGGAGGGGGTTTTAACTTAAGATAGGGAGCTTTTGGGGAGGGGGAGGGCTTTTAATGAAAAAAGGTAGGGGGAAGAGAAAAGGAGAGATCACACGTGAGAAAGAGGGAAGGGGAGGGGTTTTGATTGAAAAAGGGAGGTTTGGAAAAGGGGGTAGGTTTGGGAAGCCCTCTAGAGGTTCAAGGCTTTTCGAACCTATAGCGAAAATGATATTATAGTAAAATATACACACAATATATTATCTCACTTTCATGCAAAATCAAGTCAACAAGCTCTTTAAGAAGGGTTTGTTCGAGAGAATCTTCAATTGTGCAAGGGCTAAAGCAATTGAGGATTTAGATGAGGAAGTGTCTTTTAATCTCTTTTTTGTAGGCCCACTTCCCATGCATTAAATATAATAATATCACTTAGGTGGAGTTCATTGCCAATCTAAAATGTATTTATTGTGGTAAGAATTGTACTCAAAACCTATTGTGACTATTGTGATTTTGCACAATTGAAGATTTAAATGAAGAAGTGTCTTTTAGTGAAGAGGGGAGGTAAAGACCATTGCTTTACAGGTACCCTAATGACCCATGCTTGTGAGGGTTTGAGTGCAAATTTGTTTAAAACTTTTTCTCATTGGGATTCTTTAAATGTATGCCAGATAGGATCGAGTCAGGTGATAAGTTTGATATGTGTGAAATTAAGAGATAGCATAGATACAAATATAGAAGTATAGATTAAAAAAGTCTTACCAAGGCCTATTTAAGGGTTTAAGCAACCCATCATCTCCATCAAGCATAAGATGTATGTAGTTAATCTTTTATTTTAATAATTTTAGAAGATTTAAAGAAATATTACTTTTAATCCACTCGACATGTATAACTTGAAAGGGGCGATTAAAAAAAAAGCATAAATAATTCTATCATTGAGTATTAATTGAACCACATGTAAAATATAAAATCTAGGATTCATAAGTTCAAGGCTAACAAAAAAGAATACTAATGGATTTGTAAGTTCAAGGCTAACAAAGAACACTTATGGATCTTGGAAGGTATAGCAACACGACTAGGCCATCCCCCATCATAACAAGGTTGAGCTTGTTTCCTTAGCTATAGCAAAGTTGAGGTTCTAATGAAATCATATTCACTCCTTCTACAAACTAGATGATCAATCTGTCAATTTGTTGCAATGGAGCTAGGCATGCATTGAATTTAGAAGTTAAGGTTGCATTATTATTAAATCTCATATAACTCATAAATTCACACCATGTTAATCTTAAGGGTATGACAAGATTGTTGTATGATCAAATAGAGATCGCTCTTGAGTAATCCTTCTATTCTCAAGCATATAGTGTTTATTTTGTTCTATACAAAAGTGTTCGCATCTCATTCCTTGCATTGGATATTTTTCTACATGATTATATTTTGTTGAGGATTTTAAGAGCTTATTTCTATGGGGCTTGCTAGTAAATTATTGTTGTCTTCATTGCAAGAAGAGTGCATAGGTTGTCTCTATTTAAGAGAACAAGTTTCTCTATTCTAATCTATTGAGAAGATGCTTCCTAGCTAGTTCTAGGTTCTAGGTGTCTAATTGTTTGGATATCAAGTTGTGACTAGGTGTTTATTGAGCTATTTACAAACCATGTTTTGGTGTTGTCTATGCAAATAGGTAACCTATTTCGATGATCACTAGTGATCCATCACAATTAACACTTTAGTTAGTAACCATATCAAATTCTAGAGTTTTTTTTGCTGAGGATAAGACCAAACAAAAGTATTTAAGATATAGAGCTCATGAAAATGCCAATGGCTATGATATTCAGGGAAAAGGATTTAGTTTGGCTCCAAATTGAGAAACAAAGGTGAAAATCTATTGAATGACATCCCAAAAGTAACATTGTTCAAATATATTATGGAACTTTTAGAATTATTCACAATATTAATGACCATGCTTTTTCTTTACATATTCCACCTCATTGGCAGATATATAATTCTTTTCGTATTAGTTTACTACACCTATTACTCTAGTGGTTGATGGTCCTTCAATGCTTGAGGAAGATATCGACATTTTAACCCTTGAGATAATTTCGGGCTATGCTAAAACTACTATGCATGCTAGTCACAAATATTATTTTTATCTAGTCAAATATATGAACCATTCAATAGATGAATATGAATGGTTTTAAAAAACATCAGTTTCTCCAACTAATGATGATCCAATCTCTACCTACCACTCACAAGCACATTAAAAATTTAATCAAACATCATTCTGTCACATGAAGTGATGTTTGTAATCCATGGTTATTTATCCTTATGCTAATTTGCTGCTTGAAGCAACACTTGCATGATGTGACTAATCACACATATTGTTTCTTTATCTTGTCACAATTAAGGATATCTACTTTTCTATCACTTAGCAATGTTACAATTATTTAATAATTTTATTATTAATTCATTTAAAGTGACAAGATTTGCATGAATTTTTATTTTCTATTGATTCGTCACACAGAATCTTGACTTATTTTACATCTGGACATGTAGCATTGGTCACATTGTGCAAGGTGGATGCTACGAGGATTAACATGTTTTGTATTGTTAGTGGATAGATATTTAGATTGAATAATTGGAGAAGGTCATGGAAATTATGATTTTCCAAAGGGAAGCATTGGACAAAGTGTGGAAAATATTATTATTGGCATTATTATAAACATGTATGTAGTTACCTCTACTTGTGGATTGATTTGATTTTGTATGCTTTGGACACTCGCACTTGCATTTGTCAATAGTTTGTTAGTAATGAATATGATTATGGGATGTATAGTTTATTGACACCTTGAGTTCATAACAATCTTTGGTATTGATGGTCTATGCTTAGTTACTACTAGTTTCATTCTTTGTATCTCGGTTGCTACTCCGATATCCCTCGTAGCAGAGGGAGCTTGCTGTCTTGGCTATTTGCCCATAGTTGGATTGATAAATACTACTAGCAATATTTCAGCATTACTGCAATTACACTTTTCATTATTCTTTTGGAGAGTAGACATTGTACTTTGGTAGTCTATTGCTTGTAGTTGGTGGACAATTCTATACTTTAGTATTCCCTCTTGTTTGGGTTGAGTTTTGAGGGCTGATTTGTAGTCATTTATAGTAGCCCATTCTCTTGGATTTTACATTGGTATATTGTCATTATGGTTGGTTGTTTGGATGATAGTGCTATTTTCAAAGAGCTTTGTAAATCTAGTCTTATATTATTGTGAAGAATCACGTGGTGGGGGACTTCCTTGAGCTGCTGCGCCAAATACACACTGTATACACAAGAGGAAGCTCACTCAAGAACACAAGAAGAGAGATGAAGGCAAAAACGTTTTCTTGCTGATTTTTTCTTCTTATTCCACACACTATACAATGTACACAAAGTATAGATAAGATACATCATAAAGGAAAGTGACCTTCTAAGTCAAACAATGCATAGCTGACTACACTAATCGACTGTCGCTATATCTTTGCCAGTTGTAGGTAGGTGTAACAACCTAAATATAATAAGTGATAAGTCAGTGGCCATGTGAGTGCTATAATGACCACCAATGTGCTAAGTGTAGACGTGCAGATCCATCTAGCTAGGCGGTCCATCATCAATGTCCGCACGTGTTGAGCTTGCCATCTCAACACTCCCCCTCAAGCTCAACTCTATCTCAGCAACTCCAAGTAAGCTTCGGAACTTTCGAAGCTTCTTTGCACCCAATGCCTTTGTGAAAATGTGAGCTATTTGATCTTGTGTGCTGACATATACCAAGTCAATCTCTCCTGCAAGTACCTTCTCTCTCACAAAGTGGTAGTGCACCTCAATGTGTTTTGTCCTAGCATGGAACACTGGATTCCTAGCTAACTGTATGCTGCTCATGTTATCACAATGAATGACAAATAGACCATCTCCTTGCATGTCCAAATCACCTAATAACTTTTGCAGCCATACCACCTCACATGCTGCCATAGTAGCACCTCTATACTCAGCCTCTGTACTCGATAAAGCAACTGTAGGTTGCTTTTTGTTGCTCCATGTAACTACTGCACTACCAAGGGAAAATATGAATCCACTTGTAGATCTTTTATCCAGCCCAATCTGCATCTGTGTATCTAAAGACCTGTATATCCTTACCTGCCTCATAAAAAAGCCCATAATGTAAAGTGGACTTCACATACCTCAATATATGTCTAACTGCATCCAAATGAGGCTTTCTAGGCATCTGCATAAACTGACTAACAAGGCCAACATCATAGCTCAAGTCTGTCCTTGTGATAGTCATGTAAATCAAACTCCCTAGAATCCTCGTGAACATAGTAGGGTCTTCAATCTCATCCCCAACGTCAGCACTCAACTTCACATTTTGCTCCAATGGTACTGAAAGAGTCTTACATGCTGTCATACCATACTTGGATAACATATCCAAGCCATATTACCTTTGAGATAGCCATATATCATCATCACATCTGATCACCTCAATACCAAGAAAGTATCTCAGCTCACCCAAATCTTTCATCTCAAACTTCTTTTTCAAGAAGTCCTTAACTTCAGCAATCCCATTGTCACTGTCACCTGCAATAATCAAGTCATCCACATAGATGACTATGATGACCAAACCTGCATCTCCCTTTCTCACATAAAGTGAGTGATCAATATCAGAAATACAAAATTCAATATTGACAAGATACTCTCCAATCTTGTCAGACCATGCCCTAGGTGCTTACTTCAACGCATAGAGCACCTTCTCTAACCTGCACACATATGTGGGATGCTCTAAATCCTCATGACCTGCTGGCTGCTCCATATACACTTCTTCTTGCAATTCACCATGAAAGAAGGCATTCTTAACATCTAGTTTCTACAAACTCGAACCTTTGGCTGCTGCCAAGGCAATCACACATCTAACAGTTGCCATCCTAGCAATTGGACTGAATATCTCTTCATAATCTATGCCATATATTTGAGCATAGCCTTTTGCAACTAGCCTAGCTTTATACCTACTAACTGAACCATTTGCATTATGCTTGACTTTGTAAACCTACTTATAGACAATATCTTTCTTACCCTTAGGTAAGGGTACCAAATCCCAAGTCTTATTGGCTTCTAATGCAACCATCTCCTCATCCATTGCTACATCCCAATGAGCATGACCAACAGCATCCTCAAAACAAGTGGGCTCAACATCCTCAACTAGTTTCACCATATAAGCATAATGGTGGGATGCATAACCTTCAAAACCAAATCTTTTAACATGGTATCTGACCTTGCTAGATCTGTGTACCACCGGATTACTCAATGGAGCCTTTACATTACTATGAGCTCTCTGTGCACCTGGTGTCCTGATTGAAGGAATACCAAGCTCATCATCCAAACTCTTCGAACCATTAGAATCTCCATCAAATCTCAAATGACTGGTAGATGCATCATTACCATCCAACACTTTCTTATTTCCTTTGTCCTCCTCTACAACACTTATAGATTCACATGAAGATGTGGGGCTACTCCTTAGTCTCCCCTCAGACCAAGGGCTCACTGTAGGTATGGTACTAGATGATGTTTCTGGTCCAGTAAGACTTCGTGATTCTTATTTTTCTTTCTGGACATAGCTGCCTTGATCATTATCATCATCTAATACATCTCCATCAGGTGCATACAAGTTTCCTATCTCATCAAAGATAACATCCCTGCTCACTCTAAACTCACCTGTGACAGGGTTATAACAGCGATACCCTTTCTGCTCTAAAGAGTATCCAATAAAAATACATTTTTCTGCCTTTAGATCAAGATTCTTCCGTAGCTCATCTGGCACATGAACATATGCAACACATCCAAATACCTTCAAGTGCAATACATCGAGCTTCTTGCCAGTAAAGCATTCTTCAGGAGTCATCCCATGAACTGCAGGCTGTGGGAGTTCTCTTCATAATGTAGATAGCAATATGGACATCCTCATGTTTAGGCATATTCTTTTCAACCATTAATGCCGGTGCAACTTTTGCAATATGCCTATTTTTTCTTTCTGCAACCCCATTTTTCTGTGGGGTATACTTGGAAGTAAATTGCCTCTTTATCCCATGAGTCCTCAAGAAGCCACTAAACTCATTGAGAGGTACTCTCCCCCTCCATCTAATCTCAAGCACTTCACTTTTAAGCCTATTTCTATTTCAACAGGTGCCTTAAAAGATTTGAAGTGCTCAAACACATCACTCTTTTTCTTCATGAAGTATACCCATAACTTCCTTGAACAATCATCAATAAATGTGACAAAGTATTTGCTACCACTAAGAGATACATTCTATGTAGGCTCTCAAACGTCTGTATGCACTACATCAAGTATTTTTCTACTCACAGACTTTGTGCAATTCTACAACTCTAAAAGAAGGCAACCTTGTAACTAATCCTCTGGATTGCATTAATTTCAGCCTTTGCACATTTGCATGTCCAGTACGTTTATGCCATATTTCAATATTTGCAACTACTTATTTTCCTTTACCATACATAATAGCATCCATTGCAAGAATTCTAGCATCTAAAGTGAACATTCGGCCAACTCTACTTCCTTTTGCGACCAACATGCACTTATCATTTGGTCAACTCTACTTCCTTTTGCGACCAACCTACACTTATCATTAAAGTCTTCTACAAAACAATCTTTTACATTAAATCGGACTTGCAACCCCTGCTCTACCATTTGGCCAACAGACACTAGATTCTTTGTGATTGATGGCACATGTAATACATCTATCAAACTCTTTGTCTGGCCATCATACAAGGACAAGGGAACCTTTTCAATGTGTGAAATCACGTGGCATGAATCATCACCTGTATGTATATAACCTGGATTTTGTAAGTTCTACATCTCTCTAAACCATTCAACATGACTGGTCATATGATTAGATGCACCTGAATTGACATGCCATACATAATCATGTGTCCCCTTTCCTGTAATTGCATTCATCATATGTTGCATAAAAAACATTCGATCATTTTTGTCTTCATTCTGTTGTGAAGACGATGCTTAGTTTCCTTGCTACAATTTACCATTGCGAATATCATCCTTCTTAGCATAGCAATGGGCTGCAATATGACCTGTTTTGCCACAATATTGGCAAACAATAGCAGAATTTCTAGAATCTCTATTCTGACATCTACTTCTTCCTCTAGAGCTCCCCCTACCTCGTTTCCTCGGCCTCCTGAAACCCGCATTTCACAAAATTGCTGATTGAACCTGTTTTGCTGGTTATCGCCAACATGTCCCATACCATGGCCTCTCGAAGAGGATCTACCACGTCCCCTTCTTGAACTTGCGTAGAATGCTTGAACCTGTACACCATTTTTTCAGATGAGCCACCCTGCATTTTGATCTTTTCGATAATCATGAGAGAGATCGACTCATCAAAATTTGGAAATGGCTTCCGTACATATACTGAAGTAACAAATGATTTCCATGCCTTCTCATTGTTAAGGCCACTCAAAGTGGATGAAACCAAATCATCATCATCAAGCATTGCATCAATCGCTGCTAAAGCATCTACAATGCTCCTCACCTTCAACACATACTCATTGATAGACATTTTCTCTTTCTTCAAGGCATTCAACTCTTGCTTGAGTTGAATCTTTCGTGCCTTTGTATTTATTGAAAACATGTTCTCAAAAATTGTCCAAGATGCATGTGAAGTTTCTCCATTCCACATTGTATTATCAATGACTGCAGATAACCAGTACATCACCTTTTTGTCTTTCGCATTCCATTCTTTCCATGCTTTTAATTCATTCTGCAGTCGGAGGGATACCTAGCTCTGGCTCCTTTTCTTCACCTAAAACAAACTCATAAAGGCCCTTTCCAATGAGGAAGTTCGTCACACACGGAACTTCCATGAAGGGTAGTTGTTCTTGTTGAGCTTCTCAATAATGGGATTTCCACTGTTCTCTGCCATTATCACAAAAAAGGATACAACACAATAAGCTAGTCTTCTACAGACTTTCACAATATGTGCATAGCAATATACCAAGCGACCTTTTTCACTGATTACTCAATAGTACAGGTAATTTGCAACCTGTTTGCAGATGAGCCTTATGTTTGCTTCTTGGCAAACACCTCAAAAATCACAAATTCAAAATCTGTAACCTGTGCACCCACTTTCGGTCAATACAGTCGAAATCACAGTGTATCCTGAAATTGTTGTCCGCAACCTTGCGGCTCTAAAACGAGGCTTGAAACAGCCTTCAGATGCCCAAAATAAATGTGGAAAAGCTCCTAAGGGTTTATCTATAGAATATACAGTGCTCTGCTTGCACACCAAATCTCACATCAATCTGAGATTTTCGCTCTACTCTGCTTTTGGTGACTCCACAGGCACTATCCAAGAGAGAGAGTGGAAGAATGGGAGAGCTTCTTACCCGTTGCTTGCTTGCTTGAACCTTGCTTCTTCTCCTTCACAGTCTTCAAAATTAGCCTCTCTTAGTGGCGCAGCTTTGATACCATGTCAAGAATCGCGTGGTGGGGGACTTGCTTGAGCTACTGCGCCAAACACACACTGTATACACAAGAGAAAGCTCACTCAAGATAAGATACAACATAAAGGAAAGTGGCCTTCTAAATCAAACAATGCATAACCGACTACACTAATCGACTGGCGCTATATCTTTACCCGCTGTAGGTAGGTGTAACAACCTAAATATAATAAGTGATAAGTTAGTGGCAATGTGAGTGTCATAATGACCGCCAACGTGCTAAGTGTAGACATGTGGATCCATCTAGCTAGGCGGTCCATCATCAATTGCCCGCACGTATTGAGCTTGCCATCTCAACAATTATCACTGTCAAAATATATTTATTTCAATGTTGCGGCATCTGAGGATAATGCTTGGAAGTTATGGAAAAAGATATACAATCTTTATGACAAGCAAAGTCCTACTTCACATATGTATTTATTGAAATAGCTCATGGACCTTCACATGACGGAAGGGACTAGTGCGTCTACACATTTGAATGAATTTCATTCTATTTTCAACCAATTGACTTTATAGGGCATTGAGTTCAATGATAATCTCCCTTCCTTGTTCTTGCTTGTGACACTTCCTGAGTCATATGATACTTTTCGTACTACCATGTGTACTAATATGCCTAAGCATGGTTTGAAACTCCATGATATTGAGGGTGCCTAGCTTATAGAGGAGATAAACAAAAAGAATGTGAATGTAGCCTGCATTTCTCATGCATTGACTATTGGGGATAGATATGATAATAAGAGTTGTAATGATCGCTGTGGTAGAGACTCACAGAGGTCTCAGTCTCATGGGCAATCTCATAGCAAGTCCCATGGTCATAAGGCCTCTCTTACATGTCATTATTGTGGGAAGTAAGGTCATATTAAGCCATAGTGTCATAAAATGCATGATAAGCGCAAGTGGAAAGGAAAGGGAAAAGTGCAATATAAATCTGATAATTGTAGCATTGTTCCTAGCAATTCTAGCAAGAAAATTAGGGACATAAATGTCCTAGAGCCTAAGTTAGATGATGGTTACATCTTGGTGGCTTCTTCTCTTGATGCTAGTCAGTTGGTTGATGCCTCGTCCACTTTTTCTCAATGTTGGCTGCTTAATTCAAGGGCTACATTTCATGTTACCCCTCATTAATAGTGGTTTCACTCCTATCATAGCATGACAGGATCAGTCAGATTGGGTAATGACTTGGCATTGGAGATGTCCACCTATAGTGGTTTCACTCCTATCGTAGCATGACAGGATAAGTCAGATTGGGTAATGACTTGGCATTCGAGATGTCCACCTATAGATTGCTTCAAATAGTATCTTTACTTTGCATGATCTATGCCATGTTTTGGCTTTGATCAAAAGTCCACTTTTTGCTAGATAGTTCGATGTCGTAGGATATCATGTATCTTTTAGTGATTTTGCATGGAAGATTACATTTGGAAATCTTGTCTTTGCTCAAGGTACCAAGACTAGCATCTTTTATTCCTTGCTTGCATTTGGGTCTATTGACCATGTTTCGGTTGTGGCTCATATACCACATGTATCTTTATGACATCGTTGCCTTGGGCACATGTCCTTAAAAATAATAAAAATACTTTTTGTTTGTAGTATCTCTACAAGTGTTTTGATTCATGTGATTATTGTCTTTATGGTAGGTAAACATGTAGTTCCCATAAGACGTTTGACATTACATGCATGGGTAAGCCTTTGGTTCTTGTTCATTTTGATGTGTGTGGTCCCATGTTCTATCAATCACTAGGTGCTACGAAGTACTTTGTGACTTTCATTAATGATTATTTGCATAAGTTTTTAGCATATCCCATAAAGTAGAAATCTAATGTATTGGGAACCTTTCAACATTGGTTTATTCTTGTTGAGAACTAGTCTAGGTATAGGCTAAAATCCTTAAGGTCAGATAATGGGGGTGAATGGGTCTCTAAAGCGTTTTAGTGATTTTGCGATGAGCGGGGTATTAAGTGACAATTGACTGCCCCTTACACCCCATCCCAAAATGGTATTACAAAGTGCATGAATAGGATGATTTAGGAGAGAGCCCATAGCATGCTTAGCTAGGCAGGCTTACTGTAGTTATTTTGAGTCGAGGCAATTACTACTATTGTACACTTGATAAATAGATTACCATGCACTAATATTGGTTGTCAAGTTGCAGAGGAAGTATGGTCTAGAAGACCTTTGTCATATGCTCATTTGCATGTCCTTGGATGTGAGGCTTTTTACCATGTTCCTAAGGACAAATGCAATAAGTTGGATTCTAAATGACTGAAATATATCTTTTTTAGTTATGAGGATGCAAGTGAAATGGGCTATCACCTATGGGATCCATAGGCTAGGAAGGTCATCTATAGCCATGATGTTGTTTTCCATGAGGAGAAGATGTATAAGCTACCTAAGTAGGTAGTTGAGGTACACCATGTGATATTTCAAGAGAAGTCTCCTATTGCCATAAAACCAACTAGATAACATACAGTTGATGTTCCAATGGCCCATGATCATGATGTTGGATACAATGTACAAGCCCCATAGCTTATTTTTAGAAGGTAGTGATAGTAGACGTCAGCCTGATCAGTTTGAGCCCTCCATGGACTATGTTATAGTAACAAATTCTAGTGAGCCCCTTACTTATGAGGAGGCCATGTAGAGAGGTGATAGTCACTCTTAGGAGAGGGCCATGCAATCAAAGTATGACTCATTGTAATCAAGAAAAAGGGATTGAGGCCTTTTGATTAGCTCTCATCCCATTCAAACCACTCATTTGACAACCCACTTAATCAAAATTTGATCATTCACAACAAGTTAGCCCTTCGTTAATATATCGGCCTATGTGATTATAGTCGGCCTACTATAATAAAAAGTTGGCCCCAATTGTCAGTTAATTGACCCCCATAGAGAATCAAACTTATAAATAAATTGATGGCTTAAGATGGCCTCGTAAATAAATTGACCAAATTTGAGGAGATGGGCCTACTTGGCTTAGTTGATGGCCTCGTGAGGCCTTTTTAAATGCTTGTTCAACTAATTGTGGATATGATGGTGGCCAATTCAATATGGTATCCAAGGCTAAGGAGCTCATGCCTCCATGAGTGGCCGATTTTTCACTCATACATGGTCAATGCTTGTGCCATCTTGGTCAAGTCCTTAATGTGATGGATAGGAAAATTTCTAAAGTAAATCCAAAATGCAAAGGCCAAGCCTTTAATTCAAGAAAAAACTAAGCTACAAAGAGCAAGCAATCCAAACCCTTGCTTCAAATTCACAAGTAGGCCCCTTTAAAATCCCATAGGATGCAAAATATAGATAAAAAATTTAGATTTTTTAAATGATTTTTGTTTTCTATTTGTTCCTAACACTTTGCTAACTTGGTAATCTATTTACAGTACAGATTTTCAATTCCAAACTCATCTAATCTCTCCTAGTCCATTCGTCCTATTGAAGTACACACTTGCTTTGAGCTAGGAGTACTCTTAACCCATTTTAAAGTGTGTAACCCTAATCCATTTTGGAGTCATGCTTCTATTATGATGTATGATAAAGAGGATGTATGCCATCATTTATGATTCCATCATGTCCTGGCAATGGAACCAAAATGTTGAAGTTTTCACAAGCTTGACCACCAAACTTGATTGAATATTGCAAAGCTACCTCTCACATAAATAGCTAATACATCCTCCACACTCATAGAACGAATGAACCAAGGAGGTTGTAGTAAACTCACTATCTTACCTTCTCCTAGATGCCATGTAGGGAAAGCTTAATGGTTGTAATATTTCCGCTACAAAATATTGAAGACCCAAAATCTCGCGCAAAAGCAGTTCAAAATAATCTCCCGCAACGAAAAAACCTTTGGCTAAGTGCTCCACCCTCGTGCAATAGCAAACTCCAGCTTCGTGTCGCGTATAGGAAGCTGTGGCTTGAAAACCGCGAGCCATCGTAGGCCTACACGGGAACACCCCTTCAAGGGTGAAAAATAGATTTTAGGCAATTTTTTAAATTAGAACTCCCCTCCCCTTTAGCCGTTGCATGGCGGGGAGAGGGAGAGTGAGGATGAGAAGGAGTTAAGTGGAGGAGGAGCATGGGGAGGGGAACATGCTGCCTACCACATGTGTGGCTACACCTCCCCCCTTCTACCTATATGAACCCCCCCTCTCCCAAGCTTGGGGGAGAGAGAGAGGATCGTGCCATTGTTGCCGCCGTCGCGTTGCCTTCACGCCGCCAGGGCTACTACCACGCTGCCGCCTCCGTCCTCACCACCATCATCATCATAATCATCATCATCGTCATCCTCACCTCCATCCCCATCATTTTTCCAATCATCAATTTCTCTCTCCACGCCATCTGTCTATGACAGAACTTGGAAGCTTCTAATTTGGAAGCTTCCATTAAGGCTTCCATAAGCCTTGTTCTCCCGTGCTTTCTAAGACCCTGTCTTGCAAGGCTTGTGTCCTGCGCGGAGGAGGAGATATCGGACAGAAGTGACTTTGTAACACGTAAGAGAGCCAAGAGGAGAGTTTGCTGAGTCGAGATCTACATCATCAATGGCTCCTAAGAAAAAGTCGTGAGGCGCACACGCAGGAGCTTCCACCCCAAGTACGCGAGTGGACAATGCCCTGAATCTTAATGCCCAGGTTCCGATAAATTTCCTACATGAAAAGGATGCATTAAGCATGTTTAATTCTCGTAGGCAAGTTTAAACACATTGGAAAATTTCTTTGCTCGTTTGATCCGCAAAAATTAGTTGCATGTCGAGTATTTGCAATTGCTTGCATTTCCATGGTCAAGGGCAACTGCAAATTCTAAACGCATGATGCATAAGTGAAAAGACGGAATTGTGCAAAGGCATCTTTGTTGCATTGCGCTTAGAACATGACATATAACACATAATGCATAGTTGTGATTCGCGTATAAAATAATCATAGACGCCCATTAAATGATGGCCGAATAGTTGCAATGCATGGAAAGGATTTATGTACTTTGCGGACCGCATGTGATGATAATTACATCCCAGGTTGGGTTAAGTGCTAAAGGAAGGATTAAATCAATAATGGTCTCATGGCATTTGCTCATGCATGGAGTTCTTTTATCGAAGTTTGTATTTAGGAAAGGATGCATCTCCATATTAAAGCTTGAATTCAATGCATCAACGTAGGGTTTATACGAGTTAGCTCTGAATGTCAATCATTATAGCATAGGGCAAGGAAAAGAATGATCTCTAAGTTGCATAAAAGCAAAAGGTCTATGGTTGAAGTTGTATACTCGCATGGAATGATGCATCTCACCTATCTTCCAATTACCTACATCTTTTAGGGGAAAGTACTTGCAAATTTAGAAGAATGTATTTGCATCTTTAAAAGAAAGACCATCTTAAATCGTGGGTTGGTTAGATCAACTAAGTAATCCGCATATAATTGAGTAGCTTACATGAAAATCATAAAGGTAAGATTAGATTGCAAATGACATTCACCTCAAAGTGCTAGGTAGGGTTAAGTTACGTTACAATTCTACCTAGTATCGCACTTGGGATGCCGATTATTCAAGACTTTCGATCCCAAAGATCCTACCCACATTCTCGAAAGTGTTAGGGTTATCTAAACGCCCATGCAAGAATGATCTAGGGTTCTCACCCTAGTGATTGGATGACCAAATACTAGACCTCCATATGAATTTAGGAACCCTAGGGCCAAAACGTTATCGGTCTAGTAGGGTTAGGGTTGGATTGGGTCAAGAGGACTCCCAAACCCTACATCTTGACCAAAGGTATTCCTGATCAAGGAATACTGTGTGATGGGAGAAATAATCCCACAAGTTAGGTGCTGACACCTATCTCATGCAACAAGTTGCAAATGTCACATGGTTTTGTGCCTAAATCACAAAATAGTATTGCCACTCCTTAGAGCAAGTTTGGCAAATTCTAAGTACAAGTTTAATTTTCTAGAGGATGAGTAGTCATCCTACTACATCACCCTTCTTTGGGGCTGATTTGCCAAGTTAGGGTATTTATGAATTGCCTAGCAAGCAATTGACCAATCAAGTGGGGACAACCGGGTTGTCTAGGATGTATTGACCTTAATATAAGGAAACCTAAGGTACTGACAATTTGGGTTAACAGGGTATAAGCCCTAACCTAAGGATAAATGGTAAACAAGCAACTTAGCTTACGAAACCCTTGGGATCTTGCTAAGTCACAATTGATCCTGGATCAAATGCTGGATGTATTTGGAGAGAAGGATTCACACCTTAACAGCTGGCCGTATAAATGACCACTGGAGTGCTTTTGCTTGTACACTTAGGAGCACTGTTTGTTCTTCTTTGCTCAAGAAACTAATGCTGGAAAATAAATAATGCTTCAAGTTGAAAGCATGGAGGGAGAGGCAGCATCAGTTACCCTCGACTGTCTTCCTAACCCTATCCAAGGGGGTTGTTAGGCACGCCGGGTACGTCGACTGAACTCGCCGCGAGAGGTCTCTCTGTGGGTGCTACTTGGAGCAGGAGGACGCTTGGGTGCCAGGAGGGGCTCTGGCCATAAATCCCTTGGGATCTTGCCAAGTCGCAGTTGATCCCAGATCGAATGCTGGATGTATTCAGAGAAAAGGATTCACACCTTAGGAGTTGGCCGTATAAATGACCACTGGAGTGCTTGTGTTTGTACACTTAGGAGCATTGTTTGTTCTTCTTTGCTCAAGGAACTAATGCTGGAAAATAACTAATGCTTCAAGTTGAAAGCATGGAGGGAGAGGCAATATCAGTTACCCCCGATTGTCTTCCTAACCCTATCCAAGGGGGTTGTTAGCCGCACCGGGTACGTGGACCGAACCCACCGCGAGAGGTCTCTCTGTGGGTGCTACTTGGAGCAGGAGGACACTTGGGTGTTAGGGGGGACTCTGGCCATAAATCCCTTACCTCTGGATCTCGTACAAGAGGCCGAGGCCGACGTGACTCAAGATGGGATCTCAAGGCCCGCATACTAGTCAACGGGCAGAACTTGGAATAGCGATCCCTGAGGATTGCTGGAATAGCGTTTAGGTGGAATAGCCTTCGGGATGGATTATTTGATGTATTCCAAAGACTAATAAATAAAGATCAAATGTTGAAAAGGAACTTGTTTGACATTGTTTTTCTATGTCAATGCCCAAGTTACGTGAAGGAACCAGTGATTAAATGGTTAATTAAGGAAGCTATTTTTGCTTGTCAAACTAAATGTGGTAGGTAGTTAGATAACTAAAGCAACCTGAGGAAAGTGCAGTGGATGTGACCTTGGGTCTGTCCTATGGAAGCATGGTCCCGGTTGGCCAGGAACTTTTCTCAAAGGAATTAATAGCGAGGTAGCAATGACCTATAATTTAGAAAGCTAGAGTCCTGATTTATACTGTTTTAAGGGAACGGAATGGGACTATGCCTTATGGGCAGAGAGGTCGAGCTTCGCATCCCTCTCGTTTCCCATTCTCCTTGAACCAAGTGCAGTATAAATCTGCCTCGACCTTGATGTATCTGCGCAAAGTAGTTCGTCTGGGGCTCGACGCTAGTTACTTTCTAGGAACTTGACCATTAGGAAAACCTTGATTCAGGTCGGTCCTAAGTGGGAACGGCCGGAATGCTTTCGCTTCGTGGCAGACTTGGGAAGACCTAGATCACAAACCCCATGACATTATTTGGGAGTTCTGGGTGGCGCTTTCTAGACTCTCTTCCCGGATGGGCTGCTAAGACGTGTCCTACAAGTAGACGGGGGGACACGTTATAGTTGGTATCAGAGCGAACCAACAAAATCCAATATTGACAAGAAAGCTTAATGAGGGGAAGTAGAGAAATATTGCTGTTAAGAACATTTCCTTACTTACTTACGGATGCTAGCCTGCAGAGTCGCGAAGCATGGAATAAATTCTTGGTGTTCTAGGTTATGTTTATGACTGCAATCGTGCTTCAGATTATCGAGGAGGCTAGGTATGATGAATATCCTAGACCGCATCTACATTCCTTCACCCCTATACGTGGGACAGAGATGGACAGGTGATTCAGGAATTTATTACATAAATTCCACCGACTTGCATACCTTCGGACCAACTTGAAGAGAATCAAGTGGATGGAGGATTTAAAGATCGTGAAGTTGTACATCTTTGTCGAGGCTCACACAAACACAACCCTACATGTTGGCGGTCGAAAGGTCAAGCAGAACAAGTACATGTACGAGGAAGTGACTCAAATAATCCCTGCCGACAGAATTGTAATGTGTCCATCTGTTCACTCGTAGGACACGTCTTAGTAGCCCATCGGGAAGAGAGTCCAGAAAGCGCCATCCAGCACTCCCATGGAATGTCATGGGGTTTGCGATCTAGGTCTTCCCAAGTCTGCCACGAAGCGGAAGCATTCCGACCGTTCCCACTTAGGACCAACCTGAATCAGGGTTTTCCTAGTGGTCAAATTAGGGTTCGAAGTGGATTTATGTTGCACTCGGTTCAAGGAGAATGGGAAATGAGAGGGATGCGAAGCTCGACCTCTCTGTCCCTAAGGCATAGTCCCATTCCGTTCCCCTAAAATAGCATAAATCGGGACTCTAGCTTTCTAGATTCTAGGTCATCATTACCTTACTGTCAAATTCCTTTGAGAAAAGTTCCTGGCCAACCGAGACCACCCTTCCGTGTAGGACGGACCCATGGTCACATCCACCACACTTTTCTCAAGGTTGCTTTAGTTGTCTAATTACCTACCACATTTAGTTTGACAAGCAAAAATAGCTTCCTTAATTAGCCAATTAATCACCGGTTCCTTCACGTAACTTAAGCACTGACATAGAAAAACAGTGTCACACAAGCTCCTTTTCAAAAGTTGATCTTATTTATCAGTATTTGGAATACATCATATAATCCAGCCCGAAGGCTAATCCATAATCCGCCCAAAGGAAATTCCATAATTTGCCCGAAGGCAATTCCAGCAATCCTCAGGGATCGCTACTCCAAGTTTCCACCCATAGACTAGTATGCGGGCCTTGAGATCCAATCTTGAGTCACGTTGGCTTCTTGTGCAGGACTCGGAGGCAAGGGATTTATGGCCAAAGCCCCCTGGCACCCAAGCATCCTCCTACTCTAAGTAGCACCCACGGAGAGACCTCTCGCGGCGGGTTCGGTCCACGTACCCGGCGCGGCTAACAAGCCCCTTGGATAGGGTTAGGCAGACAGTCGGGTAAACTGATGCCGCCTCTCTCTCCAAGCCTTCAACCTTAAGCATTAATTATCTTTACATCTTTAGTTCCTTGAGCAAAGAAGTACAAACAGTGCTCCTAACTGTACAAACACAATCAATCTAGTGGTCGTTTTTTTGGCCAACTGCTAAGGTGTGAATCCTTTTCTCTGAATGTATCCATCATTTGATCCGGGATCAATTGCAACTTGGCAAGATCCCCAAGGGTTTCGTAAGCTGTGTTGCTAGTTACCCTCTTTCTTTGAGCTAGGGTTTATACCCTGTTAACCCAAATTAACAAATACCTTAGGTTTCCTTGTGTTAAGGTCAATAAATCCTGGGCAACCTCGTCGCCCTAACTTGTTTGGTCAATTTCTTGCTAGGCAATTCATAATTTTCTTAACTTGGAAAATTAGCCCAAAGAAGGGTGATGTAACAGGATGACTACTCATCCTCTTGCAAATTAAACTTGTACTTAGAACCTGCCAACCCTTGTTCTAAGGAGTGGCAATACTATTTTGTGGTTTAGACACAAAACCATGCGACATTGCAACTTGTTGCATAGGAGTTGCATCTGACTTGCGGGATTAGTTCTCTCATCAAACGGTATTCCTTGGTCGAAAATACCTTTGGTCAAGATGTAGGGTTTGGGATGTCCTCTTGACCCAACCCAACCCTAACCCAACTAGGCTGACAACGTTTGGCCCTAGGGTTCCTAATTTCCTTGTGGAAATCTAGCATTTAGTCATCCGATCATTAGGGTGAGCACCCTAGATCATTCTTGCATGGGCATTTAGCTAACCCTACTATTCCGTGAATGTGGGTAGGACCTTTGGGATCGAAAATCTTGACTTGGCAGCCCAAGTGCGATACTAGGCAGAATTTTTAACGTAACTAAACTCTACCTAGCACTTTGAGGAGTTCGTCGTACTAACTATGTATGCTTTTATGAATCCCGTGTGGGTTATGCCATTACAAGCGATATACCTAAATCGATCTAATTGTCTTGCGGCAACGAAGTGATCTGTCCTTAGAGATGCTAATATTTTTCCTAAAAGATGTAAATAATTGCAAGACATAACATTCCATGCAAATATGCGATTCATAGTCTTTTTCCTTCTATGCAACTATAAAATGTACAATGACCATTTCTTTTCCTCGCCTAAACTATAATAATTGACAATTTAGGGCCAACTCGTGTAAACCCTATGTTGATTTATACCAAGAACTATGCCTATGATCCCTTTGTTTAATGCAATGAATTCAAGCTTTAGTGTGAAAATGCATCCTTTCCTAAATACAAACTTTGATGGAAAGACTCCATGCATGAACGAATACCATGAGACCGACATTTAATATATCCCTCATGTAGCACTTAACCCAACTTACAATGCAAGCATCCTCACATGGAATTGGCAAAGTTCATAGTTTCCTTTCCATGTATTGCGATTCTTTGGACAACATTCAATGGGCATCTAAGATTATCCTCTATACGAATCACGTCCATGAATTTAAATCAAAGTGCAACATGCGACATAAACTTTATCCCTTCTTAGCACAATATCCACTTTTAATTTATGCATTATCATTAAAGAAGATTGCAACTACCCTTGTTGATGGGAGTGTGAGCAATTTCAATTAATCGGCATGCATTAAACCTTGTAAAACGAATGAATAAATGCATTTAAATTTTCCTAAAAACCATCATTCTTAATGTATCCCTCTCATGCGAGAATACAATTGGAACCTAGGCATTGAGGTTCGAGGTGTTATCCACACACGAACTCGGAGTGGAAGCTCCCGCATGTGCACCTCTTGCCATTTTCTTGGGAGCCATTGACCAATCAAATCCCAGTTAAGCAACTTCCTCTTGGGTCTCTTATGCGTTACGAATCCTCTCCGACCGAGTTCTTCTCCTGTGCGCAGGAGACGGCCCGTACAGAATGCAGTTTTAAGAAAAACCCGCAATGCACGGGAGAATAGGGCTTATGGAGGCTCTAATTTAGAAGCTTCTATGCTTCTTGATCAGGACAGAATGATGTGGGGGGGGGGGGGGGGAGGTGGAAATGATTGGAAAGGGAGGAAGATGACGATGATGATGATGGAGATGAGGACGGAGGTGGCGCGGCGCGACGTGGCAATGTGGCAGGTCAACGTGGCAGCTTCCACAGAGGCAGGGCGGTAGCTTCCACGATTCTCCTCCCTTTCTTCCCCCCCTCAAGCCTAAGGGGGGTTCTTATAGGAGGAAGGGGGAGGGATAGCCATACACATGACTAATTGCATGCTTCCTCCCCCCCCGTGATCTCCTACTCTTCTCACACTCCCTCTCCTTGCATGCATCGGCTAGGGGGAGGGGGTTAATAAAAAAATTGCCTCAATTTTAACCATTATCCCCCTTTTCCCCTTTGAAGAGATGTTCCCGTTTATCCCCTTTGAAGAGATGTTCCCATGCAGCATATGGGTTTTTAGCCTCGATCTCTTTTGCATAATGCGGCTGGAGTTTGTTAACGCGCGAGAGTGGAGCATTTAGCCCAGGGTTCTTCTAGTTGCAAGGAGATTATTTTAAACTGCTCTTGCGTGGGGCGTGTAGGATAAAAAATCATTAATATTTCATGTCGAAATATTACATTCTCTTCCCCTTGGAGGAATCGAGATGTCCTCATCTCGAGAGGAACTGGGGGTATTGTTGGTTGAGAGTACTTTCGTCCATCCAAGTGGCATCCTCTTCGGGATAATCCTTCCACTGGACGAGGTATTCTCTCAAGGTTTTGGATCTCAAATGCCTCTCCCTAACTTCTAAGATCCTGTCTGGCTGTAGCTCAAGGACTCCTTGGCTAGGCATTACAATTTGTTGATCATCAAGCACATGACTAGGGTTAGGCACATACTTTTTCAATAGGCTAATATGGAATACATTATGAACTTTTAGGTTCTCAAGGAGTTGCAGTCTGTAGGCATTAGGCCCTAGGCACTTGAGAATCTTGTAGGGTCCACAATACCTTGGACTTGGCTTTTTGCATTCACCCAAGGATAGGGAACTCTTCTTTTTCTATCCTTGGTGGCTTGGATGTCTTGTCTTATTGACTTGATTTGGTCATCTATGTCTTCCAGCATCTGCTTTGAGGCTTCAACCCTCAAGGTTGGATCCAAAAAGTTTAAAGGACTACAAGAGTCATGCCCATACAATGCTTGAAAAGGGGTCATCTAAATGCTTTGTTGGTAGGAAGCATTATAGGAAAGCTCAACTAGTGGCAAATATTGAATCCACTTTTTGGGTTCGCGGCAACAATGTGCCCTTAACATATCCTCAATGACTTGGTTGACTCGCTCCGTTTGACCATCGGTTTGGGGATGGTAAGTTGTACTAAAACAGAGTTGAGTCCCAATGGCCTCGAAGATAGCCCTCCAGAAGTGTGATGTGAAGAGAGAGTCACGATCACTAATGATTCTTCTGGGTAACCCATGCAGTTTGAATATTTCCTTGATGAATAACCTTGCAATGTCTGAGGCTTTATAGTTTGTCTTAACAGGGATAAGATGTGCAACCTTGGTGAGCATATCAACCACAACCATAATGGAGTTGTATCCTCCCTCAACTTGGGGCAGGCCAACAACAAAGTCCATGCTAATGAATTCTCATTTCATTTGGGAAATGTCGAGTGGTTGCAATTTTCCTAGCATTTTAACATGTTCGGCCTTAATACGTTGACAAGACAAACATTCAGTGACATATTTGAGAATGTCACCTTTGAGCCTCTCCCAGTAATAGCTCTTTCTGAATACATTAAGGGTCTTGGCATAGCCAGGATGTCCTAAAAAAGGGAAGTCATGGGCTTCCCAAAGTATCTTCTGCTTAAGCGACTGGCTTGCTGGTATACATAATCTCGTTCTATAGTAGACAAGTCCACTATTGATAGAGAATTCTTGATACTTTGCCTGTAGCTTCAGGTCTTGATCCTTGATGGGGATCTCCCTTAGCAATTTATGATAGGTTGGATCATGGCATGCCTCTTCTCTAGCTAGCTCAAGAATTGGATTGTTTAGCATGGATACCTTTGTGGCTAGAGATCTAGCTGTTGATGGAACTTGCAAAATCAGAGAATTTAGAAATGCCTTGCGACTGAGTGCATCAGCAACTACATTCTCCTTTCCAGGGCAGTATTTGATTTCAAAATCATATTCCTCCAGCACTTCAATCCATCAACATTGCCTCATGTTGAGCTCATTCTGGGTAAAAATCCATTAAAGACTTTTATGATCCGTCACTATGGTAAACTTGTTACCCAGTAAGTAGTGTCTCCAAAGCTTGAGAGCATGGATGACAACTAACAGCTCCAGATCATGGGTAGCATAGTTCCTTTCATGGCTCTTCAGTTTCCTTGAAGAGTATGCTATAGGATGACCTTCTTGCATAAGCACACATCCTAAGACAAATGTGCTAGCATCAGTTATTACTTCAAACTCCTTACTAAGATTTGGAAGTTTCAAGATGGGTGTTGATACCAAGCTTTGCTTTAGTTTATCAAAGCTGGACTGTTCAGCAGGTGAGCATACAATTGATGTTTGCTTCTTCAGTAGATCCATCAGAGGCGCTGCAATCAAGGCATAGTTTTTGATAAAGACCCTGTACCATCCTATCAATCCAAGAAAACTCCATATTTCTTTGACAGTTATTGGTGTTGGCCACTCCAAAACATCTCTGACCTTGGTCGGATCCATTGAAATTCCTTTTGCTGATACGATGAATCCTAGATATTCAATTTGTCGTTTGAAAAATGGACACTTCTTCTTTTTGGCATAAAGCTTGTTTACCCTCGTTGTCTCAAGGACAATGCGAAGCTGGGGTTCATGATCTTCTTCCTGTTTGGAGTAGACTAGGGTATCGTCAAAGAAGACGAGTACAAAGTCATCAAGTTATGGCCTAAAGATATCCTGCATTAGCCTGTTGAAGGTGGAAGGAGCATTTGTTAGCCCGAATGACATGACTAGGAACTCAAAGTGTCCATATCTTGTGCTGAATGCCGTTTTTGGGATATCCCCTTCCTTGATCCTTATCTGATAATATCCAGACTTGAGATCAATTTAGAGAAGATCTTTGCACCTTGAAGATGGTCAATAAGTTCATCTATTCTTGGAATGGGGTATTTGTTCTTAATGGTTGATTGATTCAACCCTTTGTAGTCAATGCATAGTCAAAGCGTTCCATCTTTCTTCTTCTGGAACAGCACTAGAGCTCCCCATGGTGAACTGCTAGGATGGATGTAGCCTTGGTCTAATAGTTGCTTGAGTTTCTCCTTCAGCTCAATTGCTTCCAGGATGGACATTCTATATGGCCTCTTTGCGATTGGTGCAGCTCCTGGTGCTCGCTTGATTTCGTGATTGACTTCCCTTTGAGGGGAAATTTCTTTCAGCTCTTCAGGAAATACGTCTTCGTATTCCTTTAGCCATGAAAGTTCTTCCCTAGACTCCTGATTCTGATCTAGCTTGTTTAGTTTAATCAAATAGACAAGTAGCCCCTTTCTAACTCCTTTTATTATCCGAGATGCTTTGGCCAGTTGAATTTTTGGCTTCCCAACCTCTCCTTGAGTTGTGACCAATTTCCCTTCAGAATTTCGAAAGGAAACTTAGCTCTCCCCACAGTGAATGTGGGCACCATTAGGTTTAAGCCAATCCATTCCGAGCAAACACTCGTGGACACCTAGGTTCATAACCCTGAATCTGACCGAAGTCGACTTTCCACCCAGCAGGAATCTCACCTTAGTAGTTTGCCTGGTACAAGTGACCTCACAACCATTTGCTAATTCC